>NC_090836.1:517500-825000 GCF_028021215.1 Eschrichtius robustus | reverse complement strand
CAAGTGATTAGTGATGTTGAGCACCTTTCATGTGTTTGTTGGCAATCTGTATATCTTCTTTGGAGAAATGTCTGTTTAGGTCTTCTGCGCATTTTTGGGTTGGGTTGTTTGTTTTTTTGATAGTGAGCTGCATGAGCTGCTTGTATATTTTGGAGATTAATCCTTTGTCCGTTGCTTCATTTGTAAATAGTTTCTCCTATTCTGAGGGTTGTCTTTTCGTCTTGTTTATGGTTTCCGTTGCTGTGCAAAAGTTTTTAAGTTTCATTAGGTCCCATTTGTTTATTTTTGTTTTTATTTCCATTTCTCTAGGAGGTGGGTCAAAAAGGATCTTGCTGTGATTGATGTCATAGAGTGTTCTGCCTATGTTTTCCTCTAAGAGTTTTATAGTGTCTGGCCTTACATTTAGGCCTTTAATCCATTTTGAGTTTATTTCTGTGTGCCGTGTTAGGGAGTGGTCTAATTTCATTCTTTCAAATGTAGCTGTCCAGTTTTCCCAGCACCACTTATTGAAGAGGCTGTCTTTTCTGCATTGTATATTCTTGCCTCCTTTATCAAAGATAAGGTGACCATATGTGCGTGGGTTTATCTCTGGGCTTTCTGTCCTTTTCCATTGACCTATATTTCTGTTTTTGTGCCAGTACCATACTGTCTTGATTACTGTAGCTTTGTAGTATAGTCTGAAGTCAGGAAGCCTGATTCCTCCAGCTCCGTTTTTCTTTCACAAGATTGCTTTGGCTGTTCGGGCTCTTTTGTGCTTCCATACAAATAGTGAAATTTTTTGTTCTAGTTGTGTGAAAAATGCCATTGGTAGTTTGCTAGGGATTGCATTGAATCTGTAGATTGCTTTGGGTAGAATAGTCATTTTCACAATGTTGATTTCTTCCAATCCAAGAACATGGTATATCTCTCTATCTGTTTGTATCATCCATAATTTCTTTCATAAGGTCTTTTGTCTCCTTAGGTAGGTTTATTCCTAGGTATTTTATTCTTTTTGTTGCAGTGATAAATGAAAGTGTTTCCTTAATTTCTCTGTCAGATTTTTCATCATTAGTGTATAGGAATGCAAGAGATTTCTGTGCATTAATTTTGTATCCTGCTACTTTACCAAATTCACTGATGAGCTCTAGTAGTTTTCTGGTAGCATCTGTAGGATTCTCTATGTATAGTATCGTGTCATCTGCAGACAGTGACAGTTTTACTTCTTTTCCAATTTGGGTTCCTTTTATTTCTTTTTCTTCTCTGATTGTTGTGGCTAAAACTTCCAAAACTATGTTGAGTAATAGTGGTGAGAGTGGACAACCTTGTCTTGTTCCTGATCTTAGAGGAAATGGTTTCAGTTTTTCACCGTTGAGAACTATGATGGCTGTGGGTTTGTCATATATGGCCTTTATTATGTTGAGGTAGGTTCCCTCTATGCCTACTTTCTGGAGAGTTTTTATCATAAATGGGTGTTGAATTTTGTCAAAAGCTTTTTCTGCATCTTTTTCTGATCATATCGTTTTTACCCTTCAATTTGTAAATATGGTGTATCCCACTGATTGATTTGCATATATTGAAGAATCCTTGCATTCCTGGGATAAACCCCGCTTGATCATGGTGTATGATGCTTTTAATGTGCTGTTGGATTCTGTTTGCTAGTATTTTGTTGAGGACTTTTGCATCTATGTTCATCAGTGATTCTGGCCTGTAGTTTTCTTTTTTTGTGACATCTTTGTCTGGTTTTGGTATCAGTGTGATGGTGGCCTTGTAAAATGAGTTTGGGAGTGTTCCTCCGTCTGCTATATTTAGGAAGAGTTTGATAAGGATTGGTGTTAGCTCTTCTCTGAATGTTTGATAGAATTCACCTGTGAAGCCATCTGGTCCTGGGCTTTTCTTTGATGGAAGATTTTTTAATCACAGTTTCAATTTCAGTGCTTGTGATTCGTCTGTTTATATTTTCTGTTTCTTCCTGGTTCAGTCTCGGAAGGTTGTGCTTTTCTAAGAATTTGTCCATTCTTCCAGGTTGTCCATTTTATTGGCATATAGGTGCTTGCAGTAATCTCTCATGATCCTTTGTATTTCTGCAGTGTCAGTTGTTACTTCTCCTTTTTCATTTCTAATTCTACTGATTTGAGTCTTCTCCCTTTTTATCTTGATGAGTCTGGCTAATGGTTTATCAAGAACCAGCTTTTATTTGTATTGATCTTTGCTATCGTTTCCTTCATTTCTTTTTCATTTATTTCTGATCTTATTTTTATGATTTCTTTCCTTCTGCTAACTTTGGGGATTTTTTTGTTCTTTTTTCTCTAATTGCTTTAGGTGTAAGGTTAGGTTGTTTATTTGAGATGTTTCTTGTTTCTTGAGGTAGGCTTGTATAGCTATAAACTTCCCTCTTAGAACTGCTGTTGCTGCATCCCATAGGTTTTGGGTCGTCGTGTTTTCATTGTCATTTGTTTCTGGGTATTTTTTGATTTCTTCTTTGATTTCTTCATTGATTTCTTGATTGATTTCTTGGTTATTTAGTAGCATATTGTTTAGCCTCCGTGTGTTTGTGTTTGTATTATTTTACAGTTTTTTTCCTGTAATTGATATGTAATCTCATAGCGTTGTGGTTGGAAAAGATGCTTGATATGATTTCAGTTTTCTTAAACTTACTGAGGCTTGATTTGTGACCCAAGATATGATCTATCCTGGAGAATGTTCCATGAGCACTTGAGAAGAAAGTGTATTCTGTTGTTTTTGGATGGAGTGTCCTATAAATAGCAGTTAAGTCCATCTTGTTTAATGTGTCATATAAAGCTTGTGTTTCGTTATTTGGTGATAGTGGGGTGTTAAAGTCCCCTACTATGATTGTGTTACTGTCAGTTTCCCCTTTTATGGCTGTTAGCATTTGCCTTATGTATTGAGGTGCTCCTATGTTGGGTGCATAAAATTTACAATTGTTATATCTTCTTGGATTGATCCCTTGATCATTATGTAGTGTCCTTCTTTGTCTCTTTTAATAGTCTTCATTTTAAAGAGTATTTTGTCTGATATGAATTGCTACTCCAGCTTTCTTTTGATTTCTATTTGCATGGAATATCTTTTTCCATCCCCTCACTTTCAGTCTGTATGTGTCCCTAGGTCTGAAGTGGATCTCTTGTAGACAGCCTATACACGGGTCTTGTTTTTGTATCCATTCAGCCGGTCTGTGTCTTTTGGTTGGAGCATTTAATCCATTTACATTTAAGGTAATTATTAATATGTATGTTCCTATTACCATTTTCTTAATTGTTTTCAGTTTGTTGTTGTAGGTCTTTTCCTTCTCTTGTGTTTCCTGCCTAGAGGAGTTCCTTTAGCATTTGTTGTAAAGCTGGTTTGGTGGTGCTGAATTCTCTTAGCTTTTACTTGTCTGTAAAGGTTTTAATTTCTCCATCGAATCTGAATGAGATCTTTGCTGGGTATAGTAATTTTGGTTGTGGGTTTTTCCCTTTCATCCCTTTAAATGTGTCCTTCCGCTCCCTTCTGGCTCGCAGAGTTTCTGCTGAAAGATCAGCTGTTAACCTTATGGGGATTCCCTTGTATGTTATTTCTTGCTTTTCCCTTACTGCTTTCAGTATTTTTTTCTTTGTATTTAATTTTTGATAGTTTGATTAATCTGTGTCTTGGTGTGTTTCTCCATGGATTTATCCTGTATGGGACTCTCTGCGCTTCCTGGACTTGATTGACTATTTCCTTTCCCATATTAGGGAAGTTTTCAACTATAATCTCTTCAAATATTTTCTCCATCCCTTTCTTTTTCTCTTCTTCTGGGACCCCTATAATTCGAATGTTGGTGCGTTTAATGTTGTCCCAGAGGTCTCTGAGACTGTCCTCAATTCTTTTCATTCTTTTTTCTTTATTCTGCTCTTTGGTAGTTATTTCCACTATTTTATCTTCCAGGTCACTTATCCATTCTTCTGCCTCAGTTATTCTGCTATTGATTCCTTCTAGAGGATTTTTAATTTCATTTATTGTGTTGTTCATGATTGTTTGCTCTTTAGTTCTTCTAGGTCCTTGTTAAACGTTTCTTGTATTTTCTCCATTCTAGTTCCAAGATTTGGGATCATCTTTACTATCATTACTCTGAATTCTTTTTCAGGTAGACTGCCTATTTCCTCTTCATTTGTTTGGTCTGGTGGGTTTTTACCTTGCTCCTTCATCTGCTGCGTATTTCTCTGTCTTCTCATTTTGCTTAACTTAACTTGTGTTTGGGGGTCTCCTTTTTGCAGGCTGAAGGTTCGTAGTTCCCGTTGTTTTTGGTGTCTTCTCCCAGTGGGTAAGGTTGGTTCAGTGGGTTGTGTAGGCTTCCTGGTGGAGGGGACTGGTGCCTGTGTTCTGGTGGTTGAGGGTGGATCTTGTTTTCTGGTGGGCAGGACCGCGTTCGGTGGTGTGTTTTTGGGTGTCTGTGACCTTATTATGATTTTAGGCAGCCTCTCTGCTAATGGGTGGGGTTGTGTTCCTGTCTTGCTAGTTGTTTGGCGTAGGGTGTCCAGCACTGGAGCTTGCCGGTCGTTGAGTGGAGCTGGGTCTTAGCGTTGAGATGGAGATCTCTGGGAGCGCTCTCGCCGGTGGATACTACTTGGGGTCAGGAGGTCTGGTGGTCCAGTGTCCTGAACCTGGCTCTCCCACCTCAGAGGCTCAGGCCCGACAGCTGGCTGGAGCACCAAGACCCTGTCAGCCACACGGCTTTTGGGAAGTCTTACGTCTTCTGCCAGCATTCAGTAGTTATTCTGCCCAAGTTGTTCCACATGTAGATGTATTTTTTGATATATTTGTGGAGAGGAAGGTGAGCTCCATGTCTTACTCCTCTGCCATCTTGAAGGTCCTCTCTCTTTACACCTCCTGTTGCTAGAGAGGATCCACATTTCATCTGGAAAGGACATAAATCTGGCAATCTCACTTCACGCCTAGCCCATCCACCTTTTTTCCCTTTGTGCTTATTAGTCTGTTTCACTTGCTCACAGCGGGCCCCATGCAGCGGCCTTGCCCCCGGCCCTTCAGACCAGAGTTCCTCGTGAAATGGCTGAGCCAACATTTCAGCTCTGGACGTGCGCTGAGGCTCCTCACGGGACACTCAACTCAAGATGACTCACCTTTTAACACAGACTGTTGTACAAAATGTGGACCGGCCTCCAGCCTCTTTGTCTTCAGATACGCTGGGTTGAGCCAGTCATGGTCCAGGATTTCTGTGATGATCATCGCCGCACAGGTGCAGTGCTTACTGTACCAGGCACTCTTTTTGAGACTTTTACCCGTACTGACCCTCTGAATTCTCAGTGCAAGCCTTTGAGGGAGCTTTTATTATCATCCTCGTTTTTATAGATAGAAATTCCAAGGCACAAAGATGGTTATTTGCCTTCATCTAGTTCTGGGGACAGGGGTGTTTGGGTGGGCCCTGGGACTTGAACCAGACGCACCGGGTCCAGCGTTCGTGTCCTCAACCCCTGCATTATCCAGCCCCACTTAAAAATTGCTGTCCTGAAAGTTACCCATGGGAAATACATTTCCAGTGTTTTACTTAAGGTCCAGTTCTCTCCATTCTTCTCTCCTCGGGTGCATATCTGTGTCTGCTGAGAATGAAGAGTAGTTAGTGAGACCAGCAAATCTTGAAGGGGTTTCTCAAAAATGCCATTTAAGAGAGTAAACCTAAAACTGCAGGAGAAAGGTGACAGGACTCCTTTGTGTGATTAATGCTTGTTTCTGGGATAGACATCTAGCCTGTGTTGCATGTGAGAGAGTGGGGGACACCTGGACTTCTGCAAAATATGATGACGATTCCATGTAAAGTTGGGGGTGGACCTAGAACTCAAACTTCCATTTAGTGTTTCTTTGGAGGAAAGGCCCGTTCCGTGAATACCAGCTTTAGCAAAATTTTACAGTAATGATTTCAGATGTGTCTGGAATTCAGAGCTTTGGAGGAGAAGTCCCAGGACCAAACCTTGGAGCAGTCTGTCTGTTAGTTGCCATGGATTTTTGTTTGTTTTGTTTGCATTTTATTACCTTAATGGAGTATAGTTGATTTGCAGTGTTGTATTAATTTCTGCTGTACAGCAGTGATTCAGTTATACATATAAATACATTCTTTCCCATGATGGTTTATCACAGGATATAGAATATAGTTCTCTGTGCTATACAGTAGGACCTTGTTGTTCATCTATCCTATATATAATAATTTGCGTCTGCTAATCCCAAACTCCCAATCCATCCCTCCGCCACTTCCCCTCCCGCTTGGCAGCCACATCTGTTCTCTATGTCTGTGACTCTGTTTCGTAGATAAGGTTATTTGTGTCGTATTTTAGGTTCCACATACAAGTGATATCATATGGTATTTGTCTTTCTCTGACTTCACTTAGTGTGACAATCTCTAGGTCCTTCCATGTTGCTGTAAATGGCATTATTTCATTCTTTTTTTATGGCTGAGTAGTATTCCATTGTGTATATGTACCACATCTTCTTTAGCCGTTCATCTGTCGATGGACATTTAGGTTGCTTCCATGTCTTGGCTATTGTAAATAGTGCTGCAGTGAACATTGGGGTGCATGTGTCTTTTCGAATTATGGTTTTCTCCAGATATATGCTCAGGAGTGGGATTGCAGGATCATACGTTAACTCTATTTTTAGTTTTTTAAGGAACCTTCATACCGTTCTCCATAGTGGCTGCATCAATTTACATTCCCACCAACAGTGTAGGAGGGTTCTCTTTTCCCCACATCCTGTCCAACATTTATTATTGGTAGACCTCTTTAATGATGGCCATTCAGACCAGTGTGAGGTGACACCTCATTGTAGTTTGGATTTGCATTTCTCTAATAATTAGTGATGATGAACATCTTTTCACGTGCCTGTTGACCATCTGTATGTCTTCACTGGAGAAATGTCTGTTTTATGTCTTGTGCCCATTTTTTGATTGGTTTGTTTTTATGTTGAGTTGTATGAGCTGTTTGTATATTTGGAAATTGAGCCCTTGTTGGTCGCATAATTTGCAGATATTTTCTCCCAATCCATAGGTTGTCTTTTCGTTTTGTTTATGGTTTCCTTTGCTGTACAAAAGTTTGTACGTTTCATTAGGTCCCACTTGTTTATTGTTTATTTTTGTGTATGGCGTGAGGTGTTGCCATGTTTTATGTTGACTGAATGATGAAAAGTGCACATTTTCATTATCATTGTATAGCTTGTACCTTTGATCTTAAAGCCAGCGTTAGTTCATCAGGAGCCTGCGATCCTAGTTGATCTTAAAAGTCATGAATCCTTGATCTTGTCCTTAAGCTCTCACCAGAATCGTATTGTGACCGCCTCTGGGCAACAACTCTGCCCTACCTCAGAGATCATAATGATAAGACGTGTTTATGGCTAAACACAATAGCAAGGGAAAGAATTCTGAGTTTGTAATTAAGCATTTGAGTCTAGTAATTTAGTTTGATTGTTTATTAAATTTCTGTAATACACGCTGAAGATGCCTTTTGAGTGTTAGTTACACTGTCGGCATCCTGTTTTCAAGATGTCCAGACAAGACGTGTATTTTCATTCATTCAGCAAATACTGATTGAGCCCCGTTTTGTGCGAATGACTGAGTGTGTGGTGGGGAACAGAACCTAGTCCCTGCTCCCTTGCGGCGGGTGTCCTGACGGCAGAGGTCGGGTTCCAGCCTTCCTGGTGTTCTCGTGCTGGGTCCCTCCTTCTCACTGTCAGGGCACAGCCTCCCAACCAGGCCTGCAATTCCAGCGCCAGCGCACCCTCCGTCCTGTTTGACACACATGTCCTTGGAGTCGGGCACACGGATTGCACCCCCTTGCTAGTGCGGAAGGGATTGCGAGGCCTCTGGCAGACCTTGCGGGAGCTGCAGAGCCTTAGCCCTGGTCTGGGTTGGGGGGGAATCAGGGCGTCGCCACCGGGGCCCCGCGCCCACGTTGTCTGACCGCCCGTCGTGTGCTGGGGTTTCAGCTCCCGAAGTGCAACTTTGTCTCCGTTTTTCTTGCAGCAGATCCCTTGCCTGGGCTCGAGGAGAAACCAGCCAGTGTTGGTGCTTTGGAGGGGGCGTTCCTCAAGCAGCTACCTCACCCCGCGCCCCTGCTGCCGGCCGGCTGTGCCAGGCGGAGCTCGCCCCAGGGAAGGGATGCCGAGGGCCCAGAGCTCGGGCACGAGTCCTCGGAGCCTGGAGACAGCTGCCCAGTGAACGCGGGCAGGGGCGCCTGGCTCTCGGGGAGCGGCTTCGCAGGCCCAGCCGCCCAGGGGTGCGCCCTAGCAGACCCGGGGGCGCTGCCTGAGAACGGACTGAGGGTGGAAGCCTCCCCGTGTGGGCCTGAGGGCAAGGGCAGAGCGCCACCGGAGGCCGTGCCACCCGCCGAGCCCGCGTGCTCCGCCCTGTACGCGCCTGGCCTGGAGTACCCCAGCTCCGCCGCACGGTACCATGTCGGCCCAGGCCTGCAGGCTGTGGGCCCCGTGATGGGGGGCAAGCCCTCAGCCCCGCACCCTCAGCCTTTTCCCCCTCGGGCGTTTCCGTCCCACGACCCTCATTCTGGAGTCTTCCCCCGGTACCCGCCCTCACCAGGGAATGAGGTACCCCTACCAGCCGCCACCTCAGCCTTCCTACCATCACTACCCGCGGACTCCTTATTACTCGTGTCCACAGGGCTTTTCAGACTGGCCGAGACACCTCCCTGCCCCGGGAAGCCCGAGCGGGCCCCCGCCGGCTCAGCCTGCCCCTGCCAGGCCCCTCTTCCTCGATAAGAGCGCTGGGGCCGGGCTGCAGGGCTGCGAGGCGCTGAGCGCTGCCTTAACTTCCCCCGCGCGGGTGGACGCCGTGGTCGCCAAGACAGCCGATGGGCAGAATCCTGGCCCAGAGGAGAAGCAGGATGAGTCTATGGAGAGGCCAGAGAGTCCCAAAGAATTTTTAGATCTGGACAACCACAATGCAGCTACCAAGCGGCAGAGTTCACTGTCAGCCAGCGAGTATCTCTACGGAACGGCCCCTGCACCGCTGAGCTCCGGGGTGGGCTTCGGTTCTTCTGTTTTCCCCCCGCATGGAGTGGTGCTGCACGCGGGGCCTCCTTACCAGCCGCAGCGGCCGGCCGGGCATTTCCAGCCCAGGGCTTACTCCTCCCCCACGGCTGCTCACCCGCCTCACCGCCCAGTGGTGGCCCAGCCCAATGGCCTGTCCCCCGAGTGCCCCCTCTACCGCTACCCAGAAGAGGGCCTGGGCCACTTCCAGGCTGTGATGATGGAGCAGATGGGCCCTGGAAGTGGGGTGAGGGTGCCTTTCCAGGAGATGCACAGACCATCCGGGTAAGGCTGCACAGAGTGCTTTTTTCCTGGGGAAAAAAAGAGTAGCTGGTAGTTTTACAAAGAAAAACGGCCTTGGGAATGAAGGTGGTGTGCGTGGTCTGGGCGCAGGAAGAGCGTGTGGGTCATTGGTGCTGGGGACTTGGAAGGTGCCAGCTTTGGAGTCCAGTTTTGTCTGTGGTGGTTTTTTCCCTCGTGAAAGTGAATTGGCATTTAAGTGACCGTTTGGTTAGATTTTGGACACCTGGTGGCCAGCGTTTGGGAGCTGTAGGCAGAGGCTCTCACCTGGGTGAAGGGGTCTCAGACCTGGGGTGGGCGGTCACAGGTGGTGTCCCAGGCTCACTCCTTGCCTCTCATTTCTTCCTCTAACACTGAATGAAAAAACTAGGTTTATCCAGAACTAGGGCAGGTCACATTACTGTCCCCATGAGAATTCTAATAGACCCACCCAGGTAATCTGTCATCCAGGAAGTTTTCAAGTCAGAAGTCTCGGAGCCTCATCATAAAACCAGCATCACCCACCTTAAGAACCCGAATGCCCCTCCCAGGGCCAGCCTCAGAAGACCTCGCTGCATTTGCTTTATACCTCTCTGAATACCTGCTATGTTTCATGTCTTGTCTTTGTCTTCGTCCTCCTGGGGCACAGCCCCAGGCCATTACCCCAGCAAAGGAAGTAACGTCAGCTGGTCTGATGGGAGGCCTTATTTGATTTCTTCAGTTGTCCGCAGAGTGTCCTTGTAGCTCTGTTTCTTTTTGATTTTTTTCCCCATTCAGGATCCATTCGAGGTTCATGGATCTACGAGGTTCATGGATCTACGTTTGGTTGCTGTGCCTGCGTAGTCTCTTAATTTACAACTTTGGCTTTGCTTTCTTTGTTTTTCAAAGACCGGAGGCCAGTTCTGCTGTCAGAGTGCCCCAGACCCTGGATTCTTCTCACTGTTTCCTCATGTTCAGAGTCACATTGAACACCGTTGTCAGGAGTCCTGCACAGGTGGTGTCAGGCGTCTCTCACCCGCCACACCTGGCAGCACCTGTGTCAGTGTCCAGTGTTGATCCCCTGGGTAGTCAAGGCAGGGTCTGCGTGAGACTTTCACAATTAAAGGTTTTTTCCTTTGCACCGAGTCTGTCTTCGCTCATTCTTAACCGTTCCTTACTTACGTCTCTAGACTGCAGATGCACCCGGCCCAGTCCCGGCCCTCGTTCCCAAAGACACCGGCACCAGCAGCTCCGCAGGAGGGGCTGCCACCACATAAGCCCCCAACACTTCCTCTCGATCAGGTCAGAATGATGAAATACCAGAGCTCTTCTTATTCTTCCAGGCGGCAGGAAGTAAGGACTTGTGTTTGTTGCTGTCGATGCAGGGACTGTCCCCGGAAAGGGCTTTGTGTCCTGCGGGCGGCCGGGGAGGGCCCGGCCCAAGCACTCCAGCTGACGGGGCCTCGGAAGCAGCTTCCCTCCCGTACTGGCGAGTCCCTTTTTCCTGTTCTTATGGCACCAGCTGTTTGGGGATTATTTAAACTCCCTTTTCCCAAACTGGCCGCCAGCATTTCTTGGATACGATCCCTTGTCTGTTTTACCCTCCCCACCTACTTCATCTGGGAGAGGCTGGTCCACGGTGCTGGGCGCCCGTGCCCGGAGTTGCCCGTGCCGGCTCTCTCTCCCCTGCCCCGACCCGGCCTCCCTGGAGGCAGGAGTCCTCGGCCGCTACAGGGCTGAGCTGTGAGTCGGGCAGTCCAGGATTCAGAGCCCGCACTCCGGCAGAACTGGCTGACGAAGCCAAATTAGGCTGTTTCCCTAGATGGAGAGGAATGCATGTGCATGCAGTTCCTCGGCTTAATTGTTTTCAACAATTAACACATGTTAATTTTGTTTAAATTGTCTTTATTTTGCTTCCCTCAGAGCTAGTCCAAGGAGGAAACAAGCCCCAGGGAAACAGAAAGCTGCATATGACAAGGGTGGAGAACAACGGGGAGGAGGGGGGGCACGGCCCCGCCCACCTCTCCCATCATTGGCATCACTTCGTGCGTCCCAGAGCCTGGACGCCCCTCCTCACCGACGCACCTGCTCGCGAGGTCGTGGGCGAGAGTGGAGACCAGATGGGCTGGACTCTGGTGGCTTTTCCAGACCCTGAGACTCTTGTTCAGGGAAGAGCATCCTGACCTGGGGGGGGGCGGTGCTGGTGGGCTGTCATGGCAGCTGCACTCAGGTATACGTTTGGGGAAGGGACTACTCGTGTTGGATGTGTTTGGAGCTGGGTCCAGTTTACAGAGTTTTCATGTTGCCTTTAAGATGATTTCTGTCTTTGGTGGTGAATGTATTGTACATAAAGCCTGCAGGGCGGGTGGTGGGGATGGAGTCTGGCCGGTGGGCCCGCAGCCCTGCTGACCCTCCTCTGTTTACAGCCCTGACCCACTCACATTTGGGAGCTGGGGGAGAGGCAGGCAAGGCCGCCGTGTTTCCGCTAACGGGCTCTTCCCTGTCAGCCTGAGGGGCAGCTCCCTCGCCTGGTGCCCAGGTCCTGGTCCAAGACAGCAGTGCCCCTCCTGGTTGGCTAGCTGCCCCGCCAGATAGTTGTAAACCAATATCAGGAGCATTTGCTCGTTAGAAGGTGAGGTGACACGTCCCCATCACAGACCTGCCGGGACTGTGGTCTAGAAGACGTCACAAGCTTCCTGGCACGAATCACAGTTTGTGGCAGTGACTACTCAGGTTTGTATATGTTTAGTATCAATAAAGAAGCTGCACAGTTTTTAATAGGATAATGTATTCTATAGATTTACAGCTTGAATTTAGCAATATTTCAGTATATATAGTTTTTATTCATTTTATGTGAATCATAGTAAAATAAGTCATGGTGATTTAAAATAGCTATCAAGAACAAGTTCTTGAAATCACTTGTCTGTCTGTGATAGGAAACAGTTTTACAGTATTAAGTTACTTTATTACAGTTTTAGAAGCCAACGACACTGGATTCTCCCTGTTTAGCATTCTTTGATTTTAGCTGAGATGCCACCAAAGTTAGGACTCATACGTTTTAAACTTTCGAACATCCCACAAAGGAAAAAAGAAAAAAAAAAAAACAACTAAGGAAGATGCCCTCAAGTTACAGGTTTCTGTAAAGAATAGTGTATTTTTAAGCATGCCTTTGGGATAGTAGAAAAGCTTCCATAAAACATTGGTTGGTTGATTTGCACTTGTTTCTTATAAATTCAACTGTGTGAGGGGCCAAGAGAACCTTGCCTCCAGTCCTGGTGTCCTTGATGAAGCTGGAATAAACCTGCGCTTTCAGTAGGAAAAGAAACAAGTTGGAAACATCCGTGTTGTCCCCGTGGAACGCAGGCACCAGATCCGAACGCGTGGATGCTGACCTGCGGGGCGCATGAGGCTTGGGCAGGTTGAGCGCTGGGAACGCGGACGCCTCCCAGACACGCTGCACAGAAACACGAATTTTTCCCTACTAGACTAAAATTTGGCGTGCTTTTAAATGGAGTGAGTTTGGGGGCTGTGTTCTCATTGGATCCTGGTTCTTGTTAGAACCCTGTCACTGGCGTGATGGGGTTCAGGGTGGGGAGGTCAGCGTCGCCCCTCGGGAAGGATGGGGTAGGGTTGCGGGCAGGTCCAGGTTGGCCCCCAAGCTGTGAAGGACCGTGCCCAGGACACGCTGCTTCCCCGCGTGTCTGTGCGCCAGCCGGGAGGGGAGACTGCAGCTTTGTACAGCTGGTCTGGGCCCAGAGCCTTCTCCCCGCCGGCCTTGAAGCTGCTTCGGGTGCGAGGCTGTGGGCACCCCTGCCTTGAGCCGAACCAGCCCCGGGGCAGGGCCGGGAGGGACCACGGCGATTCTGCCCTCTCCTTCCGCCTGGGGGCCTCGGAGCCTCGGGTCGCTCTGCTCCCCCCGCCGCAGCCGCTCCCCCACCCCCCACCGCCCGAGGAGCTGTGGACAGGACAGGAGCCTCCCTTCTGGGTGAGTGGGACGCTGAGCAGGTGCGGAGGGAGTGGAGCCCCCCCTGTGGTGCCTGTGGTGAGCCTGCTGCGTCCCTTGGCCGGTAGGGCCGTCCCTGGCGGGGCCCCTGCGCTCCTCCCAGCTGGAACGTGGCCTGGGAGGAGGTCCCAGAGGGCCCTTCCCCTGGGACCACTGCCACCTGTCAGGGGCCGGGAGGACTTCGCGTCCACCGCTGACCTTGGTTAGAAACTGTCTCCCCAGGACCCAGGGAAATAAAAGATCCAGAGAGAAAAGTAGAGCCTTTTGGAAGGTTTCTGGCCTGGGGTTTTTCCCCCTCAGAGTCTGTCCATTTAAAATTAGCTCTCGGCTAAAGTTTATTACGGTAAAAACATATGAAGACTGCGTAAGGACAGACACGCAGGATCCTGTTCATAACACTTTTCTCATCCCACCTTTTAAAAGTGAAACTAAAGCTGCTGCGTCCTCTCCCTTGCAGGGGGTAGGGGTTGGGGACGTACTGGCCTCTTGTCAGCAGGACGCCCTACCTGGGGCCCCGGGTGCCTCTGAACAGGAAAACTTTCATGTTGCTTGAAAGCCTTCGGCCCTCAGCCAGCCTGGCCCGCAGAGCCTGGCAGCGTTCTCGTGACTGGGCGTCCAGGTCTCCGTCGCGTGGGTTATCTGCTGGGTCATCACTTGTCTTAGTTCCTGCCGGGTCCGGGAGTGGGTTGTGTGCTGTCCAGGACAGCCGGCATCACCTGGGCTGAGCTTTTTTCTCACTTTTTAAAGGACGTTCCAATCTACAGCTACACACTGCTCTCAAGTCCTGGTTTGAGATTTCCTGTGAAACCCTAACCCAGTAGCCCCGAGGCAGGGACCGTCACAGAACGGCGGCATCCAGGGCGCTCAGAGTCCAGCTGAAGGACTGGGGTGCCCACCCCAGAAATCGGGTCGTGTGGGAGTTGGGGCCGTCGGGCCGCGGCTGCTGGGGTGTGGGGTCCCCAGCCAGGGGCTGAGCCCATGACTGGACTCTCCCGGGACGCGGGCCTTCCCTGCCCTGCGTCCTCTCGTGTGAGGCTGGCTGCTCCTCGTTCCCACCGTGCTTCACAGGCCCTTGCCCAGCAGTCCGTCAGCGGGCTGCCTGCCCACTGGTCTCTCCCTCGTTCTGCCCTGGGGGCCGATGTAGAAATGCCTCAAACCAGCTGACTGTCCTGTGGATTTGAAAAGGGTAGGTGGGTCCGGGAGTGAGTTACTGAACGCTGACCGCCTCCCCAGGTGGGGCCCGTGCCCGGCTCCCCTGCTGCAGAAGCCTGTGAGCTTTCCTGGCCAGTACTGGAAAGGGGAATGCTATTTATTTTTATATTGTGTATATTTTGTCTGGTCTGCTGATTCCCTGTTTCACTGAGAGCCACACTTACCTCAATAGTTAGTTCTATACTGTGTGTTGGATAATTTTTGAAAAGAACTTTTTAAAAAGCTTTTTGATCCTTGGAGGTCTGTAGATTTATTTCCATATGAACTGGTTATTTTGTATAAAGTACATTCTTAAAATAGCAGGGTGATACGTGTGAGTTGTGTGTGTCCTGTGTCACTTTCATCACTGGGGCAAACTCCCATCAGGACAGAGGTTTGAATTAGGCCCCAGGGCTGTCACCTAAAAAGGCAGCCCCATCTCAGCCCACATGGTCCCCGCGGGCCACGCACGCACGGGGTGGGGACGGGGTGGGCCCCGCGCCGCTGACGGGGGCTCTGCAGAGAAGCTGAGCAGTAACGAAGCTGGCTGGTGGGTCCAGGCGGCGTCTGGGATCACACACTCTCCCCCGCCAGGCCTGTGGGCCCTGCCTTCTGTGCCCAGCCCGGGGCCACCCTCACCAGCCCAGGCGCTTGCACAAACACGGTCCCACCCAAACCCGGCCGGCCTGTAAGTGAAGTGTGCACCCGGGGCGGGCCGGGGGCTTGGAGACTAGGTGGTGCTCTCTTCCCTCCCAATTTAGTTTTCCTTCCCAGTTCCTGGGAGGGTGTTTGTTGTTGGGGGAGGGGGAGGAGAGATGAAGAGGAGCCGCCTATTATCAGTTAGTTGGAGTCTTAGGTCACAAAAATTCCTGGCCTGTTTTATCCTTGTAAGTAATACTTTTCACTAGAAATGCTACCACAAATAGTCCCAGTTTCCAGATCTGTTCCCCCTCAGGTTTATCACTTTCTGGGCTGTGACCTTCGTGACCTCCAGTTGTTTTTTGTCAGATTATCCCCATTGATGTGTTGGTATATATTTTTGAGACTTCAGTCCTTGTCCTTTTTAAGAACTGTGTTCACAGTGCAGTCAGTCCCCCACACAAAGCATTTTTCCTATAAAATACTATGTCAATCACATTTTCTAGTTGAGTAGTTGCATTTCCATATGTTTTTTTTTTGTTTTTTTTTTTTTTCCATATGTTTTTTGAAACCCAAAAAAATGAACTTTAAAGTGGAAGTTGTTAGTAAACCCCGAATTTGATGTGATGCCAGTTGGAGTGTTTGTCTCGCTTGACTCTCAGTCCCCTCAGCCTGGGCGGGGCGGGGGACAGGTGGCCAGGACCCTGGCCTGGCCCCCTTTGCATCCTGATGTGTGGACCTGTGTGTGGTCGTATGAATACGTGTAAAGTTTGATTTCTAACTTTTGGATTCCCAACTGTGGAACCCCTCCTACTATGACATGAATTCCTCACCAAACAAAGGCCAGAATGTTCTGACAGTTTTAGCCAGAGATTGACTTTTTAGTAGGAATTTAGCTCTTAGCTGAATGCCCTTAGGGTGTTTCCCAGATTTATCTCCTTGGGACCAAAACAAAGTGTCTTCCACTGGTCAACTCTGTTTCAAGACCTGGTCCAGCAGATGGTGTTAATCTGTCCCTGTTTTCAGAATCATTGTTTGACATTTACACTTGTTAAGCCCCACGGGTACCATATCTGATACCCATGCTTACTTTAGATTGGAACGTGAAAAGAAAGCTGGTGGGGAAGATTTAGGGAAAAGGAAGGAAGCCAACCATGAGTGATCAATGCGGGTTAGTCTCAAAATTCTGACAGAACTTTCCATTTTGACATTTGGAAACATCCAGAGGTCTTGTTAGACAGTAATGGCTTTTGTCTCTAAACCTATTCCTGTCATTGGGAGGAAAGATGTCTTAATTTTGTAAACAAGTGGCACCTCCAGGGTGAGATTAACCCAGGGTCGGGCCCTTGGAGGCGACCTTCGCCCTGAAATGTTGTGGAGAGGCCTTTGGGAGAAATGCCTCTGGGCTGAGTGTCCAGGCTGCCGCAGCCCACCTGTCCCCTCCCCCAGCTGCGTCCTGGAGATCTGTCTCCTGGCCTCATGGTTTTCCTTTGGGTTTTTAAAAGGGGAACATCTGTGCACCTGGTTTTGTTCCCTTTCTGCTACCGAGGTTCACTCCTTTAGTTTCCTTAGGCAATTCTGGCAAAAATCTTGAGTGAAAGATGGACGGTGAAATACTAGCCAAGGAGACAGCTGGAAAGTCTCCAGATTTGGCTGTTGTGTTCTGAAGCCCCACCCGCTCTGCGTCCCTGATGTGGGTACCAATTCAGGTGCCTTTGAGAAGTCTTCCGACTTGGAAAAGCACTGCCCGCTCCTAGCTGCTTGGGTCTGAACCTCATTCCGGACAGCAGGTGGCAGGATGGCGGAGCTGTTCTGGCCAGTTAAGGCTGGGTGTTATTTTTTAGAGCCTTGCAGTTGGTTCCTTGGAGCACGTCCACAGCTTTTGCTTTGGGGAGGAGTTGAGTCGGCAGGAGGAAGGCAAGGACGTGGCCCAGCCCCAGGAACTAAGATGAAAACAGACTAACTCGCAGTCACCTTCTCAGTAAGTATTTAATAAATCGCTTCTGTGTGCCTGGCGCTCGCATACTTACTAACAGGACAGAAGGAAAAATATGGCTTTGTCTGCAGACTTCACAGTAAAGGGAGAAAAGCTGGGCAGAAAGGCTGGACGAGAGCAACATACGAGCAGAACGCAGTGCTGAGCTGCCATGGTGGGTCGGGAGAGACGCTGGCGCAGGGCCAGACCCTGAGGGGCAGGGTCTCGGGCCTTTTCCGTTCGGTCTCCTCTGAGCCCTGTTCTGGCTTGAGTCCCTCTCTCCCCTTTCACCCCGGCTCTGCTCCCGCCAGGCTGAACTGCAGTGAAGGTGACACAGTGCAGAAAACAGCCTCCGGAAGTGATCCCCAAGGCGCAGGGGTGGAGCTGGCCTTGGGAGGAGTCCTGTGTGTCCCGTGGCCCAGGGAGGGGGCTCCAGTGTGGCTCTGGGCTGCAGCACTGCCCGGGGCTTCATTAGAAGTGCGGATTCCGGCTTCCCGTCCCAGACCTGAGGAACCACAGCGAGCTGGGCCTCAGCCAGCGCCTGTGGGCCTGAGGCAGGGTGCAGAGTGCGCATGGCTTCAGGGCTGATGAGCCCTTCGACGCCCCTGTGTCCCCGGCCCCGCCCTCCTGACACCTGCCCCTGTTCGCCTGTCTCTGCTTCGAGTCCCCCCCCTAGGACTGGTGGATGCTTTGGTGTCTAAACCCAGCAGACCTGCCGTCCAGTCATTTCTGCCATCCATCCGTTTACTGACGTCCGTCTCCTGCTGCTGCTGTTGTGATTGATTCAACAAATTTTAGTGACCTTATGTTCGGCTTTGCAATGCCCTAGACCAATGGTTGCCAATCTAGGCCACCCATTAGGGGTTTAAAAACCTGGACTTTAAAAAAATCAGATGCCTGGGCCCTCCCCACAGAGTTTTTCCCTGGTCTGGGGCGCAGCCTTGGCATCGGGGTTTTTCAGAGCTCTCCTGGTGACCTTTGTACCGTCAGCATTGCAAACCACTCTCCAAAACTTGCAGCTTCGGTGTGCACAGGAATCCTATGAGGGCTCATTAAGATCAGACCCTGGACCCTGGGTTGGGGCGTCCCGAGGTCCGTGGGGGCAGGACCGTCCTCGCTCTACCCACCCCCCCCACCCCCCCACAAGTCCTCTGACCACACCCATCTCCTCCCCTGGGTCCCCTCCCCATAAACGCTGCCCCAGTTTCCTCTCTTTACCTTCATCCCAACTCATCCCAGCTCTTCACCTGGCATTTTCCTCCCAGCATCTGGCTCCCCCTTCCCTTCCTGGAGGCGGGGACTGAGCTGCTGCCTTGACCACACCCACTTCACAGCTCTCCGCTCCTCCGTGGCCCCTGGCAGTGCATCAGCCCCTCCCGGAATGGCCCAGGCCTGTCCCACAGCCCCATCTCACCCCACTCCCACCCCCTCTCCTTTGGACGCCTCCTCCAGACGACCAGACTTTTACCTGTAACCTCAGTTGTCACTGCAGCCAACTGGCGCTTCCATCAATTCTGAGACGCTGACACCCTTTCCAAATTCCTGTTGGACTTTGACACCCATGTGTCCTGCTGCTGTTTTGTAATTTTTCGTTTGCCAGTGTTTTAAATTCTTCAATTAGTAAACAATTTGCAATTTTATTTCCAGACTTTATTTCCTACACCTTCTCTATTTTGTTTATAAAACCCTTTCTTAACCATTTGACTGTAATTCACATTAATGTGGACACCCTCCTCCGCTCCCCAGTGCCCCCCATTCATGTTTAAATGTAATTTACTACCTTCATTACTCACCTCTTTGTTTTGCTTCTTATTGTAAAATACACATAAATCTTACCATTTTAAGCACTGGTAAGTGCATGCTTCAGTTGCATTGAGCATACTCACGTCATCATGCAACCACTACACCATCCAGCCCCAGAAGTTTTTTATCCCAAACTGAAACTCTGTCCCCATTAAGCACTAACCCCCCCGCCCTTGGTAACCACTTTTACTACTCTGTGTCTGTGATTTTGACTGATCCCGTTTCCTCGGATAAGTGGGATCATGCAGTAGCTGTCCTTCTGTGTCTGGCTTATTTCACTGAGCGCAGTGCCCTCCCGGTGCATCCGTGTCATAGCAGGTGTCAGAAGCTCCGTCCTTTTCAGTCTAAGTGACACTCCACTGTGCGGATGGACGACATTGTGTTTATCCACCACCCGTCGATGGATGTTTGGGTTGTTCCCCTTTCTGGCTACCGTGAACAATGCTGCAGTGAACATGGGTGCGCAGTTACATGTCCGAGACTCTGCTTTCAAATCTGGGTGCACACCCAGGGGTGAAATTGCTGGGTCATAAGGTAACTCAGGTTTTAACTTCTTGCGGGGCTGCCATCCTGTTTCCCACGGATGCGGCACCACTTCACGCTCCCACCCACAGGGCGCCAGGCCCAGCCAGCAGCTCCGGCTCTGTCTGTAGCACCCTAGCTGGTGTGCGATGGTGTCTGTTCCGTGGCTACACTTTACACTCACGTCAACAGCCAGGCTTTTCTTTCTGCCCCCACCGCCTCACTGCCGCAGTCCTGATCTCTTCCTGCTGGCTGGGGGTTCACACGGGGCATCTGGCCATGCTGCTGCTTCACAGAAATCGTTCACATCCCTTCCCTCCCACTGCAGGTTCTACTTCTGCCTCTTGCTGGATTATCGTAATGTGCTTGGCCTGTGCCCTCTGGACCCAGCTTCACACCCTGTGTCAGCATCCACTGCCACCAGGAAAGGGAGGGACAGTATCATTAAGTGGACGCCTCGTATGTGCCAGGTGCTGTGCCAGGTTCTCTACGTCGGAATATGTCTCATAGTTGAGGAAACAAGCACAGAGAAGTTAAGTAACTTGCTTAAGGTCACACAGCTAGTGAGTGGTAAACAGGAGATCATGCAGCTCAAAAGCAGCCTGACTGCAAAGCCCACTCTGCCCCACTGCCCCGCGTGGTCCTCAGCAAGGCTGTGACGTGGAGACGAAACGCACTGAGTGAGATCACTTGGCCTAAGCAGGGGCTGCTGACTTGGGCAACAAGGTCCCCTGCATCTGCACCCGCAGCCTGACCGCTCGGGAAGCTGGTCTTTAAGACCATCACATTCCTCCCTAAAGCTTTCCAGCCCCTGAGCTGGAAGAATCCTTAGGGCAGCACTGAGTTCCCATCTCAGCTTTAATGTTCTTGAAAGTGCAGGGACCTTGCAAACCAGCCTGCAGCGCCCTCTGCCCGTAAATGGACAGAAGGTATCCCGTGAGGAGAGGCCAGCACAATACCAAAACAGGCCTGCAGGCCGGTGCTGTTTGTCCTCCTCCCTGACCTCTAGGCCCCTGGGGAGGTGGGGCCGCCCCCCCACCCCGAGTAGTAGCCTCTGGGGCTTCGTTCAAGCCCGCCTGTTGGAGAAACAGGAGGGGAGATGGCTCGGGGTGAAGGGGCTGCTGTAGGCAAGCAGGGCTCTCACAGAGCAGTCGTCCCGCAGCGGGCGGGGATCTGACCTCCATCAAGGGAGTAGAGAGGCAGACGCTCTGGCTGAAGGCGGGTGACTGTCCATGTCGAGCTTAGAGTGAGGAGGAAAGGAGCCGCTTCAGGCAAACAGGAGGCTGCGGCACGGCCTCATTTCCTTTGGTGCACGGGCACCGTATGCGCGCGGAAGTGCAGTGCCCTAGGGACTGCAGCGTCAGGGGTCCAATCCTGGAGGCCTCCAGTAGGTGGCCAGGGCCTCGCATGCTTGGGGAGCCAAGGGCGAGGGGAGGGGGGCACAGGATGGGGCTCAGGCCACTCCCCAAGACCGAGCATCTGGATGGGATGCCAGCCACGGACTCTGGCTGGAGCCCTGGGCTGGGCCTGTACCTGGGCGTCAGGTGGGCCCACAGAGGCCAAGGTTGGAGCGGCTGAAAGGGCCGATGTGGGGAGCAGGGGCCCAAAGGACCTCCGTCCCATCAGGGGGACAGTGAGTGCGGGGCTCAAAGGCAGCAGGGTGTGGGGGTGCAGTAAGGCAGAACCCGGGCAGGGGCAGGGTCCTGCGAGCAGGTTGGGCGCCGGGTGGAGGCTGGGAGCTGGCGTCTGGGCAGCATTTCTACCCATGAAGAAGGGTCTGTTTCCCCACAGCCTACTATGGACCAGTAATTTTGTGAAATACAGCAAAAATGGATTACTAGAAAAATAGAATTAAAAAAACAAATAAAGCGCACATCTTTATTGATAGATTCTAAAACATGAAATTACTCAAGTTGCCATAAAGGTTTCTCAACACTGACCCAGCTTCTGTTCGAGTCCTAGCCCAGCACGTGCGTGGCCCTATTTTTCAGTGGAAGCGTGAAGGCAGAGACTGCTTGGCTTTGGGGATGGGAGGGAGAGGCCACCGGGGGCTGGGGGGTTGGGTGTTGAGTGGCAGGGAATGGCCAGAAGGCGGGGAGGCTGCTGACGGGGGAGCCGGGCCGCTCAGACAGGCGGTGTGCGGAGGGAGGGGTGTCCTGGGGCACTGGGATCCAGCGACACAGGTCCCAGGAGGCTGGGGGGCCTCGCAAGTCAAAGGGGTGAAAGGTTCTCGTGAGGGAGGCGCCCACACCCCGGTGGCCCGGGCCCTGTAGTGCACACTGAGCCCCTGGGTCGGGCAGCACGGTGCCTCGGGCCTGCTTTCTGGAAGAATCGCCCTTGCCCGGGGCCTGGGAGGGGGGGACCTGCTTTTGTTCTCAGCTGAGTCCCCCCCCTGCACACGGCAGGCACCCAGCAAGCTCTGGCAGAGCGGCAGGCACTTGGGCCTCCATCGCCCTGGGCTGAGCATCTGTGGAACGTGACTCCAGGACAGCCCTGGCTGCCGGTTCCCTTTCTGCTGACTGTTGACAATCCACTCACCACTCACAAACCTTGCCTTCACGGCTCGAGGGAGCTGCCAGGCCATAGCGCCTGGCATGTGGCTGGGGACATGGGTCCGCCATCTGGTGGAGGAGCGCCTGCGGCTCCACTGGCCCTGGGATCGGGGTGCCCCTGGTTTCTCCGGCTTCTCCTAGGTACCCCTGTTCCAGTGGCCAGTGAACCACAATTTATAAACGAGTGATTTAGTTTCACAAACAGCAGGGGATACAGCTGCAAGATTCTCAATTATTTGTCTGGATTCCGACAGGGTTTTCCGTGCGGCCCATTGTTTCCTGCAGTTGGAATTAAACAGGTCCTCTCCACAGCTTAGCAAGTGTCTGGAAGAACAGCCAGGACACTAAGCTCCTGGCCTTCGGGCTCCTAAGGCTCCAGTCCTGGCGCCGGCCACCTCCTCTCCCCAACTCCAGGCCCGGGTGTGAGGTTGGCAGATGCTCAGTCCCTTTGCTGATGTCGGGGATGATTAAGGCTCTTGGGCGGGAGCACCGCAAACCGGTGCTAATAACCTCGTGTACTGCCGGGATCCTGAGGGCAGGGATCTGAGCGTCCCGCCTGCCAGTCTCCTCCGGCCCTGTTCCTCCCACAGACCCAGTTTCCCATGTTGCCAGCCCTCAGACCCGGTGCCTGCAGCCTCCCTGTCCCGGCTCCGACCGCGTACCCCCCGCCCACCTTCCCCTGTGGCCTGGATCCTCTCTGTCCGCTCTCACCTCTGACCTTCACCATCTGCTCTCCACTCAGCGGCCGGTGGTCCCGTCACCTTGAGACTCAGCACTCTCCAGTGGACTCTTCTTTCAGAAGAAAAGCCAAAGGCGAGAGGCCTCAGGAGGTCAGGCCTCGGCCCCGTCACCTCCGTGACTTGGTGTCCCTGCTCGCAGGGACGGCACCTGCCCCGCTGGATGCTCTTCCCGGACACCCACAGCCCTCGCCCTCACGCCCTCTGGGGCCTCAGGTCGCCTTTTCCCCATCCCGGAGTCTCTGTCCGCCTTCCCTGCTGCATCTTTCTGGGCAGAGGCAGGTCACTGGCTGTCCCCCAGGATTTGCTTCAGTTACCGCCTGTCTCCTCCTTCACGTGTGACTCCTGACAACCAGCGTTCTCGCCCAGACCTGGGGCAGCCAGTGCCTGGCGCTCAGTCCATTCTTCCTGAAAGGGTCAATACACACCAAGAGAAACGTTGATCTCTTTTCTTCCCCAAAACAAAATCCCTGGAGACACTTGAGCCACGTCGGCTGCCCGGGAACGAGGACGGGCCCTCCAGGTGCCGGGACTCCCCTCCCAGCGCCAGCATCCTCACCCCCTTTCTTCTGACATTTTGATCCCAAGGCCCAAGAGGTCCAGGAAGAGAGCGGACTGAGCACGTGGGCAGCTGGCGTGGGTTCCCAGGTGACCGACCTCCCCCTGCACTGGAGCCGCGGCCCTGGGAACTTCCCGACGATGTCCGACCAGGATTTGAGGTAAACGGCTTCTTTCCCGGTCCCAAGGGAGAGCATCTGTCCCCCGGCGCCCTGGACGTCATGTAACTGGTAATTGTTGGCCCTGCATCTCCTCAGGCTGCAAAACTTAAGTCACAGTCTGTTTGTTGCCACAGTTTCTGGCTTGTTTATCAAGGTCCACTCCTGAGAAAAACATCCTGTTATCCGCTCTCAGGTAATCTACCTCCAAGGCTCTGCCTCTGCCTGAGACGGAGGGACTCTGTGCTAGGTTCCGAGGAGCCTTGTTTTCCATTTTCAGTCTCCCAAGCTCCAGGACGAGGGACTTCATGATGTAAGTAGTGTGACTTTCTTTCCTTTTGGCCACAATCAGATCATCTCAAGTTCTAACCCTGGTTCTCTTCCTTATCAGAAGCGTGTGTTCTTATTGTTGATTGTGGCTCTCATTTTCCAAACGCATAACCTCTTTGTCCTCACAAACCTTGGAGTGAGGCCAGCCTCACCTGGGGAATGGGGGTGAGGGATCAGAGGCAGGTGACTGCTTGAAGCAAACGGCACAGCCAGGATTCACACTCAGTCCTGACCTTAAGCTGGAAATAAAACTGCTTGAAAAAGCGTTTGAAAGCTTTTACACGTGGTTCCAGGGTGGGGACCAGCCAGAGAGCCTGGAGGCAGACCTGAAGCAGCTGAACCCCCTGGGTGCGGAGCTGGCCTCCCTCCCAGAAGCCCCCGCCTGGCCTCCTGGCTCCCTGTGGGGCTGGGGGAGGCCGAGGAGAGGGGCCTCTGAACACCTGTGGGGCAGGGGCCGAGGAGCGGCCTCTCCTGCCCGTTCCCCGCTCCGTCCTGCCCTCCGTCCCCTGATCCCATCCTGGCTGTGCGGCCAGCCTCCCCCGCTGTGCCCACCCCCGACCCTGGGCCTAGTGTCACAGCAACGCTCATCAGCGGAGGCGTGCCCGGGCTCCTGGGGGTGACCCGTGTGTTCCCCATCGACTTGGCCGAGGCTCGGCTACAGAACCAGCGTGGACAGGAAAGCTACAAAGGAACGTATGTGGGGGGCCGGGGGTGCATCGGGGTGTGGGGCCCAGCAGGCCTGGGCAGGGCAGGGCGGCTGCCTGCTCACCCTGACCTTGCTGGCCTCCGCCTCCACCGCAGCAGACTGCCAGGGAAGACAGCTCGGGGGGAGGGCTTCCTGGCAGAACCGAGGCAGGCTCCTCAGGGCCCGGGGTGGCACAGACTTGGGGGGCTTGACCTGGCTTCTGTGAGGGGAGGGGGAACACATTTGCATGTGATGAGGCGCGGGGGCCCCGTCCTGGCACCAGTGTGTGTGACGGTGGAGGCCAGTGAGCCCCACCTTCTCTGCACCCCCCGCCCCAGAGCCTGGACAGCTGCAGAGGGGGGGGGGCTACTCCCGGGCACCCGCCCCCGCAGGCCCCGCCCCCGCAGTGTGCAGCCAGGGCCGCACACTGTGACTGTCGAGCCTTGCGAGATGGACACGAGGCTGGATTGAGAGGGGCTGACGTGCCAGTGGCCCCGAACGTAAAGGCGAAGCCCTGGGACCCACACGGCTGCCAGCCCTGCCCCGCAGGACCTCGCGATCAGGCTGAATTTGTGGAACTGGTCACTTGTCGGGGGGGCGGGTGGCACGAACCAGACACAGGTGACTTGTGGGAAGTGCACGAAGGAGCCGTCGGGCACACGCAGTCCCAGCGGGGTGGCGGAAAAGAAAGGGCGTTTCTGTGAAATAGGCAGAGGAGCCCCCCGACTCCCAGGGGCCCCACTCATCCCGGAAGCTCACTGGCTGGGGGAGGGGGTCCCTATGGCTGCAGACGCCCCACCCTCGCGGTTTCCTTCCAGGAGCTGTGGTGAACCTGACCGCAGTCACCCCAGAGAAGGCCGTCAAGCTGGCGGCCAGTGACGTCCGGCAGCAGCTCCTGGAGGAGGGGTGCATCGCGCTCTTTTCTGGAAGGTGGCGGGAGCGGGTGGCGACCACGCCTTGGCTCACCTGTCAGCAAGTGTGTAAATGTGCATAGGTGGCTGAGCGCTGGTGTGCTTTGGCAGATGGAAAGTGATTTCTAATCTGGAAAGACAGGCCGTATAGAATCTATATGCTCCGTCATCAACCGGCAGATGAATTTTTTTTTTTAAATAGATTTATTTATTTATTTTTGGCTGCGTTGGGTCTTCGTTGCTGCACGCGGGCTTTCTCTAGTTGCGGCGAGCGGGGGCTGCTCTTTGTTGCGGTGCGCGGGCTACTCTTCGTCGCGGTGCGTGGGCTTCTCATTGCGGTGGCTTTGCAGACGAATTCTTTTTTCAGTTTTATTGAGGGCAACTGATGTTCAGCGCTGGGTACCTTTAAGGTGTTCAGCCTGACGACCTGACATCCATATACTGCAAAATGATGTTAGTTAACACCCATCCGCTCACAGAGTTAACAAAAATGTTTTTTTTTTAAGAGTTCTTTTATTTTTAAAATTTATTTATTTATTTATTTGTGCCGGGTCTTAGTTGCGGCACGCCGGCTCCTTAGTTGTAGCTTGCATGTGGGCTCTAGTTCCCTGAGCAGGGATCAGACCCGGGCCCCCTGCATTGGCAGCGCAGAGTCTTAACCACTGGACCACCAGGGAAGTCGCCTTTTGTTTTTTACAAAGATGTGTTTCTTGTGATGAGAACTCCTGGGATCTGCTCTCTTAGCAAACCCTCACATACACAGCGGTGTCGCTAACTACAGCCACCATACTGTGCATCACGTCCCCAGGACGCACTGACCTGTAACTGCAGCTCCGCACCGTCTCACCCAGTTCACTCAGTCCCCATCTTCTGCCTCTGGGAACCTCAAATCCGATCTCTTCTTCTATGAGTTTGCATTTTTATAGATTCCACGCATGAGTGAGATCATATAGTATTTGTCTCTTTCTGTGTGACTTATCTCACTTAGTGTAATGCCCTCAAGGTCCATCCAAGTTGTCGCACATGACAGGAATTCCTTCTTTTTTTTAAATGGCTGAGTAGTATTCCATTGTATATAATAAATAAAAAGATATACACCACGTCTTCTTTATTCATTAGTCCATCCATGGACACTTTGGCTGCTGCCACATCTTGGCTACTGTAAATAATGCTGCTATGAATGCAGGGGCTCCCTTTTCTCCATGTCCTCACCAATTTTTGTTATTTGTTGTCTTTGGTGATGGCCAGTCTAATAGGTGTGAGGTGATATAGCTTAGAGGTTTTGATTTGCATTTCCCTGATGATTAATTACACTGAGTATTTTTTCATGTAGCTGTTGGCCATTTGAATATCTTCTTCAGAAAATGTCCATTCAGGTCCTTTGTCCATTTTTAAATTGGATTATTTGGGGTGTTTTTTTGCTATTGAGTTGTATGAGTTCTTTGTATGTTTTGGATATTAGCCCCTTATCAGGTATATGTTTGCAATTATTTCCCCCCTATTCAGTAGGCTGCCTTTTCATTTTGTTGACAGTTTCCATTGCTGTGCAGAAGCTTTTTAGTTTATTTTTGCTTTTCTTGCTTGTGCTTTAGGTGACCAGTGTCAAGGAACTTCCCCCGCTGTTGGGAGTTTTATGATCTCAGGTCTTACATGTAAGTCCTTAATCCATTTTGAGTTAGTTTTGTGAGTGGTATAAGATAGAGGTCTAGTTCCATTCTTTTACATGTGAATATCCGGTTTTCCCAGCACCATTCCTTGAAGAGGCTGTCATTTCTCCATCGAGTATTCCTGGCTTCCCTGTCAAACATTAGTTGACCATATATGCAGGGGTTTATTTCTGGGCTCTGGATTCTGTTCCATCTTTCTGTGTCTGTTTTTATGCTGATGAAACAGATCAACTGCAGACACTTTGTAGTTCTCTCTGTGCTTCCCGTTGCCCCAGTGACAGTTCTTGGGGGATCAGGAAGGAAGCAGTCCTGCAGTGGGTTGTTTCATGGTCCTGGTCTCAGCCTCCCTGGCAGCCTGTTTTAAATTTAGTCTCTTGTCATTAAGGAGACTGAGCTTGACTACTTACCCAGTTGGGTGAGTGGCAGCCAGCCCATGGGGACTAGATACCTAGGGAGGGTAGACGGGCCAGGGCGGGGCAGCAGGGCTGGCCTGTAGCCGAAGGAGCCTGACTCCGGCCCACGGGGCGCAGTGGAATCTGAAGCTGGAGATGCTCGCCGGGTGTGGAGCTGGGCTGTGCCAGGCGGCGGTCACCTGTCCCCTGGAAGTGCTCAAGATTCCGCTGCAGCGTGCTGGGCGCCTGGGTGAGGCCTCTCCCACCTTCGCACGGGATCGATAAAGGGCTGTCAGAACAGATTTCCCCACGTTCGCACTCATCCGCCAGACTGTGACCCAGTCAGCGCTCCAGGTCAGTAGAAGTCTTTATTTTGTGGATTTCAACACCTCCAGCTGTAGGACAAACAGCAGGGATGAGACTCAGTTCAGGAGGGAGAGAGAATGTTTCCCTATTACCTCTGTCCTGCTGCCTTAACATTTAGGCCCGATTTCCTAAAGATTTTAAGAAACGTCAGTGGCCTGCTCACGCACACTTCAGTGTTGCTATGGAAGCTGGCCTTTCGTGGGAAGGCAGTGAAAGGGAGAAGAGGACCATTCCTATTCTTTTGCTTTTCTCTGGAAAAGAAGTTTGGCCCTTTCCTAAATCCGGGTCTTCTCAAAGACACAGTGGTCAGGTATCAAAGCATCTATCAAGGACAGGGGTGTGTCCCATGGAAGGAGGCCAGCGGGGGGCACAGAGGGTGTCTCCCCAGGGCGAGGCCCAGCCCTTGTGCCACGGGACTGACACGGCACCTGTGAGGCCTTGGGTGTGCTTCTCCCCTCCAACCAGCTGGCCACACATGCTGAGCTGGAATTTAGCCAGATTTCCAGGCTGGATCAGACCAGCCTGAAGCAAACATAACTGCAGAAAGAGTGAAGTCCGGACACTGGAAGCCCCCGCTGTGTTCTGATCTGCAAAGGGTAAGGTTCTGTCACGTTTCGTTTTTCAACCTGGACAAGAAGTCTTAGTATTCCTCCAACACTCAAGAAGAAGTAAAATTCAGGATATGGATGGATGGGTAAATTATGTACATCTAAGGCAGACAATGGGGAAATCATGTTCACTGATTGACCACCTTAAAGCTACTCGTTTGAGACCTGTGCCTAGATTTCTACCCTATGAAATATGGTAAAAGGGGCAGCAAGTACCTTCTTAGTATGCATTGTTGCTCTGCTGGATACCAATCAAAATTGAGGCAGGAAATATCTTCCTTTTAGGGCTTAAAATCTAGGCCAAGTGTCTCAAACACTGAGAATTTTAAAAATTAATATTCTCACAATTTCAGTGCATCGAATGCTGTGATCATTAATGAGACTCACCCACATTCAAAACGCTTGCATCAATAACCAATTTTCAGGGGAAAAACTCGGTTCTGTTTATTAGATGCTTAACTCATCAGATCATGTGCTCTGAATTACTCCACTAAAAAGGGTTGACATCTAAAGAATCTAATTCCATAAAATGGGACATGTTCCCCTAGTCTTGGAATTCTAGAGAAAGGAGGCACCCCTTAAGTCTGAAGGGCAGTTTTTGAACAAAGATAATTTGCTGGTTTACAAATTACGCAGAAGATATACGGGGATTCCTGTGTCCCAAAGTACAAGTCGCGTGAAACTATGCAGATAAGTTTAGAGATGGTTGAGGAATGGAAGAAAGATCAAAACCACAGTTTTAACAGGAGGATAAGGAATTGACGGAGGAGGGGGTCCTACCACAGTTTCCTATAAAGAAAGCTGGGCAGGCAGTGGCCGTGCCCTTGGGAAGCAGCCTAAGCAGCAGGGACATCCTATTAGATAACATAGACCCGAGAGCTCGCTCCCTGGAGCCAAGAACTGATGTCCTCAAGTTAGGACAACCCTCAGCTCTAGGAAGGGCGGGGCCCGAGGGGCTGCCTTCCCTCCCCGCAGCCCGCCGCCAGGGTTCCGCCGCCAGCCCTGCCCCACGGGGCCCCCTTTACCCCGGCAGGCGCCCAGCCGCGGCCCTCATCGCCAGGGAGCTGCTCCGCACCCAGGGCCTGGTGGGGCTCTACCGGGGGCTGGGAGCTGCCCTTCTCAGGTGAGGCCTTTCCCCAAGCTGGACACAGAAGGGCCCCAAGGAACAGGGAGAGTAACCCAAGGCCAGAGGGACGGCTCCCCAACGGGCCTCTGTGCTCTTCTAGGATATTCAAACCCAGGACTGCAGAACAGGGCAGGGCTGCAGGGTCGGGCCTGGGAGACTAGTCTAGGCCCTTCTGCGGGGACCAGGCGCACACGACAGTCAGGTGCTCTGGGGCCCGGGAAGGCCTGCCTGCAAAGGCCTGCAGATCGTTCCTCAGTCAGCAAGCGGGGAGAACCCAATTCCTTGGCTGGTCAGGAGCACCCAGGCCGGGGGCCAGTGTTCTCCCATCACAGTGCCCGGCCCAGCCCGCCGCCCCTTCACAGGCCAGTCCCACTGAGTCCGTGTCTGGCTCCTCGGGTGCCGGCAGGCGGGTGGGGAAGCAAGTCCTTTTCTCTCTGCCGTCTCCACCCACATGTCAATGCCACTGTCACCGGGGGGCCATGGTGACCGGGCTCCTACCCGCCCCGCTACGAGCGGCTGGGAGTTCAGCGCGGCCGCCCCCTCCTCCGTGGGGACATCCCCTTCTCCGTCATCTACTTCCCCCTGTTCGCCAAACTGAACCTCCTGGGGGTCAGGGAGCCCACGGGGAAGGCCTCCTTCGCTCACTCCTTCACGTCCGGCTGTGTCGCAGGCCCAGTGACGCCTCTGGAAGCTGAGTACATTGCAGGTGGAGCAGCCTGACTTGCTCTCCAGAGGAGGCGTGTGTGGACTCGTCTGTAGGACGAACATTCTGCGCTTTCAGGATGCAAGAGATGGAACAGCCCCAACGTGAAAACCACGTAGGGTCACGACCTGCGGCCCCTGCAGAAACTCTCATCTCTGACAAACACCCCACCTTCTCGGGGCTTCCTGTCCCCAGGAGGGTTTGGGCACCAGCTATCAGTGACCGCTGGCCTTCCACAATTTGAGGCTAATGGTGGGAGGAGAGGCTTCCCTGTCTCAGGGCTGCCCCTGCCTCTGCCCCATGAGCTGGGCCCTCGTGCAGTGTGTCCCCTAGGGCTCGAGCCCTTCATTTTGTAAAGGAGGCTCAGCGACGGGAAGGTCCCTGTTACAGAGCCCACAAGGGCAGAACGGGCCTCAGGGTTCAGCCGAGTCTGCCAGCTCGCACAGGGAACCCGGCACTTTGTGTCGAGGGAAGGACGCCAAAAGCAAGATGTTCACTCATTGTAACTTTTGCTCAATTTAGTTTTTTAATACATAAATTTATTTATTTTCAGCTGCATTAGGTCTTCATTGCAGTGCATGGGCTTCTCATTGCGGGGGCTTCTCTTGTTGCGGAGCACGGGCTCCAGGCACACAGGCTCGGTAGTTGTGGCGCACGGGCTTAGTTACTCCGTGGCATGTGGGATCCTCCCAGCCCAGGGCTCGAACCCGTGTCCCCAGCATTGGCAGATTCTTAACCACTGCGCCACCAGGGAAGTTCTCAATTTCGTTTTGAAAACTTGAATCCAAACCCTCAAGAAAGGCCGGGGTGAGGACAGCTACAGCGGCCTCACCGACTGTGCCAGGTGAGGGCTGTGTCCCTTTGGAGACCGTGGCTCCCTCTGCACTGGTGTCCGCCCAGCTGCTGGCTGGGGTGGGGGGGGAGGGAGGCCTGGAGCCCTGCCCGTTGGGTCAGCTCTGGGGGCTCCTCTCCCCCCAGGAGACTGTGGAGCCAGGAGGGCCCCAGTCATAGCCCTGCTGTTCGGGGTCACCCAGGAGATGCTCTTCGGCGCCTACTTCTCAGCATCGGCAAGCGCCTCAAGGGTTTCGAGTAGGCGTGGCGGCAGCCCCGGCCCTCCTCACCGCCTGCCCTCTACCTCACGGGCCCCTCCCCCTCCCTTGGTGACCGAAGCCCTCACTGCTCTGGTAGTCCAGCCCGGGGACCCTCAGGAGCCCCGACCCCCTGAACAGACAGCACAGATGGAATCATCTCTGCATTTCATGTCTATCATCTATCTATCATCTCACACGCAGCACCTTGAATCAGTTTGAGGCTTTAGTCTCGTTAACTCTGAGTTAAATAATTTGTCCCAGCACTGATACGGGGAATGGCAGGATTTTATTTTAGCTCAAGGGGACCACGACAGCCCTCCAAGGCGGCACCCGCCTGCCCATGTTCGGCCAGGAGGAGACGGGTGGCGCGGACAGTGCGTCCTCCCAGCTACGTCCCCTCAGGACCGAGCTACACTCGTGACGACCCGTGTTACTCATGAGGGTGGAGAACAGACGCTTTATCTTCAGGTCACGGTGGGTTTTGTCTTGATGCAATGAGCACACAGCAGCCCCTCTCCCCCAAGACTGCAGTTTCTTCTTTCCTGATGCTGCCAAAGCTAATAGAACTGTTCCCTTATTCCAGCTGCCAGGCCCTCCAGGGACAGGTGACCCTGAACACCTGTGTGTGTGCGGACAGTCTTAAGGGGCTGGGAGCGCGCCTCTAGGTGAGGCTTTGGTAGAAAGGAGCAGATGCGCCTGAGGGACACAGAGAGGGTTCGTGGTTTCAACTGCTGATGGCTGTCAACCCACAAATGCTCCAGGGGTTTGGAAAATGCTTCCTCTTTCCAGATCCCTCAGTGAGAACTTCACCCTCTCAAACCACAACCTGCAGCGAGCGCCTTGTGTAATAAATCAGTGACATCCACGTACGTGTTATGTTTTAATAAATAATTAAGCATATTCACGGCTTAGATCTTAAATCACATTTACAGACATTTCTAGGCCCAAACAGGTAACACTGAAGCTGCTGCTGCTGGAAGAAATGAGGCCCCACATGCACTTGAAGCCCAGAGAGCGGAGACCTGACCCCAGAGCCCACCACCCCGCCCCCCGAGGCTGGACCCCAGGAGAGCAGGAGGCCTGGGGACACTCATGCACCCACCACCAGACCCCTCGCCTCCGTGCTGCAGAACAGCGGGAAGCTGTGTTACTTGGAGACAAGCTAGAGGAAGGTTTCTCGATCGTACTAAGTGAGACTCTCGCCCGTCGGTCCCCACCAGCCGGGGCGTTTGCTACAGCAGGGCTTCCACCGACAGACGCAGGACAGGACAGGAGGACAGCAAAGAGGAAGCTACGCGGGCCGTCTTGTCTCTTCAACCATCAGAAACGTCCACATCACGCAGTGGGCGGACGCCACCTCCCTCAGGCTTAGTCCAAAAACTTCCTGTTGGCATTTGCCCCAAACAAGGCTCCCCGCACTTCGGGCATCATCTGTGAAGAAAGAAGCTCCTGCGTGAGGCGGTGCCGTCCCCTGCGCCTCAGCCCCGCCACGAAGCCATGAAGCCCAGTACTTGGCCAAGCACCGCCAGAGTCCGACCAAGAGACTCAGCGATCGCAAACGTGGGCTTAAGGCCACTGCTTAAGGGGAAAGAGAAAAAACGACGGGCGCCATGACCGTCTAAGGCTTCCGTCCCGCTCTGATACGGGGAGAAGAGGTGACATCCTGGAGCACCTACACTCGTTCTTTCAACAGTTGCTGAGCGCGCGCCGGGTGGAAAGCTGACTGCAGGTCTGTGCTGGTCTGTGCTGAGGCGCGCGGCAGCAACTGGAAAAGCCTGAGGACTCGACCGCAGGACGCAGCCACCAGCCGCGTGCGGCCAGTGCAGCTGAGGCGGCGAACCGTGCACCTTACCTAGTTTTAGTTCATTTAGCCACATGTGGCTGGTGGGTAGCACAGCTCTGAGGTTTAAGTTACCAGAAGACGATGGTCAAGGTCGGGGCAGCACACCACACCCCTGGAAGAGGCCCCGCACTCGGGACAACTCAAGTTTCCTGCAAACCCGGAAACACCTGAAGAGCCTGGCGCCCTGTGGCAATTCCTTTAAGAGCAGTTGCTTGACTTTCCATTATTCCTGCTGGGGTTTGGGGTTCTGGGGCTTTGGGTCAGCATCTCCACATGCAGTAAAACAGATACATTAAAATCCTAGACACACAAAGCCCTCGTTCTGACCCCAAGGCCACCCTCATGTAAACGATATCCTCTCAGCAAATGGCACTAAATGCCTGAATCCCCGTTCCTTTTAAGAAAATGTCAAAAAACGTAGAAAGAATCACAGATTCCAAATACCACCCAATTGACATGTTCTCTGCAGCACCTCCTCCTCCTGTAACGACAGGCCAACTAACTGATGAGAAGTGGCCCCACACTCACCTGCTGGGCTATGAGGTCCAGCCGGCTTTCAAGGGTATTGGAAACCTTGATTTTGCGATCCCCGTTGTAGATCTCAACCCCGCCGGCTCTACAGAGAACACCAGAAATAACCACGTTTACAGATTTGAGGGAAACAGACACACGTACAATTACCTTCTTCTCTTGGAGAATAGCTGTCTTGGTGTGTGGATGGTCTCTCAACACTCTTAGTGGCAATAAACATATGCAATAAGTTTGAAGCTAATTCAGAAGCTTCTGGAGATTTAAGGTAAAGAGGCTGATAATAACTGTCATTACCAAGTGACTATGTGCCAATCTGATTTTATGCTATTCTAACAACCAGCCCTCCCCAACTGCACAAAAAGGGGGAAGACTGTGTCCCAGTTTGCAAATCAATACATACAGTCCTCATCTGAGTGCTTCTTAAAGGCCCAACGCTGCAGGTACCGGGGTGCTGACAGGCAATCCTCCCCAGTGCCTGTGTCTCAGATAAAAGGCTCCATCCCAGCAGGTGCCAAACCCAGTCCTCAGTGGTTTAAGGCCAATAGGTCACATCCTACTACAAGGAGCCTCAGGGTATGAAATTCTTTTGCTGCATTACAATTCTATTTTTTACAGAATATTTCTTGAAATAAGCAGGCTCTGAGACAAAGGCTGGAAAAAATTTTGCCAATTTTCTCTAGAAAATTTCAAAGGGCTCTGACATGAATATTATTTTCTTACTCCATCCTCCTCCCACCTTTCCTCTTTGTTTCTCTGAACAGGCCCTGTCCCCACGCGGGCAGCAGGGGAAGGGGTGTGTCTGCTGTGCGCCAGGCGCTCCTGAACGCCAAGTCCAGGGCCTTCCGTGACTCCTATTCCCCAGGGACCTGGAGTCTGGGTCTCCTCACCATTTATAAACCAGGAAACAGGCTTAAGAGGTGGATAAAAGGACCGATTTACTGAATAAAACTCCACTTTAAATCTGCACAGTCCTTCACCTGCAATTCTGAATCTCAAAGGCTCTGAAAACAGAACCATCTAATTTGAGTGGCTCCGGAGCCTGAACTGGGCTCCAGTCACCTGTCAGCAAATGGCTGGTGTCCCTTCATAACTACCCCTCGGGTGTGAGCGCTCCTGCTTCCATTCAGAAACATCCATGTGTTTAGTTCTGGGGGAGATGCTGTAACACGCAGGGCATGTACAGGATTGCTTCTCTAAGCGCCCAAACTCAAAGCACCAGGCACAGTGGTCCTGACTGGAACTGCTGAGTCCTGCATGGTCTCCACACTCCGCTCAGTGAGGCGGAGAGGAGGAAGACTAAGTAACTAGTCCAACCCTACGTGGCCGACACTTGGCAGAGTGGAGAAGCAGACCTCGATCTGACAGTAATGCTCAATAATGCTTAAGCTCCCACAGGCCCTCAGCTGGAAAGCACCGTCACACACACACCCTATCTCTGATCCTCACTTTATGAAGCAAGCAAGACTGATCCCTTTTACAGATGATGGGATTTGGGCTCGAGGTCCTGCAGCGAGCAACAGGCCAATCGGGACTCAGAACTAGGTCTTGCAATCCTAAATTCATGTGTCCCAGGGCCTCCGCAATGCTGGCCCATGGGGTGGACCAGCGGGCAGGCGCACGGGGAAAATGCCCTGGGCTCTCCCCGGCCAGGAGCTCCTACCCCACCCCCCGCAACCACGCCAAGTCTCCCCGCGCTCAGCAGAAGCACCACGGGTGCTCGCATTCCACACCAAGGGGTCTGCCAGCCAGACACGGCTACTTCCTTGTCAGAGGGCGTGATCACCTTTCTCAGCACCTAGGACACACGTGGACCCAGCTTCAAGTTCTGGGTACAGAATCCGTGCTGCTTCTCGGCAAGATGAGCCGTAAGAAGCTGGTTAACAAGGGGGAGACCAACAGGCACCAACGCGAGGCAGCACGAGGCACGCGTGGGGTGGCCACACCGCCATCCTGCCAGGGGCGCCCAGAGGACACGCGCAAGGCCGGGCGGACGGCCGTTTGCGCAGCCAGAGCAGCTCGGGTGTTAAAAGCAGAAACGTTCCTTACATTTCCTCAGGCAGGTAGGCCTCCTGATCAATCTGGACATCAACGTCTCTTTTGGTGGCGATTTTGTACACGGGGATTGCTTTTTGCACCGCAGCCTGGAAAAACAAAAAGCAGAGAGGTTTTATCAGAAACTATGGAGCAGGTATCCAAAAAACCAACGATCTGTACAAACAGATATTCCTACTTATTTTTCAAGTAAAAGAACAGACGTGTTGCTGGTGGGAATGTAAAACGGTACAGCTGCTGTGGCAGATAGTACTGTAGTCCCTCAAAAATGAAACACAGAATCACCACAGGATCCAGCAAGTCCACCTCTGGGTATTTATCCAAGAGAAGTAAAAGCACAGACCCAACAGATATTTGTACACCCACGTTCACAGCAGCATTGCCCACAATACTCAAAAGGTAGAAACGAGCCGGGTGTCTATTAACACATAAATGAATAAATAAAATGTGGTCTATAGATATAATTCAGCCTTAAAGACAGAAATCCTGACACGCGCTACAACATGAATGAACGCTGAAGACATTACTGCCAAGAGAAATAAGCCCGTCACAAAAGCACAGATACTGTCTGAGCCCCAATGTATGTGTCAGTCTGTTCAACTAGTAATCGTGCCAGAAAAAGAATAAAGTTCCTTCAAGAAAACGTTCTCATGTGTCTCTTGGAGCCTACAGTGCTGTCCGAAGATGGGACTTTCCACGCCACGCTCAGTGCAGTGCAGCGTGAGAAACCCTCTTCCATCTGTCCTACACCTCCACTTCCCCCAGCTCACTGCTTTTAAAAACTGCGGTAAAATGCACATGAAATTTACCATCGTGATCAGTTTTAAGTGTACAGTTCGTGGCTTTAAGTACGTTCATTGTTGTGCAACTGTCCCCACCATCCCTCTCCAGAACATTCCACCTTCTCAAGCTGAAACTCTGTCCCCATTAAACACCGTCTCCACCTGCCCCTCCCCCCGCCTCTGTCTCTTTTATTTAGATGGTATTGTCTATCCTCTGCTCCAATCTAGTAGGTACTGTTTTTATTGAATTTTCAGAAGATTATGATATTACAAGGTCTCCAGAAAGGGAGGAGGGTACTAACTCAGATGGCAACTTGATTTGTTTAAGAAAATAAATAAGAGGCTCAGGTACACTTTAGTATCTACAACATGTTAAGACTCTTCTAATCCCCATGGTTGAGCTGTCATTTATTACAGCATGCATTTCGTCCCCAACATTTTGATCTTTAAAAAGAAAAAGGATTGCTTCAAGCTCTACCTTCACCAGAGGGAAATCCTGTTTCCTGCAACGAACGATCATTCGGGGCTCCAACAACTGGTACAAACCCTATTAAAGCACAATCAGATACAATTAGTAAAAACTGCAAACTATAAAATAAAACAACAGCAAATAAGATGTCTTCATAACTCTTCCATCTAGTTTGGGAAAGCAGTCCTCTTGTTTAAGTTCCCCCAAAGATGGCCTACATAGTATGAGAACATGGCAAGATCTTCATATCACAAACAAGATAAATATACCCAATGCTCTGGTGATGGGAACGAAATTCATACGGGAGTCTTACATCAACTAGGTTGAAGACAAATATTGTATTTAACAGCTGAACAGCAAACAATTAAAATTTGTACAGCCTGTGGTCTGAACCGCAATATCTAAAGCAAGCATTTTAGTGGTAAAATCAAATTAGGAAAGTTTACAGCTGGAGGTTACAAAGGACAAGTTAAGACAACATCAGTCTCATCCACCAGCCAGACACCACCGTCCTCCCACACATCTCCCGACCAGACAAGGAAAAGAGCTAAAATGAGAACACAGGAGAAACAGCTGGCTTCTATCCCATCTTGTCGACTCTGCAGGGACGTGGCTCTCAGTGGCGCATCTGACCTACAAACTTACCTGGAGGACCAGTCCATCCAGCAGCACTTGGTACCTGGTCGTATCTTTTACCACTTTGCTGAGCCTCTGTTTGGCTTCATTTAGTAGGTCCTACAAAGAGTGGAAAAAGAAAAAGTTATCTACACACCTGGGTAGTCAGCTTGGAACCCACTTGGGGCTGGCCCAGCTTGTGTCCAATCACTTCTCACTTTCTGGCTGTGTTGTCACTCCACACACGTTCTCTGAGGTGTGCGATAAAGCAGATGCTGCCCGAAGGACACTGATACAGGCAGCAAGAGCACTGCCACGGCTCCCAGGGAACTCACACTCGGGCAGAAGAGCCCAGATGATCAGTCATGACTGACCGACACAGAAAGAGCTACATCACACAGACGTGAAAAGCAACCTATTAAGGCAGGTGGGCAAGATGGTTCCATTTTTTATTAGAAAAAGCAGTCTCTGCACAGAGAACAAAGTGTCATCAATGTTTACCTGCGGGAAGCTGGACTGTCAATGATTTCAATTTTCTTTATGTTAGTTTGTATTTTCTAATGGTCTATAATAAACGCTGGCTTCTATAACTAAAACAGATGTTGAAAGGGACTCCGGAGACAAATCTCACATGGTTGAGAAGAGCACGCTGGCAGTTACTCATTAAGTGGTAAGCACGTACAGGCTTACTGGTAAAAGAGGACCGAGGTCCTTGAAAAGGCAGAGATGGCGCCTCTCAGTACCACTGCTGGCCACCCAACACCGCTGAGAACATTTCATCCTAGTAAACCTTCCACATACATGTCTCCGTTACTGAATATGATCTCTCGAACGATTTGGGGGATTTAAAGAAGAGGGAGAACATACATGCTCACGCAGACGCCAATCAGAATTTGAGGAGTGAGGGTGGAGAGAAGGAAGTGGCCCTGTATTTGGTTCTGAGAGTCACCCTTGGAGCCACACCCAGCCTGGAACCACTGCCGAGCAGTTGAAGCCCTTAGAATCTAGGACGCTTACGGCACAAAGATTTGAAGCGTTTATGATACAAGACATCTGGCTGAAAGGAACCTCAGCCCCTCCTCACCAGGAGACCCCTCAAGCACAGCTCTCTTTGTGCTGGAGTTGACTGTCCACACTGGTCAAGCAGGTAGGGGTGAACAGGAAGAGTACGGGACAGGTTTACTCTAAAAGAATGAGCATCAAGTCAAGCTGTAAAGAGTGATGCCAGCCACTTGTAAAAACAACCCACTATGAAAAATCTGGAAATGGACAAATGAGGAGTCTTAACACCACCGAGAAGTCCAATCAACGGAGTAGGAACTTGGAATAAACTCTACTCCAGCTAAGAAAGCTGAAACCTAATCGACATAAACTGTAGTGTCCCTTGTCTGAATTATTCCTGTCCACTTAAAAGACATGCCCCACAGGTCAGGAAGGTAACTTAAGTAATACCCCAGTGACACTCTTTGCTTCTAAACCCAACTTTCTGGCTGTAGTCTGACTCCCCATGGAGAGGGGTGTAGGTTACTGCCGTTCGCGTGTCAGCCTACAGATCAGTATTTTGAGAGTTTGGAAGGGCACTATCTGTCCACCTGAACCTAACTGCCTCTAGGATCCTGAAAATATTAGACTCTGCTCCTGGAAAGCAAGAAACTAAAACCCGATTATGACGACAACATCGAAATCACGTCTCCTTGCTCGTGCCTGGTGTGAAGAGTCGGGGGCCTCCTGCAGAGACATTTCTGTTTTGTCTCTTTAACCGCAACACCAGAAATCTCTACTTCAGGACCAACAAATCACAATCTCTAAAGGTCGGTCTGTTCTTTATCTCCCTTAAACGACAACATCAACACCTTACACAGTGTGAGGTTTAGGAAGTGACGGTAAAGAGCTGTTACTTACCCCAGGCCTGTCCTGTGTGAGGCACTGCACGGTCACTTTTCCTATGTGGACCAACTTAATTCTAAAGAAGCTTCACGCATATGCTTTCCCCATTTTATAAGAAAAGGAAGGTTCAAAAGGGTTAAAAAATTTGCCCACCGGGACTTCCCTGGTGGTCCAGTGATAAAGAATCAGCCTTCCAATGCAGGGGACGCGGGTTCGATCCCTGGTCTGGGAACTAAGATCCCACATGCTGCAGGGCAACTAAGCCCACGCGCTCTAGAGCCCATGCGCCACAACTAGAGCGCCCGCATGCTGCAACTAGAGAGCCCACGTGCTGCACTACTGAGCCCGTGTGCTGCAACAAAGATCCGATGCAGCCAAATAAATAAATGAAGAAATATTAGGATAAAAAAAATTCGCCCACCGAACAGCAGATAGTGGTGAAATAGAAACACACCTCACAGGGATTCCAAAGCATGGGCTCTTACACCTGGAAAGCCTCATGGCAGGCAGGGAAAAGGGTAAACAGCAGAGAAAAGTAGCTAAAGGACTACGCAACCATGCACTTTAGGTAGCAGAATAGCTTGCCTGTTTGCTTTCCATTTTTATCCTGGTTCTGTATTTTCTCCTTCCTTCCATCTTTTGTCAACATCCTTTTCTAGCCAACTGCTTGACAAATGCCCTTCCTTTCACAGTTTCTTATTCTATGGATAAAGCTGAAAAAATAAACGTTATAAAAGAGCCAAATCCACAGAAACATGCACGTGTAGCCCTGTTCCCCATCATCTCACAGCCGGTTTCCTCACCCTCCGTGCCGCTTCATTACTGGGGTTCACTAAACTGCAAACTACCTGACGGCAAGATGTTAGGCTGCAAAGGACTAAGGAAACAAGCGCTTTAGAACAACTGAAATTACAGAAATGTTTATTTTAACAAAATTCTCATTATACATTAGCAAAACAAAAGCTCAGGCTGTGCTCTGAAACCAAGTTGCACACTACAGAATAACTGGCTTTGCCATCTACCAAAACATGGACAGTTCAACAAAACGAGAAAAAATAAAAGAAAAACAAGAAAACCCCGACAGTTCACATGCCCGCTGCCTTCAGCCCCTCACCGCATGCTCGCTTGTCCAGCTTTCACCACCAGGCTTTGTCTCTACCAACCCAATGGCGCTGCTCTGGTACGAGTTAGAAGTGAAACCTCGATCCCCAACTCCAAAGACCACTGCGCTCTTCCCCCTTGGACTCGCTGAAGCATGAGACACTGTATTTGATTACCATTTTGTTCTTCAAGTTTTCTGTCCCCTTGGCTTCTCCTTCTTCTCCTCCAACACGACTGCTTTCCCCCCATGTTCCTTAGCAGTCTCTTATTTTCCTGCCGTAAGCTGGAGGCTTCTCGGTTTGCTCCCCTGGCCCTGTAGTTCTCCATCCACGACCTGGCGACCTCACCCATGCCACGCAGCTCCACGTGGGACCTGTGTGCTGTCTGAGTGGAAGCCCCAGCCTCCCCTAAGTTCGCCTGGACTCCGAAGGCGATTCAAACGCCAAGATTCATCACCATTCCCCACCTGCTCCTCCCCCTGTATTTCTAACCCTCACCACCTATCCAAGTGCCCAGCGACCTGGTGAGAAAGCTTAGGTCTTTCTTGACGCCTCACAACCTGCAGTCACCAAGTCCTACAGACCACACCTTTCAGCATCTGTGGATGCCGTCTCTTCATGTCCTCTGCTGCCACGTGGTCTAGGCTTCTCTATGTCTTGACCTTCAGGTCAAAGTTAAGCCATAACCTCATTTCCTCTCCCCACGTCACCAGTTCTCTTTCTCCAACACAAATCTAAGCCTAAAGCAGTATTTCTCAGTGTGGTTCTCAGACCCCCTGCAACAAGATTACTCTGGGCTGTTTATTCCTGATGAGAACATAGAAAATCTCTGGAAGTGGGGCCGGGAGTCTGAATTTTAACAAGGCCCTCCAGGTGATCTCTATGCCTATTAGAGTTAAGAGAGTTGGTCAAAGGATTTGTCCCACACTCTTCAGCAGGCATTCAAGGCTCTTCCAGCTGAACCCTAGTCTCTCTCTCCAGCCTCGGCTCCTACACTCCCCACTCTACTGGACAATTCCATTTCCTGCCCGTGTTGTCAATTCCAGGCCTCTGTTTTTGGTTCAGGCTGCTCTCTCCCTTCCGTCTCCGAGATAATGACTAATTCTTCACAGTCACACTCAAGAGGCTGCAGTATAGATACAGTCTCTGGTCTAGACCCAGTTAGACAGCAGACTCCTACAGGACTGAGCACACAGTGCAGGACCAACACAGGCAAACCCTGCAGTCCAAACAGCTGACTGCCAAAGGGACCCAGCTAACTATGAAATGAAAATAGAAGAGTGAAAACTAAAAGATCAAGTTAGCATCGAAAGCAGAAAGACATTCAGTTGTGACAATTTTAGAAGCAGATGAACTCTGGCTACTCTGGGGTCTATTAAGTTTGGTCTATTAAGCGTTAAGGGAGTTATGTTAGTGAGTCACCTCTGTGTATCCTCACACTCGACATCCTGGCAGACACTTCCATCTGGAGGCTTCCTGGCCCCTCAAAGAATGTCCAACGTGATCTGGTGGTTCTTCTTAAAAGAGCCCACCCTCCTGACTTCCTACCATGTTAATGGAGCCACCCTCCTAGGCAGCCGGGCCTGAAACTCAGGGTTTGGCGTCAGCCTTAGAAGAGGAGGTGGGGGGCTTCCCTGGTGGCACAGTGGTTGAGAATCCACCTGTCGATGCAGGGGACACGGGTTCGAGCCCTGGTCCGGGAAGATCCCACATGCCGTGGAGCAACTAAGCCCGTGCGCCACAACTACTGAGCCTGCGCTCTAGAGCCCACGAGCCACAACTACTGAGCCTGCACGCCACAACTACTGAAGCCCATGCGCCTAGAGCCCATGCTCTGCAACAAGAGAAGCCATTGCAATGAGAAGCCTGCGCACCACAACAAAGAGTAGCCCCCCATTGCCGCAACTAGAGAAAGCCCGCGCACAGCAATGAAGACCCAACACTGCCAAAAATAATTAATTTTTTTTAAAAAAGAAGAGGAGGCGGAGGAGTCAATCAGTAGCCAACGTCCGGGGCTTCCTCCTATAAAACGTGTCACCACTGACACCCCACTCAGTCCTTGCTGCCACCATGCCAGACTCACCTAACAAGAACCGGTATCTTACAATATTAGTTTGTTTCTCTAGTCATCTAAGAAGATGGTATGTCTTCTGCTTAGTCAAGTATTATATTTTCAGTTTTATAGCTTTTCCATATAGGTCCTATTCACCAACATTTATTCCTAATTGCTTACTGTTGGCATGTAGTAAAACTATCAATTTCTGTATATTCTCTTTGTAGCCAGTCACCTTTTTGAACTAATTACTAGTTCTTAGTTTTTCAGATGTTGTATTTTTTTAGTATACAATCGTATCTTCAAAAAAATAACTGTTTCTTCCTTCCCAATATTTATATAACTTGTCTCTCCATTTTGTAAGAAATCTAGGGCCTCCACAATAACAATGAGTAACAGCGGAAACAGAGGCCTCCGCTTGGTTTCTACATTTTTTTTTTTTTTTTTTGGCCACACCACGCAGCTTGCAGGATCTCAGTTCCCCGACCAGGGATCGAACCTGTGCCCCCTACAGTGGAAGAGCAGAGTCCTAACCACTGGACCGCCAGGGAAGTCCCTTGTTTCTGAATTAATTCAAATTCCTTCAGGTTGTCTCATCTAAGTGGTATGTTTCTGCCCTCTCCTTTGGGTGACAGTACTCCCCAAATGGTTTTCTGTCTAACCTCTTCTCTGCTAAATTTAGTCTACGTAAAAAAAAAAAAAAAAAAAATTTAGTCTACGTACTCACATATCATGAACCCTATTTATGATATTCCTCATAAAATAAAATGAAACCTTCAACAGCTTTCTACTGAAAGCAAGCACAGCTCTTCACTTGCACTCATGGCCCCATAGTAACTCCATCCTACTTTTCTAGCCTTATTAGTCCCCATCGCCTTCAGATACTGTATGGTCCCCCCATCACGTGCTATATACCCAGGAGCTACATGCTCTGTTAGAGCAGCAGGTCCTTGAAGACTGGACACACATCTTATTCATTTCCGTATTTATTACAATACCTAGTGTAATGATTTGCTGACCAAATGTTTTCTCTCTAAAACTCATTCATCAGCTCCTTAATCTAACGTTAACTAGTGAATTCTCTATAACAGACAAATGAATAAACATTTTATAATTCTATAACTAAAGGGACTAATTACTCACGGTGATAAGGTCATCTCTCGCTCTGAGGACTTTGAGCCTCGCTTGATTCATCAAATTAGACATCTGACTGCAAAAGGCACGGAGAAGTAGTATCATTACAGCATAAAAAACAACCACCGTAGAGAAAGAAAGGTACAACCTCCTACATACGTGCAAACACTTCTCTTTGTACAGATCCCAAAGAGAACTCCCTGAAATACATGTAGCGGTTTTTACCCACTTATTTTCAAAGATAAGGAAATATTTATTGAATGCTTATGAAGTGGCAAGACTTTCTTATCCGTTATTTCAACTATATCTTTCAATAATCCTGTGAGCCTTCCATTTTCCCAAATGAGGAAAGAGAAGTTAAGCAACTTGACCAAGGTTAGTTAATCAGTGAGTGGTCCAGTTAAGACCAGAACCCGTAACTGCCTGACTCCAAAGCACCTGCTTTACCCTCTCGTCCCAGTGATTTTCAAAGCTCACATTTTCTTCTGCTGCTCAATCTGCTTTTCTTTCTTCTCGTAGTATTCCATAATCTTCAGTCTTTGGGTCTGCACAAGACGACCTTTCTCAATGTTGAACTCTTCTTCTGCCTACCAAGGAATTTATTATTATTAATTCATTATACAGATTTCGACAGTTTTATTTTAAGCAGCTGATGACCAGGGTAGTTGCTTATATTCCACCTTATTCCATATCTAGTATCCACCAACAAGGTTTCAATGAATATAATCAGAAGATTCTGTGTATGAAAAAAATTATGTATTTTAAATTTGATCCATGTGTTTAATAGAGGGCTAATGAAAAGGACACAGAATTTGGAGTTAGAAGATCTGAGTTACTGTCTAAAAAATTTGGTCAAGAAATCTCAGTCTAAGTGTCCTCCCCTATAAAATAAAAAAATAAAAATAGTATTCTTTCCTTTGTAGGTCAAAACCTAACAGTCCTTTTAAAATTATAAACTACATAAATTTGAGTTATTAGTTTTATTAGTGTTAATTATTGAGCAGTCACTTTTTACAAAGGGTATCTTAGTATATCAGCCATCTGTGATTTTCAGGCAGTAAGAAATTATGACTTTGGAAGCTAGCTAAAGTTATTGATTCAGATGTTTAATGCTTGGCACAGATACTGGAACTTTCATATTCTAAAATAAATGCCTAACAGATTATTTCTATACCTATCACAGGAAATAAGTACAGATGATGGTATTACACGAGATAAGACTACTTTAAATAGAAATGCATTTACCAACTGAAATAGAAGTTCTGTATTTGCCCCAGAGAGAAATAAGGAAACTAGCCATACGAGAAACTGCAGTGCTCCTATGGCCATCAAAACAATGTTAAACAAGCAACGAGGATATATTGTACAGCACAGAGAAATACAGCCATTACTTTGTAATAACTTTAAATGGAGTATAATGTATAAAAATATTGAATCACTATGCTGTACACCTGAAATTAATATAATATTGTTAACCAACTATACTTCAATAAAAAAATATATATATATTAAACAATACCCTCTCAACTGTTTTATTTCAGTGACAGGCAAAATAAGTCTTTTCTTCCTTAGATGATAAATTACTCAAATAGTTCAAACATTCAGTTTTGGCCCTAGGATACCAGGCACACACAATTTTAAGGCTTTACTGATAAGTAACAAATGTAACCACTGTAGAATAAAGTAAAAGGACAATGAAAATCAAGTATTAGATGATATATTCTGACCTACTATGATTATACCTAGAGAAAAGAACAATTTTATATACTGTACAGAAACACTGTGCAACTCAAAATATCTGTAAAATTTCTAGATGCTGACCGCTGCCTTCATGATGAACAGGGGCTTTCATTTTATGCCTTCACATACACCAAAGGCATTTTATGCCTTTCACATACGCCAAACTGTGTATTTACCTTTTTTGCAGCAAGCACAAATAAAAAAGCAACACAACAATGAAAAAATACTACATCCTCCCCTGACCAGCTATCAGTTAGCCACAGTTGCTCAATGTCTGAGTTTGGATTCCATGAGAAAATTAATCCATCCCTTACTTTTCTACTCCCTACCATAAAATTTCAGGACACTTATTGACAATCAGAATTTTGGGACGTCACTGGCGGTCCAGTGGTTAGGATTCCATGCTTCCACTGCAGGGGGACAGGCTCGATCCCTGACCGGGGAACTAAGATCCTGCGTGCCACGCGGCACAGGCAAAAAAATTAAAGAATGTTTAAAAAGGAAAATTTATTTTTAACGTTAAAGAGATTCTTACTGGTCCTATGCAATGCTCTGTTAAACAATTTTACTAAGTACTAATTAGCAAAGCAAGACAGTACAAAACTTTGATAACTTCTTAAACCTAGGAAGTGGAATCTCACCTTTGCATCTATTTCTTCTGCTTTCTCATTGGCTTCTTGTTCAATAAAAGCCATCATGTGCTTAATCTATAAGGAGAAGGAAAAGGTTACTTTATTTTTGAATATGACAAGAAAAAATATCTATCTTTTCTGATTCTTTCAACAATCATTTATGGAATGCCTTTCTGTTCTCAGGTAACTTACAATCTGGAATTTACTCCAGCAAATGGACCAGATGCAATATTCAACAACACAGGTAAACAGGCCATTATCCTACTCTCAAGGAACTCAGAGTCTATGGGGAGGAAGGACTGAATACACGTCCTCCTCTACTTCCGGCCTCCTTCAGCCAGACCGTCCTTTCCCCTTCTCCATTTCTAATGGAGTGTACCAGAGGACCTCCTACTCTCGAGGCACTCCAACCTGAGTCCCCACCCCCCAACCCAGTGAAATCACTCTCGTAAGATGACAGCGATCTCCTCGCCCTTATCTTACTGCATCTGCAGTGTCTCTTGGTACACTGACCACCACCCTTCTTGAGCAGGCGCTTCCCTTCGCTCCTACCACGTCCTTGCTCTCCTCCTCAGCCTGCTCTGGGGCCATACGCTTCCTCCTCCGCCTCCTAGACAGCTCCTCCAGGAGATCCTACTCGCAGCAACTGAAATTCCACACGCTCAGTAAGGAACACTGATTGCTCTCCTCCCACCTCCCGCTTGACCTCTGCCTCGAGGACCGGCACCAACATCCAAGTCGTCTCCTCCCGTATCTCAGGCCCCACATCCAGTCACCATGTCCTAAGAGTTCTCTCTTCTAACACCTCTTTAATTTGTCCGTCTCTCTCCATCTTTACAGCCACAATCTCATCTTTGCTATCGTCATCTCTTGGCGGAATTACTGCAACAGCTTCCATATTTTCTCCGGGCTCTCAGTCTTGTTCCCTTGCTAACCAACTCTACCTGGCAACCAGGAAGATCCTTTACAAATGCCCCTCTCGTCACGTACCACACCCCCCCTTAGGATAAAGTGCAGAGATTTTAGAAGGTCTGTGATGTGGTCACTGCTCACCTCTCCAGCATCACATGAAATGTAACCTCCACCACTGGCCACTCCTCAGACTCCTAGTTCCTGTCATCCTACATTTTTTAAAATTAATTAATTTATTTTTGGCTGTGTTGGGTCTTCGTTGCTGTGTGCGGGCTTTCTCTAGTCGCAGCGAGCGGGGGCTACTCTTCATTGCAGTGTGCGGACTTCTCATTGCGGTGGCTCCTCTTCCTGCGGAACACAGGCTCTAGGCACGTGGGCTTCAGTAGCTGCGGCACGTGGGCTTCAGTAGTTGCGGCGCACGGGCTTACTTGCTCCACGGCAGGTGGGATCTTCCCAGACCAGGGCTCGAACCTGTGTCCCCTGCACTGGCAGGTGGATTCTTAACCACTGTGCCACCAGGGAAGTCCCCATGCTACACTCATTTCAGGTTTTCACTTCCTTGAGCTCGCCATTCTTTCTACTTCTGAGATTTCAAACATGCTGTTCCTTCCACTTGGAACACTCCCCCACCCTCAGCCCAGCTATCTTCTTGAGCCTCAGCTCGCTTAACTGTCACCTCCTTTGGAAAATCTCCTGAACCTCTCACTTATCTGCACCCAGGACACTCTGCACTTCTCCGCCTAAACACACAGTCCTAATTGTCTGCTTGCCTGTGCCTCTCCTCAACTAAACTATAAGGCTAGGAACTTGCTAAAGGGTTTTAGATCTCTGGCTACAATTGAAGAATGAAGTCCCCAAAGTCTTCTGAATGGGGCTTGGGGTGACTGATCTAATTTATACTCATAAACAGAGTACTGTCTCTAGTGGCAGATGTAAAATATACCCAAATGAATATACAAGCAACACAGCTAATCAAACTCACTGGTAGTTTCATTTCATAGGGGCTCTACCTGAAAGGAATAATGAATTAAAAAGAAAAAAAGCAGCTTGAAAAAATTTAATGTAGAGCCTCTAGGTTATTAACTCATTTCACTTACTAATTGTCCCGCATAAAAGTAAACACCACCATAAACCCAGGACACGGGGTTAAGGGTTTACTTCCCCCACAGTAGGTGCTCAGTAAACATTGGTGAATGAGTGAGAATCTGTTGGGAGTTTCAAGCCCTCTCAGGTACCCCAACTACTTTTTAGAGTCTGTACAAAAGTGAGTTAAGATTTGTTTCACAAGAATGTGAATATACTTAACACTACTGAATCATTCACTTAAAAATGGTTAAAAAGGCCCTGAGAAAACCATAATTCAAAAAGACACATGTACCCCAATGTTCACTGCAGCACTATTCACAATAGCCAGGATGTGGAAACAACCTAAATGCCCATCGACAGATGAATGGATAAAGAAGATGTGGTACATATATACAATGGAATAAAAAGGAACTAGATTGGGTCATTCGTAGAGACATGGATGGACCTAGAGTCTGTCACACAGAGTGAAGTAAGTCAGAAAGAGAAAAACAAATATCGCATATTAATGCGTATGTGTGGAATCTAGAAAAACGGTACAGATGAACCTATTTGCAGGGCAGGAATAGAAACGGAGACAGAGAATGGACATGTGGACACAGTGGGGGAAGGGGGGGTGGGATGAACTGGGAGATTAGGTTTGACATAAATACACCACCACGTGTAAAAGAGATAGCTAGTGGGAACCTGCTGTATAACACAGGGAGCTCAGCTTGGTGCTCTGTGGGGACCTAGATGGGGGGTGGGTGGGAGGGAGGTCCAAGAGGGAGGGGATATGTGTATACCTATAGCTGATTCACTTCGTTGTGCAGCAGAAACTAACGCAACGTTGTACGGCAACTATACTCCAAAAAAAAAAAAAAATGGTTAAAAAGGTAAACTTCACGTAATGTGTTTTACACAATTAAAAAAAGTGAGTTAAGAATACAACCTAGGGACTTCCCTGGTGGTGCAGTGGTTAAGAATCTGCCTGCCAATGCAGGGAACATGGCTTCGAGCCCATGATCCCACGTGCCGCGGAGCAACTAAGCCCGTGCACCACAACTACTGAGCCTGCGCTCTAGAGCCCGTGAGCCACAACTACTGAGCCCGTGCACCACAACTACTGAAGCCTGTGTGCCTAGAGCCCGTGCTCCACAACAAGAGAAGCCACGGCAATGAGAAGCCCGTGCACCGCAACAAGGAGTAGCCCCCGCTCGCTGCAACTAGAGAAAAGCCCGCGTGCAGCAACAAAGACCCAACGCAGCCAAAAACTAAATAAATTTTTTAAAAAAAGGGAAAATAAAGAGCAGGTGCTTTAAAAAAAAAAAAAAAAAGAATACAACCTCATGGCATCAAAGTCTTGAGGAAAACACACGGTATGGTTTTAGAAGGGAAGACTTATTTTTTGTCAAAATTCTTAGGAGCTCCCTACCAGTGAGGAGCCAAAATAATTATGACAATCAGAGCCCGTTTTATAGGTAATACAATACTTATAAAATCTCAAGCCTTGAAAAATTGGGGTACCGAACCCAAATCTACATTGTTAAGAAAAACCACAGGGAACTTGCTAAATGGATCAACCTCCACACACCTGTGCCTGTGTGTGTGTTTCTGTTTGTGGTGAGGAATGGAATCGTCACAAGTTCAGATCAAACTCACAGTGCACTGTCTGGAACTTTGAAAGTAGTTTAAAGACAGTAATCAGCTCAGGTGCTTATAAATGCTACAAGACACTGGCCTCTAGAGGTGAACCCTGACTCAAACCTGCATTATCTGCCTCCATCTCTCGTGCTGGACCCTCTGCTGCCAGATCTGACAAGATCTGCACAGCCTAGAGCAAAACACGCTCATTTTAACCCAGGTCAGAGAAGCCCGTTTACAGTCAACAAGAACACATTCTGCCTTTAGGAGTTCCAACAAGAGAAAGTCAACCCCTTCAGGACATTTAACTCCACCCTTAAGGCAGAAAAATCTGCCCTTAAAATATACTTTTCTTCTTCCTGCTAAAGCTACTGGGTTCTACACATCTGGAGTCAAGATTCTTTTGAAAATTTGATGAAATAAATGACCATACTCCTCAGACAAAAAAAAAGCAACATACACAAATACTTTAATACAGTGGGGAAGAAATCAGGAAACCCAAGATTTCTTTTCACACTTAAGTATTAGTATTTTATTTCCAGCACTCAAGTTCATCCTTGAGTTAAGAAGATTTAGTAGATTCTAGGGGGCTCTTTTTAAATACATTTACCTACTTGTGATGGAAAAACCAACAGGAACGAGCAGTCCATTTCTGATGTATGTTCATAATATATCTCCTATAGGAGACTGTTTGGCTTAGCACTCTTGGCCGCTCCAGTGCAATCTCACAGAGCATCCTAGGGTTTCAATGACCCACACCTAATGGTGCCTGAAAAACATCTATGCTTCCCCCTTGTCTCAGAATCCATGAAAGTCTGCAGATTCTCCCAGCTCTAAAAGCAGTGATGTTTACCGAAATCAGCACTTTGCTTTACTGAAGCAGACATCTGACAACAAAGACAGTAACAAGATTTGACTTAACCCGAAGTGCATGAGGACTAAAGATAGTTTCACCATTCGGCTTTGCAATGTGGTTTCCAGAAATCAACTGTGATGAAAAGCAGGAAATAACTATATTAAAATTTTACTAACTCCTAAAGAGCAGAAAGTTGAAGGAAACCCAGATTTCTAGGCGCCTACTCGGTGCTCGATACTCAGGCCTGGTCACTGCCGGGAATACGGGGAACACAGGCACCGCCCTGATGGGGACGGCGTGTAGTGTGGAGGAGTACAGACGATACATTTCCTCGTTCTTACTATTTTACAGAAAGAAAACGTGGTTCTGGCCTAGTTTCACTGCTTTACCTTTGCCATGTATTCTTCCTGGGGAAGCCCTAGTTTTCAATACATCACAACAAGGCGGAAAACGAAGGCGAAGAGGAGGACGAGAGCTGGTACTAGGGGTGTGACCACTGGACTATGTGGAGGGCACTGCGTCCTTTTTCCTACAGTAAAACTCAGACGCAGCGCTGATTAATGTTCAAAACCCGCGCTCTTCTGTAAGCATGCGGTAAGATTTCCTACAGTGCCCCACAGACGCTATTTTTGTTACCCTCCGTGATCAGCCTAAGATCCCCTGAAAGGAAGAACCACCACGCTTCTGAGAGCATATCACCTAATGAATAAAGTGCAGAAGCGTTTTAAAGGCACTGGAAACATCCAAGGAAAAACCACCGTACTGCTCATCTAAGAAGGCTCACAAGGCAGTGAGTGAGCGTTAGTCAGGGTTTTCCGAGAACTTCAGCTAGAAAGAGACGAGTTCTCTAAACTGCGGCCTGAGTGCCCTTCCCCGAAGTCCGGGCCTGGGTGGTCAACGCCCGCCGCCCGCGAACTCCAAAGCGCCGAGCAACGCCGCGACCCCGGGCCGGCCGCTCCCCCGCAAGCCCGACGCGGCCCCGACCCGCACAGCCCCGAGGCGGGGTCCCGGGGACGGGGAGGTCTGGCCAACGAGGCCGCCGCGGAGCTTCCCCAGGCCCGGGGCGGCACCCGCCCGCCTCTCGGGGCCCAGCCCAGCGCTCACCTGCTTCTGCACGTCGGCATCGCTGAGGGCCATGGTGCAAGCGACGGGAGGCAGCGGGTTACCGGCCGGAGCTCAGGACCGATGCGGGCACCAGGCGAAAGGGAGACTGAAGCCAGATGCGCTTCCGACCTCTTCTGTTTTGTGAGCGCGGCTTCCGGTTCCTGCGCAGGTCGCCGGGCAGCCCAGCCAGTGGGGAGAGAGCGGCCCGGAAGTCCCGCCCCGCCTCGCCCCGCCCCGCCTCGCTTCCTGTTGCTCACTCGTGACTTCTCGTGACTTCTCGTGACCTCTCCCGGTCTTTTCCCCAGCAGCCCGCTCCGAGGCGGGAGGGAAGGTCTGCTGTCCTGCTCGTGACGTTGACTGAGCCTTGTAGCCCTTGCGTTTTTAAAAAAAGTTTATTTCTGCCAACCAGAATTTGTTTTACTTTCCTGGCCCTAATGGAAGCAAATGCGTCAATATTTTACTTATTAACAGGTTTTATTTTTAGAGCAGCTTTACATTTACGGAGAATTGAGCTCAGGTTCCCATATTGTTAGCCTCCTCTCTTTCTGGAGTACATTTGTTATATTTCATTAACCGAGGCTAATGTGTTGACAAAAGCCCACAGTTCAACCAATTTCCTTAGTAGTCTTCTGTTGCGGAAATTCGGCCTCTGTACACCAGTGCCGGATTATATCTTGGAGACGGAGTTTTGGGTGAAGTAGAAAACAATAGTTTTATTGCTTTGCCAGGCACAGGGGTCCACGACAGGCTAATGCCCTCAAAACTGTGTCCCCCACCTGGAGGGGGTGGTGAGGAGTCTTACAGTGTTCCAGGAACAGGGCATGATTAGCTCGTGGAGCTTCTTCTGATTGGTTGGTGGTGAGGTAATCGGGAATCAGCATCATCAACCTAGTTCCAACCGCTCTGAGGCCTGTGTGCCGTGGGCAGCGAGCAGCTAACCTCTCCCGCCTGGTGGGGACTTCCGTGTCTGCAGAACAGCTGGAAGGACCCGGCTCAGAACATTAACTGTACAGCCCTTGCCGGAGAGCTAAAGGTCCTTGACTGTGTAATGGCTAAAGTATTATTATTTTGGCTTGCTTGACTGTTTGCCTTTCTGCATTTTCCCACTTGTCTGATTAAATGTATTCCTTGACTGAAGTTTTTCTGCAGACAAAGGGCAGGCAGAAGACATGGGTGAGGGTTATTCTGGGAAGGCCTCACAGGGTCCTGCTCGGTTACACCCCAATACCCTTTTCCTGTTACAGGACCCCATCCCGGATACCACCTTTCATTTAGTTGACCTGCCTCCTAAGTTCTTCTTGGGGGTGACAGTTGCTCAAACTTCCCTCTTTGTTGACCTTGACAGTTTGAGGGATACTGTTAGGTATATTATAGGTACACCTCTGGGGATCTTCACATAATTGGTCAGGGGTTGTGGGTTTTGGGGAGGAAGAGCACAGAGGGAAAGTGCCATTTTCATCACATCACATCAAGGCTTCATGCTCTCAGCCTGATTTTTGACTGTTGGTGTTGACCTTGATCACTTGGCTGAAGCAGTGCTTGTGAGGTTTCTCCACTGTAAAGTTACTCTTTTTTTCCCCTTTCCATACTTCACTCTTTGGAAAGATGCACTATGTGCAGCCCACACTTAAGGAGTGAGGAGTTACGCTCCACGTTCTTTAGCGTGGACTACCTACATAATTGATTTGGAATTCTGAATGAGCATGTGCATTTTTCAACATCATTACCAAGATCCATTTACAGGAAATTATTCAGAAAATTAAGGGAGAAATTCTTCGAGCCCACATTTTATAAAGGCAAAATACTTTGAAAACTTATTTTTAGGATAGATTCCTAATAATAGAATTATGGGCCAAAGGGTACACACATTTTTATTACTAGCTTTTTATTTTGAAGAAATTTCAAATATAAATTGTAAGAATAGTGCGATAAACTCCCATGAACTAGATTCACCAACTATTAATATTTTGCTATATTTGCTTTATCACTTTTCATATATATATGTATATATATATAAAATTTCACGAGTCAAATAGTTCAGTGTGTGTTTCATAAGACTAAGGGTGTACGTCAGTCAAATTCAGGAAATTTAATAAGTCCATATTCAAATTTTGCCATATGTTCCATTAGTATTCCTTGTACCAATATTTTTTTTTCTGATCCAGGATCCAATCCAACATCACCTATTGTATTAATTACCTTGTCTTTTTTTTTTTAATATTTATTTATTTATTTATTTATGGCTGTGTTGGGTCTTCGTTTCTGTGCGAGGGCTTTCTTCTAGTTGTGGCAAGCGGGGGCCACTCTTCATCGCGGTGCGCAGGCCTCTCACTATCGCGGCCTATCTCGTTGCGGAGCACAGGCTCCAGACGCGCAGGCTCAGTAATTGTGGCTCACGGGCCCAGTTGCTCCGCGGCATGTGGGATCTTCCCAGACCAGGGCTCGAACCCGTGTCCCCTGCATTGGCAGGCAGATTCCCAACCACTGCGCCACCAGGGAAGCCCCTACCTTGTCTTTTTAGTCTCCTTTAATACGGAATAGTTCCTCAGACTTTGCCTTTCCTGATACTGACCTTTCTGAAGAGTAGTAGTCATTTGAATTGGCCACTTGTAGAAAGTCCCTCAATTGGGTTTTGTCTGATAGTTTCCTCATAATTACATTCAGGTGCTGCATTACAGGAGAAGTACATGTGTGATATTGTGTCCTCAGTGCATTGCATGTCCTTTTAATGGGAATGGCACACCCATTTTTAAAGCTCTTAATTATAAATGCCAAATTATTGTCCAGCTGTGCTAGTGGACACTTCTTTGTAGCGTATGAGAAGTTGGTACACGTATTTGAGAAAAGTGGTGGTGTTGAATAAGGGAAGGGTTCAGCCACAAAACAGTAAAACTAACAGGGCGACGGAAATCCATGCATTTGATCTCAATTTGATCGGTAGTCTAATCAACTGAACCAGATGGTAGGCTTGTTTCTCTCATCTAACTAGTTTTTGCACTAATAATTTCATTCCTCATCATCCCAGAAGACAGGCATATGCATGCCTCTAGCAAGCTAGGTCAGGATGAGGTGGTATTCACTCATTTGGATTACAATCCTTCCTCCCGTTTACTTATTTATTTATTTATTTATGGCTGCACCGTGCAGCATGCAGAACTTCCCCGACCAGGGATCAAACCCATGCCCCCTGCAGTGGAAGCGTGGATTCTTAACCACTGGACGGCCAGGGAAGTCCTCCTCCTGTTTATTTTTACAATGTTCTGCAAATGCCTGGGGCTGAAGACTGGGAGCCTCAACCTAATACATGTCTAATCACTTAAGACAACAATGTCTGGAAGAGATGTGATACTATCCAGATCAATGTGCTTTTGTTTTTTGGAAAACAGTGTGCTGATTTTTATGATTTATCATTATTTTCAGACATTAAAAAATACAGAAAAGTACAAAGAATTCAAATGTCTATGTACCATGTACCACCACCCAGAGTTGACAATTAACATTTGTCACATTTGCCTTAGGACTTCATTTTTTAAATAAAATAGTGTTACAGGTATACTTAACATCGCCTTTTGTTCTGCTTTCCTCTCCCCCATGTCAGTGCTCTTACAACTACTTTCTGCAGTATTTTGCTGATTCACTGAGGAACAGGCCAGGTGCTATCTGGTAAGAACGTGGTAAGCTTCAGAGAGTGAAGCACAAGTGAAAAAGTTATTATGAGTACATGCAAAGATTAACTAGTTGGTAGTTTTCCAAATCCAATTTCCTCCTATACTAGCTTAGGTCTTGTGAAGAAGTTTTACTAAAACAGCTTTTCAGACAAATTCCAAAAATCCCACTCCCAGATAAGTTTATTGACTATGGCTTCACCAAAACTGCCGACCTAAATTCCTTTCAGGTTAGTCACTTAAGAGATGGTTTGCCTGCTCCTTGATTTACCTGCTCCCGAGCTAAGGCCTCAGTCTGTGGTTTATCTGGAAACTGAGTCACTAGAATAGATAAGGTAAGGCTTCAGTTTGTCTGCTGGGGAGTGCACACACACACACACACACACATACACACAGAAACTGGAGGTAGATGAAAATCATGTCTTTGAATGTTGAGGAATTTTTAAAAGAAAAGACAGGGGCTTCCCTGGTGGCGCAGTGGTTGAGAGTCTGCCTGCCAATGCAGGGGACACGGGTTCGAGCCCTGGTCTGGGAGGATCCCACGTGCCGCGGAGCAACTAGGCCCGTGAGCCACAATTATTGAGCCTGCGCCTTTGGAGCCCGTGCTCCGCAACGGGAGAGGCCGCGATAGTGAGAGGCCCGCGCACCGCGATGAAGAGTGGCCCCCGCTCGCCGCAACTGGAGAAAGCCCTTGCACAGAAACGAAGACCCAACGCAGCCAAAAATAAATAAAAAAAAAAAAAAAAAAAAAAAAAAAAAGACAAATGGTGGCAGAAAGCAGTGAAAGTCTAACTTACGTGCTTGCACTTACAGCCTTTTCCAACCAATTTTCCGCACAGCAGAAAGTAATTTAAAACCTAGCTGGCCTCTAATCACTCCCTAATTTATAACCTCTGGTGGCTCCTGTGTGCTCTGGAGGAGCTGGCCCTGCCCATTGACCTCATCACTCCTCCTCCCTTTCTCACCAGCTCCAAGCTTTACTGGTTTGTTCTCAAGCTTTTTGCCTGAGGTCTTTTCCTGCACTTGCCCCTTGGGTTGTTCTTCAGTCTTTAGGTCTCAACTTAAAATATCCCCTCCTTGGAGAGAGGTTTCCATCAACACCCTGTCACCTTAATTTTCTACTCCTGTCCCTTGTTTGTTTACCTCAGGACATGCCACAATTTTAAACTATTTTGTTTTTTTCCTTTCATTTCTATGTTCTTATCTGGTTTTCCAACGAAAATGTCAGCTTCACAACAGGGACCATGTCATGGTTTTTGCCGGCATCCAGCATACTGCCTGGTACATACATAGTAGGCATTCAATAAATAACTGATGAATGAGAATGAATGAGTTGAATCTAGAGTTTAGGTTTTATTACCACATCAGGCTGCAGTCTAGGTCTCTGTGTCACTCATAAGATCCGTCAGAAAAAAAAAAAAAAAACCCAAAACCCCAAAAACCCATGAATTGCTTGTGATTAATTTTTGTAAAAGCATTATATATTTTACACCATTTGCTAAAGAGAGTATCTCTTTCCTCATTGAATTGTCTCTGTTGAAAATCAGTGGACCATTCTGAACTTTCTATTCTGTTCCATTGGCCCATATGCTATCCTTGTGGTATATATTCAAAAAATTTTAAAAAGGGGAAAAAGCAAACCCTAAAACTGAAAGCAATCTGAAAGAAATTTACCTAACCATATATCAAATTGGCAACCTAACTACACAGAATTATTCCATGTGACTTTTTTTGTTGTTGTTGAAATTTACATACAATGAACTGCATAGACCTACAAAGTACAATTAGATGAGTTAGGACACCTGTGTGGATCACCACAATATAGAGACTAATTCCATCACCCTAGAGAGAAAGCTCTTTTCTAGTCAATCCCACACTCCCAGTCGACAGTGCTGATTTCTATAACCATTGATTAATTTTGCCTGTTCCTGAAATTCATATAAATGGAACCACACAGTAGGTACATTTTTATGTCTGGCTTCTTTGACTCAACGCTTTTGAAATTAATCCATATGGTCACATGTAACAACGGTCAGCTTTTCTTTTATTGCTGACTAATTTCTGTTGTATAATTCAAAAAGTCAACTTTTTAAAAATTAAGACTAGGAGACTTAAAAGATTTAACAACCAAATGCAATGCATGACCCTGGTTTAAATCAAAAACTATATGGAATCTAAAAAAAAAAAAAAAAAAGGTTCTGATGAACCCAGGGGCAGGACGAGAACAAAGACGCAGACGCAGAGAATGGACTTGACACGGAGAGGGGGAAGGGGTAAGCTGGGACGATGTGAGAGAGTAACACTCACATATATACACTACCAAATGTAAAACAGCTAGAGGGAAGCAGCCGCATAGCGCAGGGAGATCAGCTCAGTGCTTTGTGACCACCTAGAGGCATGGGATAGAGAGGGTGGGAAGGAGACACAAGAAGGACGGCATATGGGGATATATGTATACGTACAGCTGATTCACTTTGCTATACAGCAGAAACTAACACACCATTGTGAAGCAATTATACTCCAATAAAGATATTAAAAGAAACTATAAAAGCCATTACTTGGAGAATCGGGGGAATTTAATATGGCCTGGTTAATAGATACTATTAGGGAATTATTGATAGTTTTCTTAGCTCACTAAGTCTCTTCTTGGTAAATCTGTCCGATTTCACTATGAACAGCACCGCCCGAGTTCTCAGTCACTCGGGCCCAAAGCCTCGGAGCTCCAACCTTCTTTCGGATTCCGCCACCCACCCTCATTATCGGTTCAGGTTTTTATCACTTCTTTTTTCACGGCTGTATTGAGATATTCACCTTTTTGAAGTGTATAACGGAGTATAATTAAATGGCTTCAAGTGAGTGTATTCACAAAGCTGCGCAACCACCAGCACAATCACCCGGAGAACATCTTCGTCACCCCAGAAAGAACCCTTGACCCCACTAGCAGGCAGTGCCCATCGGCCTTTCGTCCTCAGGCAGACTTCGGCTCCTCCGCCCGGCCGTATCAGGCGCCCGGACACAGCGGCTCCCCCAGGGCGCGGTGGAGACGCCACACCGCCTCCCAGTGGCCGCTGCAGATGCGCTCTTTCCTCGCGGCGCTACGGCGCCCCCGCCCCCCCGCCCGCTCCGTACCCTCAAGGCCCAGCCCCCCACCCAGCGCTGCGGCGCCGCAGCTCCCGGGACTCCACGCTCGGTCAGCCGGCTCGCCTGCAGCTCCTCCGGCGGGCGTCGCCAGCCTCCGCACCCACGACGGTGGGCCCGCCCGAGTCCGCCTCCTTCCCAGCGGTCCAAGGCCGCCGCCGCCCGGAACCATAGAGCTGCTCCCCAAGAGGAGAGCAGGCCGGGAGAGGGCGGCTCTTCCGGGTCACGTCTGCACAAAGAGGCCTCCGGGACTCCGTGGTCCCGGCTTCCTCTCGGGTAGGCGGAGCCGCCCCTGGCGGCGCGCCTGGCGCCCCGCCCCGACGCCGGCGCTGACGGAAGCACGCCGGGTGACCTCACCCGCCAACATGGCGGCGGCGGTAGATTAGGACCGCGGGTCGGAGCTGCCGCCGCCACTGCTACCGCCACCGCCACCGTGGGATCCTGTGCGGAGCACCCGCTGCCGCGTTTTCACCTCTGCGGGGGCACGGGCCTGGGCCAGGTGAGGGGAGCGGGGTCGCGGGCAGGCCGCGCCGGGCCCTCTCCCAGCTTCGCCCGAGGCGTCCCGAGGCCGACGCGGGAGAGAGGGGGGAGTGAGAGGCTGAGGGCGCGAGGCCGTTCCGCTGCTCCTCAGACGTGTCCGGGCGCGGGGTCAGCGGCCGTGGGCCTCGGGCGAGGGGTACGTGCGCGGGGCTCGCGGCCTGGGTGCCCGCCAGCCGGCCGGGCCGCGGCTTCTCCTCAAGGTTCCTGGTGCCCCTCCCGGCGGCTCCGACGCCGCTGTCATTGCTGTTGCTATTTCACGTGTTCGTTTTTGCCACCCTTAGAGGCGGCATGGTTCGCGCTAGGTCGTTTCTTCCTTTGGTCTTTCTCCCACCATCCCAGGGAGACCCCGAGAGTCTCTCCTTCGTGCCCGGACTTTCCGAGCTGGGGCTTCCCCGCTGGGAGCCGGGGCCTCGGGCCCGCGGTCCTGGGCCCTGGCCGCCGCCCTGCGGAGTCGGCCCGATGCCCGCACGAGCGCGCGGTTACCCGTGCAGCCAGCGCCCCGTTTCTGTACAAGTTCTTAACGAAACTGACGGTCTCCCCCCTCCCCTGTTTTTTTACGACGTGGAGCAAAACAAGCAAGTCCTCCAGCGAAACTGTCAGTGCGATTTCCCCGGGAGGTTTGGTCTAAACCAGAATGCTGGTCTCTGCCCTGACTTGTGTGACCTTGGATGAGTTGCCACACCCTTCTAGTACCTTCTTTTCTTCAGTCTGCCAGAAAATTAAACAAGTGTTAGTGTAGGTAGTGAACTGCTTATACCTCACGTACACCGTGGGATAAATAAATGTACACTGTAAATTGAAAATATTTAAACCACTATGGAATATTCTTCTTTTGATAATAGGCCGTTAGGGACTTTGAAAATTCTTTTACTCTGATTGGTCAGGTACCATTCTCAGTATTTTTTTTTTCAAAGGATGGATCTTCTTATGGAGGACCGTACCCCAGTAATTGAGTTCAGTTGAGGGATACAGACGGTTGAGTCCAAGCCGTTTTGTAGAGAAAAGGTGCTCGTTAGCCTGTCAGTTAGTGAATATTTACTACATATCTTGCTCAGCTTTTAGGACAAGTGATTTGCAACAATAAGTATTGTTTTAAGAACATGTTTCTCTTATGAAACATTTTAGACATACAAAACAAAAGTTTTAACCAATCACAGTACCACCATCCTGCTTTTTATCATTGTTTTTTCAAACTTGATTTTGATGCATATCTTATTCCAAATAAGTGGTCACCAAGAGTTCTTTTTTTTTTTTTTTTGGCCGCTCTGCGCAGCATGCGGGTTATTTGTTCCCGGACCAGGAGTGGAACACGCGCCCCCTGCCATGGAAGCACAGTCTTAACCACTGGACCGCCAGGGAATTCCCAAGAGTTCCTTTTTTTTTTTTTTTTAAATATTTATTTATTTGTCTATTTAAGGTGTGCCGAGTCTTAGTTGCGGCACGTGGACTTCTTAGTTGCAGCATGCATGCGGGATCTAGTTCCCAGACCAGGGATGGAACCCGGCGCCCTGCAATGGGAGCGCAGAGTCTTAACCGCTGCGATGCCAGGGAAGTCCCCCAGGGGTTTTTTTTTTTTTTTTAAATTAATTAATTAATTAATTTATGGCTGTGTTGGGTCTTCGTTGCTGCACGCGGGCTTTCTCTAGTTGCGGTGAGCGGGGGCTACTCTTCGTTGCGGTGCACGGGCTTCTCATTGTGGTGGCTTCTCTTGCGGAGCACAGGCTCTAGGCACGCGGGCTCAGTAGTTGTGGCTCGTGGGCTCTAGAGTACAGGCTCAGTAGTTGTGGCGCACGGGCTTAGTTGCTCCGCGGCATGTGGGATCTTCCTGGACCAGGGCTCGAACCCGTGTCCCCTGCACTGGCAGGCTATTCTTAAGCACGGCGCCACCAGGGAAGCCCAAGAGTTCTTAATTAATATATGTTAACAGGGTTGAAGAAAGGGGGCTATTTTCAGAGTTGCTGATTTTTTTTAGGAGCGTTTTATTGAGATGCCGTTAAGTTGTTCACATGTGTAGTCACAGAGTGTGCAACTATCACTGCAGTTTTCATCATTCCCAAAAGAAGCCTCGTACTCATTAGCAGTCATTCTTTATTCCCACACTCCCCCACCTAGGCAGCCACTATTTTACTTCTCTGTAGATCCGCCAGTTCTGGATATTTCATATGAACAGAATTATACAATATGTGGTCTTTTGTCACTGGCTTTTACCTCCATGTTGTAGCAGGTATTGGCATTTCATTCCTTTTTATGGCCACATAATATCACATTGTATGAATAGACCACATTTTTAAAATTCATCAGTTGACGGGCAGTTATTTCCACTGTTTGGCTGTTATATGTAATGCTGCTGTGACCATTCATGTGAACGTTTTTGCGTAGACAATGTGTTTTCATTTCTCTGTGGCACATACGTAGGAGTGGAGCAGAGAAATTGACTTTCATGTCTCCCTTTTGTGCACGTTATCTACACATATATGGGAAGCCTGATTACTTGCTGTGAAAGTCAGACTATGTGTTTGTGGGGAGAGTGAGAGTGAGGCACTCCTCTTTAAGTACATTATGTTGGAGTGCCAACTGCTGAGTGGAAACATTTTTGGACGGCCCTTAACACAAGATTGAACTAGCGTCTTCAGTTAGGCACATTGCAGTTGGAAAGGGATAGTGTACAGTAAAATATTTAGTGTCTGCTGAGTTTTCAAATGCTTAGTTGCATTTCTCAGTTGGACCCAGTGAAATTTTTGCAGTTTCACAATTTTAATTAGGATTATGTAACTTTTCTTTTGCAGAAAGTCCTAGAATTGTATGAGACCTAATAAAGTACAGATTGAAGAAATAAAGTCGTTGGACTTCATGCTACTTTGTGGAGCTTAAAAATTCTTTGCTAAAACCACCAGTGGGTCTGGAGACTGGGATCTGGGAATCAAAAACTTTGTCAGTGCTTAAAACTCCAGAGTTTTCATTTGTGACTGAATTATCTGTGGATTTTCACTTTTCTCTTTGTAAACTGGGATTGTATATCTACTAAACTCCACATTACTGCAGTATTTAACAATCTTATTACAATTTTATTTTAGTGGGAGGAGATAGTCTAAAAACAAAGCTTCCTGAAATAATTTAATTACATCATGTTAGATTGTAATATTTTTCTGCTCTGGTTCTATGGGGTTAAGAAATAGAACATAGGTATGATATTCTAAGTTAGTATTTCTGAGGTGGGTGCTAGAAATTTGTTTTTAATAGCCGCCAAGATGATTATGATCAGACAAGGTTGGGAAACAACTACAAAAAACTCATGCTGCTGCAGATTTGCTTTTCATAAGAATTTAAAGTAGAATTTAATAGTTGCTGTATACCTTCTGGTTACCGTTCATAAAATGTGCCTAATTCCCACAGTACTATCTATATTAACATCCTGGGATTTGCACTGGTACTCATAATAGAAATCTGGTTTTAAAAAAAGCAGACCATTTATTGTAAGATTGTGGATATTACATTTGTTACTGAAGGATCATGGATGTTTTGGAGATGCCACCAAATGTATGTATAAACACAGGATTAAGTTACCCTAAGCTTCCTCAGGCCGTGCATCTGGCTGACAGCTACCTGTAACTTGAGAGAAGAGCAAATTAAAGGTGTAAGGCAGAGAAAGAAACAGGTGGGTAACACAGCTGTATTCGGTAGGTTGTTAGAATTGTGTAAAAAGCAGGAGTTTTTATATTGAAGGTCACTCTTGTATTTAATCACTTCTTGATACCAAGAACACTTATACATAATTTGAATTCTAAAGGGTTCTAGATAAAATTTAAAGAGTAAAAGTAGCTATGTCTTTTTCATCATTTAAAAGGAAGCTTGAGCTGTCGTAGGCATGAAATGTCCTCTGGTTGGTGAGTAACTAGTGGGGTGGACCTGAGCATGGTCCCCTGCTTCCAGGAAAGCTCTGGGTGGTGGTCTCAGATTGTATTTACTTTTTCTTTAACCTGTCTTTTTCCTTTTTGCCCCCCCGTCCCATTCTCAAAATTGACAAATTTGCTTCTTTCGGTATTGTGGGTGTCTGATATTTGGGAAATTGCCTTGTTTTTCTACCATTTTTTCCTGTTATCATTAGTGTTAGTATTTCCACCTCTGTGTTCCTCTCACCCAGCACGTTGCCTGGCTTGCAGGAGATGTGCATTGAATGAATACAATTAAGGCCTAAGAGTTCGGAACGGAAGAGGATGTTCTCAACTAAATGGTTGCACTGTTAACTAGCTGTTATGATTTTGGGCAAATAAATTGTCTATTCTTGTTTTTCCATCAAAGTTGAGACTGTTATCTTTTCCTTCTGGTGTGGAGGATTACTGTGACAACACGTGGAAAAGTGCTTCAGAAATAGAGGTCTCGTGCAGAGGTGATTTATTTATGATATCTTATAGAAATGCAAGAGCTCTTTGTGCAACATGCAGATTAGTCGCCACAGAGCCTGCAGAGGGAGTGATGCCCTCTCTCCCCAGAATACCCTGCAGCAGTGCTGCAGAGTTCACACTTGGCATATTTTCAGTGCCTTTGAGAAATTGTAATTTAATACAAATGCACAAGACCTATGATAGCATTTCTTTCTGTTTATTTATTTTTAATTGAAGTATAGTTGATGTACAGTGTTGTATGTTACAGTTGTACAACATAGTGATTCACAGTTTTTAAAGGTTATAGTTCATTTATAGCTATCATAAAATACTGGCTATATTCCCTGTGTTGTAGACACATAGTAGTGTTTCTGAGGTCTGCCTGCCCCATCACCTGAACACAGGCCTGCACGAGCTGCTTCACTGCTGTAAACTGGCAGCTCAGGCGAAGTTAGAGGAGTTGGAAGGACGTTTTGTCTTGCGGGTCTGGTTTGTTTATGACTGGAACGGCAGAGATAAACTTGAAGCCTAAAGACCACGCACTAAACTTAAATGATGGAAGTGTGTATGGTCAGCTTCTCCGTTAGTGTGAGTCATTGAGAATGGTTGAGTGTCATGGAAGCAGTCACCAACTGTGTGGACGTATGGACAGTAACGTGTACTAGAGCTGAGGACTTTACAGTGGAGAATTATGAAATCCATGATTAAAATGGCATTTCCCTGGTGGCACAGTGGTTAACAATCCGCCTGCCAGTGCAGGGGACAGGGGTTCGAGCCCTGGTCCGGGAAGATCTCACATGCCGCGGAGCAACTAAGCCCACGTGCCACAACTACTGAAGCCCGTGCTCTGCAACAAGAGAAGCCACCGCAATGAGAAGCCCGCGCACCGCAATGAAGAGTAGCCCCCGCTCGCTGCAACTAGAGAAAGCCAGTGTGCAGCAATGAAGACCTAACACGGCCAAAAAAAAAAAAAAAGATGGTATTTATGGTTAGTCAATAGGGATTTGTAAGAAAATTTGAAGAGCACTAGGTTAAAAAATCCAGTTTGGAAACTTGGTGAACTATGCTTTGTCTGTAGCATCTGGGTTGGTGTGTAACTGAAACTGTCTTAAGAGATATGGATTTTTTTTTTGATAAATACAAGAAATGTTTTAAAATTTTTATTTTATTGAAATATAGTTGATTTACAATGTTATGTTAATTTCTTTTTCTTTTTTTTTTGGCTGCGAGGCTTGTGGGATCTTAATTCCCCAACCCAGTGATTGAACCTGGGCCACGGCGGTGAAAGCGCCGAGTCCTAACCACTGGACCGCCAAGGAATTCCCAATGTTCTGTTAATTTCTGCTGTACAGCAAAGTGATTGTTATACACACACATATATATATATATATATATATATATACACACACATTCTTTTTCATATTTTTTTCCATTATGGTTTATCATGGGAAATTGTTTATGGTTCCCTGTGCTAAACAGTAGGACCTTGTTGTTTATCCATCCTTGATATTATAGTTTGCATCTCCCAACCCCAAGCTCCCAATCCATCCCTCCTCCCCCACCCCCTCACCCTTGGCAACCACAAGTCTGTTTTCTATGTTTGTGAGTCTGTTTCTGTTTGTAGATGGGTTCATTTGTGTCCTGTTTTTGATTCCACATGTAAGTGATATCATATGGTATTTGTCTTTCTCTTTCTGACTTACTTCGCTTAGTATGATAATCTCTAGGTCCATCCATATTGCTGCAAATGGCATTATTTATTACCACCACATCTTCTTTATCCATTCATCTATCAGTGGACATTTAGGTTGTTTCCATGTCTTGGCTACTGTAAATAGTACTGCAGTCAACATTGGGGTGCATGGATAAATACAAGAAATTTGATTATAACAAATTCTAGAACATCAATTTTTTAAAATATAAAGCATTATTCAGAAGATGAGTACTTCTTTTTTCCTGTTACCAAAAAATTCTGAGACTTTTTATATGTTAAATTTTGTTACTGATTTGCTCTGTTCTCTCTTTTGGAACTTAATAATTTATTCCTTGCTCTCTATTTATATCTCATTGGCTCCTCCACTGAATGTAAACGTGCTTAAGTCTCTTTCATTGTATATAAAACAAAACAAAATTAATGAACTCTCAGACCATTTGTCTCTCTCCCCAGCCTCCATTCTTGTCTTCCCTTCAAACCATGAAATAGACTAAAACCCATTTTCTCTACTGATTCACTTTCCATTCACTCTTTTTTTTCTTTTCTGCTCATTTCTTCTTTTTTATTTTTAATTATTTATTTATATTTTATTTTTGGCTGCGTTGGGTCTTCATTGCCGCACGCGGGCTTTGTCTAGTTGCAGCGAGCGAGGGCCACTCTTTGTTTCCGTGCACGGGCTTCTCATTGCAGTGGCTTCTCTTGTTGTGGAGCACAGGCTCTAGGCAGGCGGGCTCAGTAGTTGTGGCATGTGGGCTCAGTAGTTGTGGCTTGCGGGCTCTAGAGCGCAGGCTCAGTAGTTGTGGCGCACGGGCTTAGTTGCTCCATGACATGTGGGATCTTCCCGGACCAGGGCTTGAACCCGTGTCCCCTGCATTGGCAGGTGGATTCTTAACCACTGCGCCACCAGGGAAGTCCTCCATTCGCTCATCACGTCCCTGGCCTCTGCCGTTGCCCTGCCAGTCAGATCAACCCATCCTGTCGGGGCCATCATCCTGACGTTGCATTTTTTTTGGTGTGTTGTTTGTACTGCCTTCTTCCCGAAGCGCCTCCCCTGACTCTGAGCACACCCTCCTGTCCCCTTTATGCCTTTCTGACTGTCCACTGCAGACCTTAGTGGGCTCCTCTGCCAGCTTCTCATCTTTTTGGTCACCCCTGAAATGGTAGTTTTGCCTTGAATTCTAATTGGGTTTGTTTTTCAGATTAAACCAGTGTTTCTCAACATGTTTTTTAAAAACGCTTTTTCCCTTTGATAAATAAAAATCTCTGGCTCCTCTTCTGGTGGTGCTTGGGGTTGGGGCGGTGGGTATGTGATTCTTCCCTCCCATCCTCTCACTGAGAGTCAGTGATACAAAGAAGATTGAAGGTTTACTCAGATTTATTTTCTATACCTTATAATCTGAAAACAGTAGGTAATGTTTGCTTTTCCAAGTATGAATATGCTTTTTCAAACCAAGCCACCCCTTCTCCCACCTCCTGGAAGCTTTGGCGCGTCCTTCCCCTTGGACGTCGCTGCTCTCCATCCACTCTCCTTAGGTGGTGCCGTAGACCCGCCTCTGTGCAGACCACAGCTTTCTATCTCCAGTGCAGACCTCTTTCTGAGTTGAAGACCTGTATGTCTGCCGTTTCGTTCATTTCCACCTGGATGGCTGTGGGCATTTTACAACTCAGTATGCCCCCACGTGAACTTGTTATCCTTCTCCCCCAAACCAGCTCTTCCTGTTTTTATCTGATTTGAGAAGTAGGAGCGGCACCACTTTCCGTACAGCTGCCTGGCAACTGTCATGGAGTTGTGAACACATCTTTGAACTCTTCATATTTTTCCCTATCCCATCCCCTTCTCCTTTCCTGCGTCCCTGCTCTCGGTCATGCCTTCATACATCTCTTGTTTAGATTTTTCCAATAGTACCCTAACTTGTGTTCTTTTCTCCAGTCTCCGTTCTGTCTTCCACACTGCCTCCAGGATGATTTTTCTGGAATATAATCTGTTCATGTGCTTCTCTTGCTTAAAACCCTTCAGTGATTCCTACTGGTGTTCTACAGAGTTCCTAGCGTTCTTTTGCATCATGATCTAATCTGACAGGCTACCGAAAGAAATTGAGTGTTTTTTTCCCCTCCAGAAAAAATGCTTATGCACACAGAATTTGCATACAGTTCTGGGAGTTCGTTAATAGGCATGGTTAAAATAATTTTCCAGCTTACAGAATAAAACCCGAGCTTCCAAGCATCCTGTAGCATACGAGGCAGGCCAAATGCTGACTACTGCTGAGCCCCATCCTCCTTGTATCATAGGACTTTGCCATGTCAAATGCTTAATTTTTGCGTTGTTCCCTGCTCTTCCAAAACACTTCTGTGCCTTTTCCTGGTCTACTTGACATCTAAAGTTCACCTCGTCCCATTCCCCAGCTGGTTCAGTTAGTGACTACTCACGTTCCAAGATCTGCTCCGATTTTACCTTCTTTCCTGATTTCCACTTCTTTTTTTCTTTCTCCCGAGAGACTTACCTGTTCCTTGTTTTGGGTTGCCCCTCCAACTCATGGATACTGACTCGTATCATAGAGTTTTATTGTTCTTATTTGTTTCTATGCTTTTGTTTTCCTCTACTTGATAGAAGACTCCTGAGGGCAGGCAATTGATCTTAAGCCTTTGTGCCCAATGCACAGATATTTCTTAAGATCTTAAAACAGTCTGTATCGTTGTTTTAAGTAGAAACCAATTCTTTGGAAACTTCTTAATAAGACATTTTGGTTTGAAACAACTGTTAAGGTACACAGTAAGGGTCAAAAGGTACAAACTTCTGATTGTGAAATAAATAAGTCCTGGGGATGTAATGTACAGCCTGGTTACTGTAGTATGTAATTCTGCCTTGCATATTTGAAAGTTTCTAAGAGAGTATGTCTTTTAAAAAGGGGGGTACCTGGTATGTAAAACAGCTGTTAAGTCCACATGGAGAAGTGAATTGTACTTGCATTGATTAGGGTACAAGTTAAAGTAACTATCGAAGAGATTCAGAATACAGTGGCTTGACTAGGAGTCAGAGGCAAGTGGTCAAGGCGGGCAGGGCAGCTCTGCTCCATGGGGTCATTCAGGGACCCAGGTCCCTTTTGTCTTGTGCTGTCCCCAGCAGCGGTGTCCTTGTTTGCATGTCAGAGTGAGGTGTCTGCCGTATGCACGTTTCAAACCCAGAGAGGAGGAAAGAGGAAGTCTTCGAGGAGAGACCCCCACACACACACATTGCACATGTAACTTCTCTTATTCCTCAGGCTCAGACTAATCTTGTAGCACACTAACCTGTAAAGGAAACAGGGAAATGTTGTTTGCAGCTGTGTGGACATGGACGTAGCTGAAATTTAGTAGGCTTTATTAGTAAAGGAAATAAGAGAACATATACTGGCTGGTGGGGGAGGGTAAAGAGAGGGCAGAGCTAGTGTTTTTGCCACATAGGTGAAAATAGAGTAACTAGGGAGAGGTAGAAAGGGAAATTTGCTTTTTTTTTTTTTTTTTTTTTTTAAGGGAACTTTATTATTTTTATTTCTTATTTTTGGCTGCGTTGGGTCTTCGTTGCTATGCATGGGCTTTCTCTAGTTGTGGCGAGCGGGGGCTACTGTTCGTCGTGGTGCGCGGGCTTCTCATTGCGGTAACTTCTCTTGTTGCAGACCACGGGCTCGAGGCGTGCGGGCTTCAGGAGTTGTGGCACGTGGGCTCAGTAAGTAGTTGCGGCTCACGAGCTCTAGAGCACAGGCTCCGTAGTTGCGGCGCACGGGCTCAGTTGCTCCGCGGCACGTAGGATCTTCCCGGACCAGGGCTCGAACCCATGTCCCCTGCATTGGCAGGCGGATGCGTAACCACTGTGTCTCCAGGGAAGCCCCTGTAATAAACTTTGAACTGAAAACGTACTTTTATGTGTTTAGGTTTTACACATCTGTGAGTGGACCTTTCCGGAGCTCTGCCAGCCGACTCCATGGCGTCCTCTACTACTGTGCCTCTAGGATTTCACTGTGAAACAAAGTATGTTGTCCTCAGCTACTTGGGACCACTCTCTCTGGGGCAGCTGCGGGAGCGACATCTTTCCTCACCCCAAGGTATTGTCTTTGGCTTGTGGAGGTTGTATTAAGTAGTAATAATTACTTCATGGGTGCGCAAAGTTACACGTACCGAAGTAACTTACAGCTCTGGTTATAAGATTGAATAAGACTAATAGGCTCTTAAAGAATAAGAGCCACTCCACCCCTTCCCATCCCCAAGCATGACTTTTAACGTATTTCAAGAGCTCAATATTTTAGTTTGCTTATGTGTTGTTTGGCCGTACCATGTGGCTTGCGGGATCTCAGTTCCCTGACCAGGGGTCGAACCCGTGGCCCCTGCGGTGGAAGCGTGGAGTCCTAACCACTGGACCGCCAGGGAATTCCCAAGAGCTCCACATTTTAAATGATTGCCGCTGATACAGGGAAAAATGCACTGAGTACACGTAAATAAACAGAAACCCATCTGCCTTTAGAGATTTCATACGCAACAAGCCATAGATTAGAATTATATGGTTATTTTTAAAGGTTATAACACATTAAGTTCCTCAAGTTACCTTTTTTCAAGGGTATTAGGGTTTCTTTTCTAACTGAAGTATAGTTGATTTACAATCTTGTGTTAGTTTCAGGTGTACGGCAAAGTGATTCAGTTATACATATATATTCTTTTTCAGATTCTTTTCCATTATCGGTTATTGCAAGACATTGAGTATAGTTCCCTGTGCTATACAGTAGGTCCTTGTTGTTTATTTTATATATAGTAATAGGGATATTAGATGTAAACAGTCTATCAGACTTCGAGAGTTTTTTAGCACAGTTCTTTGTATTGCGAAGTTGTATATATCCTTCTTTAAATAACTTGCCAAACGAAGTTTAAAACAGTTACTAGAGGCTGAATTAATCTTCATTAAGATGCAACATCATCATCTTAAATATTCTTACGCATAGATTTTTGCTGCAGCCATGGAGGTAGTTCTCATTTACCTGCTGCTGTTTTAGCTCAAGAAAGGGTAGTGTTGGTACTAGGACGACGCGGAATTAGCGTCTCCTCACGACTAGGGCACCCACCAGGCACCAGTGGGGGACCACGGACACCTAAGGGGACAGGAGGAACCCCCAGCGACTGGGGAGGACGTGGGCGTAGGGGGAGTGAAGGGGAAGCAGAAGTGGAGGCCGGGTGGGACAGGAGCCCCTGAGGGGCGGCTGGGGGAGAGGAAGGGATCCCATGCCTGAAGGGGGAAGTTGGGGAACCATTGGGAGGGCAGAGGATCAAAAGGGGACGTGGCCAGGTTTCCCCTGTCCACTTGGACCCCCGGGAGCCTGCTGAGATCCCTGGCCTGATCCTCTGCCCACCGAGGCCCCCTCCAGCCACGCAGGTCCTGAGGGAGTGGGAGCGAGGTAAGGGGGAGCAAAAGTAAAGGCCGGACCTCTGGGACTGGCACCCCTGGGGGCGGCTGGGGGAGGGGAGGAGTTCCTACACCCAGCGGGACCCACCCACAGTTAGGGGTCCAGCGGCGACCGGAGAGACCCTGGGGGAGACGGTGGGGGAGGGGCACGAAGGAACGGACGGGAACGGGGCCAGCGCTTTCCCTGTCCACCTAGGCACCGGGGAGCCTGTTGGGCTCCCGGCCTAATCCTCTGCCCTCGGAGCCTCCCTCCTGCCGTGCAGGGCCCAAGCCCCGCCCCTGCACCCCCAGCCAGGGCCCCACCTCTACACTCGGAGACCCCCTCCGAGACCCCCTCCAATGTGCTGGGCCGAAGCCCCACCCACACACGCTCACTCAGGGCCCTACTTCCAGACTCCAGAACCCCACACTCCAGAGGCCCTCCTTTCCACGTGCTGCCGCTCCCCTTCCGGGCAGGTCCTAAGCAGAAGCGCTGCCCCACACTTAAGGTCGCCCTGCCTAAGTCCCGCCCCACCCTAAACCCCAGCCCTGCCTAAGTTCCACGCCCCACATAAACTCCCTCCCCAAGGCCAAGGCACTTTTTTTTTCTTTTTTTTTTTTTTTTCTGCTGTGGTTTTATTTTACCTTATTGCAGTTGTTTCAGTTATAGTTTTATTTTTCCTAATACATTTTTTATCGTACTAATTTTATTTTGTTTTTTATTTTTTGATATTGTACTGCTCCTTTTTGTCTTTCTTCCGTTTTTTTTTTCTTTTTTGCACCATGCAGCTTGTAGGATCTTGGTTCCCAGGCCAGATATCAGGCCCAAGCTCCTGTGGTGGGAGCTCCGAGTCCAAACCGCTGGACTAACAGAGAACCTCAGACCCCAGGGAATATCAGTCGGAGTGAGGCCTCCTGGAGGTCCTCATCTCAGCACCAAGACCCAGCTCTGTCCAACTGCCTGCAAACCCCAGTGCTGGATGTCTCAGGCCAAACAACCAGTAAGACAGGAATACAGCACCAATCGTCAAAAACAAAAATGAAATGACAAAAAAATATGTTACAGACGAAGGAGCAAGGTTAAAAACCTACAACACCAAATAAATGAAGACGAACTAGGCAACCTACCTGAAAAATAATTCAGAGTAATGATAGTAAAGATGATCCAAAATCTCAGAAACAGAATGCAGAAAATACAACAAAAATGTAACAAGGATGTAGAAGAACTAAAGAGCAAACAAACAGTGATGAACAACACAATTACTGAAATTAAAAACACTCTAGAAGGAATCAATAACAGAATAACTGAGGCAGAAGAGCAGATAAGTGAGCTGGAAGATAAAATGGTGGAAATACCTGCCAGGGAGCAGAGTAAAGAAAAAAGAGTGAAAACAATTGAGGACATTCTCAGAGATCTCTGGGACAACATTAGACGCACCAACATTCGAATTTTATAGGGGTCCCAGAAGAAGAAGAGAAAAAGAAAGGGTCTGAGAAAATATTTGAAGAGATTATAGTTGAAAACTTCCCTAACGTGGGAAAGGACATAGTCAAGTCCAGGAAGCACAGAGAGTACCATACAGGATAAATGCAAAGAGAAACACACGGAGACACATATTATTAATCAAGCTATCAAAAATTAAATACAAAGAAAAAGTATTAAAAGCAGCAAAGGAAAAGCAACAAGTAACATACAAGGGAATCCCCATGAGGTTAACAGCTGATCTTTCAGCAGAAACTCTGCAAGCCAGAAGGGAGCGGCGGGACATAGTTAAAGTGATGAAAGGGAAAAGACCTACAACCAAGATTACTCTACCCAGGAAGGATCTCATTCAGATTCAGTGGAGAAATTAAAACCTTTACAGATAAGCAAAAGTTAAGAGAATTCAGCACCACCAAACCAGCTTTACAACAAATGTGAAAGGAACTTCTCTAGGCAGGAAAAACAAGAGAAGGAAAAGACCTATAAAAACAAACCCAGGGGCTTCCCTGGTGGTGCAGTGGTTGAGAATCTGCCTGCCAATGCGGGGGACACGGGTTCGAGCCCTGGTCCGGGAAGATCCCACGTGCCGCGGAGCGGCTGGGCCCGTGAGCCGCAATTACTGAGCCTGCGCGTCTGGTGCCTGTGCTCCGCAACGAGAGAGGCCGCGATAGAGAGAGGCCCGTGCACCGCGATGAAGAGTGGCCTCCGCTTGCCACGGCTAGAGAAAGCCCTCGCACAGAAACGAAGACCCAACACAGGCATAAATAAAATAAATAAATAGATTTTTACACTCTTTTTTTGTTTTTAATTTTTTTTAAATTAATTTTTATTTATTTATTTATTTATGGCTGTGTTGGGTCTTGGTTTCTGTGCGAGGGCTTTCTCTAGTTGTGGCAAGCGGGGGCCACTCTTCATCGCGGTGCGCGGGCCTCTCGCCGTCGCGGCCTCTCTCGTTGCGGAGCACAGGCTCCAGACGCGCAGGCTCAGCAATTGCGGCTCACGGGCCCAGCCGCTCCGCGGCACGTGGGATCTTCCCGGACCAGGGCTCGAACCCGTGTCCCCCGCATTGGCAGGCAGATTCTCAACCACTGCGCCACCAGGGAAGCCCAATAAATAGATTTTTTTTAAAAACCCAAAACAATTAAGAAAATGGTAATAGGAACATACATATTGATAATTACTTTAAATGTAAATGGATTAAATGCTCCAACCAAAAGACGTAGACTGGCTGAATGGATATAAAAACAAGACCAGTATATAAGCTGTCTGCAAGAGACCCACTTCAGACCTAGGGACACATACAGACTAAAAGTGAGGGGATGGAAAAAAAAAAGATACTCCATGCAAATGGAAATCAAAAGAAAGGTGGAGTAGTAATTCTCATGTCAGACAAAATAGACTTTAAAAGAAAGACTATTACAAGAGACAAAGAAGGACACTACAAATGATCAAGGGATCAATCCAAGAAGAAGATTTAACAATTGTAAATATTTTTGCACCCAATACAGGAGCACCTCAATACATAAGGCAAATGCTAACAGCCATAAAGGGGGAAATAGACAGTAACATGATAATAGTAGGGGACTTTAACACCCCACTTTCACCAATGGACAGATCATCCAAAATGAAAATAAATAAGGAGACACAAACTTTAAATGACACATTAAACAAGATGGACTTAATTGATATTTATAGGACATTCCATCCAAAAACAACAGAATACACTTCCTTCTCAAGTGCTCATGGAACATTCTCCAGGATAGACCATATCTTGGGTCACAAATCAAGCCTTGGTAAATTTTAGAAAGCTGAAATCATATCAAGATCTTTTCCAACCACAACGCTATGAGAGTAGATATCAGTTACAGGAAATAAACTGTAAAAAATACAAACACACAGAGGCTAAACAATACACTACTAAATAACCAAGAGATCACCGAAGAAATCAAAGAGGAAATCAGAAAAATACCTAGAAACAAATGACAATGAAAACACAACTACCCAAAACCTATGGGATGCAGCGAAAGCAGTTCTAAGAGGGAAGTTTATAGCAATACAATCCTTTCTCAAGAAGCAAGAAAAATCTCAAATAAACAACCTAACCTTACACCTAAAGCAATTAGAGGAAGAAGAACAACAACAACAAAGACAAAGTTAGCAGGAGGAAAGAAATCATAAAAATCAGATCATAAATAAATGAAAAAGAAATGAAGGAAACAGTAGCAAAGAGCAATAAAACTAAAAGCTCGTTCTTTGAGAGGATAAACAAAATTGATAAACCATTAGCCAGACTCATCAAGATAAAAAGGGAGAAGACTCAATTCAACAGAATTAGAAATGAAAAAGGAGAAGTAACAACTGACACGGCAGAAATACAAAGGATCATGAGAGATTACTACAGGCAACTATATGCCAATAAAATGGGCAACTTGGAAGAAGTGGACAAATTTTTAGAAAAGCACAACCTTCTGAGACTGAACCAGGAAGAAATAGAAAATACAAACAGACGAATCACAAGCACTGAAATTGAAACTGTGATTAAAAATCTTCCATCGGGGCTTCCCTCGTGGCGCAGTGGTTGAGAGTCTGCCTGCCAATGCAGGGGACACGGGTTCGAGCCCTGGTCTGGGAAGATCCCACATGCCACGGAGCAACTGGGCCCGTGAGCCACAATTGCTGAGCCTGCGCGTCTGGAGCCTGTGCTCCGCAACAAGAGAGGCCGCGACGGCGAGAGGCCCGCGCACCGCGATGAGGAGTGGTCCCCACTTGCCGCAACTAGAGAAAGCCCACGCACAGAAACGAAGACTCAACACAGTCATGAATAAAAATAAATAAATAAATAAAAGAACGTGAATTTCTTTAAAAAAAAAAAAAAAAAAATCTTCCATCGATGAAAAGCCCAGGACCAGATGGCTTCACAGGTGAATTCTATCAGACATTCAGAGAAGAGCTAACACCTATCCTTCTGAAACTCTTCCTAAATATAGCAGATGGAGGAACACTCCCAAACTCATTTTACGAGGCCACCATCACACTGATACCAAAACCAGACAAAGATGTCACGAAGAAAGAAAACTACAGGTCAGAGTCTCTGATGAATATAGCTGCAAAAATCCTCAACAGAATACTAGCAAACAGAATCCAACAGCACATTAAAAGGATCATACACCATGATCAAGCGGGGTTTATCCCAGGAATGCAAGGATTCTTCAATATATGCAAGTCAATCAGTGGGATACACCATATTAAAAAATTGAAGGATAAAAACCATATGATCAGAAAAAGATGCAGAAAAAGCTTTTGACAAAATTCAACACCCATTTATGATAAAAAAAACTCTCCAGAAAGTAGGCATAGAGGGAACCTACCTCAACATAATAAAGGGCATATATGACACACCCACAGCCAACATCGTTCTCAATGGTGAAAAACTGAAACCACTTCCTCTAAGATCAGGAACAAGACAAGGTTGCTAAGGTTGCCCACTCTCAACACTATTATTTAACATAGTTTTGGAAGTTTTAGCCACAGAAATCAGAGAAGAAAAAGAAAAAGGAATCCAAATCGGAAAAGAACAAGTAAAACTGTCACTGTCTGCAGATGATATGATACTGTACGTAGAGAATCCTAAAGATGCTACCAGAAAACTACTAGAGCTAATCAATGAATAAAGTAGCAGGGTACAAAATTAATGAACAGAAATCTCTCGCATCCCTATACACTAATGATGAAAAATCTGAAAGAGAAGTTAAGGAAACACTCCCATTTACCACTGCAACAAAAATAATAAAATACCTAGGAATAAACCTACCTAAGGGGACAAAAGACTTGTATGCCGAAAACCATAAGGCGCTGTTGAAAGAAATTAAAGATGATACAAACAGATGGAGAGATATACCATGTTCTTGGATTGGAAGAATCAGCATTGTGAAAATGACTATACTACCCAAAGCAGTCTACAGATTCAGTGCAATCCCTATCAAGCTACCAATGGCATTTTTCACAGAACTAGAACAAAAAATTGCCCAATTTGGAAACAGAAAAGACTCTGAATAGCCAAAGCAATCTTGAAAAAGAAAAACAGAGCTGGAGGAATCAGGCGCCCAGACTTCAGACTATAGTACAAAGCTACAGTAATCAAGACAGTATGGTGCTGGCACAGAAACAGAAATATAGCTCAATAGAACAGGATAGAAAGCCCAGGGACAAACCCATGCACATATGGTCACCTTATCTTTGATAAAGGAGGCAAGGATATACAATGGAGAAAAGACAGCCTCTTCAGTAAGTGGTGCTTGGAAAACTGGGCAGATGCATGTAAAACAATGAAATTAGAACATTCCCTAACACGATACACAAAAATAAACTCAAAATGGATTAAAGACCTAAGTGTAAGACCAGACACCATAAAACTCTTAGAGGAGAACATAGGCAGAACACTCTATGACATAAATCACAGCAAGATCCTTTTTGACCCATCTCCTAGAGAAAGGGAAATAAAAACAAAAATAAACAAAGGGGACCTAATGAAACTTAAAAGCTTTTGCGCAGCAAAGGAAACCATAAACAAGACAAAAAGACAACCCTCAGAATGGGAGAAAATTTTTGCAAACGAAGCAACAGACAAAGGATTAATCTCCAAAATATACAAGGAGCTCATGCAGCTAGATATCAAAAAACCAAACAATCTAATCCAAAACTGGGCAGAAGACCTGAATAGACATTTCTCCAAAGAAGATATACAGATTGCCAACAAACACATGAAAGCATGCTCAACGTCACTAATCATTCGAGAGATGCAAATCAAAACTACAGTGAGGTATCACCTCACACCAGTCAGAATGACCATCATCAAAAAATCTACAAACAATAAATGCTGGAGAGGGTGTGGAGAAAAGGGAACCCTCTTGCACTGTTGGTGGGAATGTAAATTGATAACAGCCACTAGGGAGAACAGTATGGAGGTTCCTTAAAAAACTAAAAACAGAACTATCATATGACCGAGCAATCCCACTACTGGGCATACACCTGGAGAAAACCATATTCAAAAAGAGTCATGTACCACAATGTTCATTGCAGCACTATTTACAATAGCCAGCACATGGAAGCAACCTAAGTGTCCATCGACAGATGAATGGATAAAGGTGTGGCACATATATACAATGGAATATTCCTCAGCCATAAAACAAAACAAAATTGAGTTATTTGTAGTGGGGTGGATGGACCTAGAGTCTGTCATACAGAGTGAAGTAAGTCAGAAAGAGAAAAACAAATACCATATGCTAACACATATATATGGAATCTAAAAAAAAAAAAAAACATGGGTTCTGATGAACCTAGGGGCAGGACAAATAAAGACATAGATGTAGAGAATGGACTTGAGGACACGGGGAGGAGGGAAGGGTAAGCTGGGACGAAGTGAGAGAGTAGCACTGACTTATATACACTACCAAATGTAAAATGGATGGCTAGTCGGAAGCAGCCACATAGCACAGGGAGATCAGCTCGGTGCTTTGTGACCACCTAGAGGGGTGGGATAGGGAGGGTGGGAGGGAGACGCAGGAGGGAGGAGATATGGGGATATATGTATATGTATAGCTGATTCGCTTTGTTATAAAGCAGAAACTAACACACCATTGTAAAGCAATTATACTCCAATAAAGATGAAAAATAAATAATAAAATTTTAAAAATAAATGAAATTTGTAAAAAACGGTAGTGTTGAGATTGAGAAATGATGGGCTCCAGTACCCTTCTAGCAGGAGGGATGACCAAAGATGTCCTAAGAAAGTTCATTGAATTGCTGACATGTAACTAGTGGGTGTGTTCTGTTTTTAAACTTCAAGTCATATTTTAAGTACCCCGAGATAGGTTGCTGTTTAAAGAAAATTACTTCAAAATGGCTTTAAAAACTCATAAAAGAAAATGTGATACCAAATATTGATTATTTCACCAAACTCACACAGCAGCTATTTTACTTTCTGTTGTCCTCTGATATTAATCAGTATGCACATAGTTCTCAAATAGTTGTAATCAGTTATTTGCGATTTTTTTCACTGTTTTATCTTAAAACATGTTTGCGTGTTTGTGTATTTTATCTCCATTGTTGCATGTCTAAGTGTTTCTATCACCTTAAACATCAATAGCATTGCTGTGTACAGTTTTTGGTTTACCATAGAGCACCACCCCCTGTTTTTAAATTTTTAAAAATATTTTATTTATTTATTTATTTGGCTGCACTGGGTCTTAGTTGTGGCACGCGTGATCTTCGTTGTGCGTGTGGGATCTTTTAGTTGCGGCTTGTGGGATCTAATTCCCTGGTCAGGGATCGAACCCGGACCCCTGCATTGGGAGCTCGGAGTCTTATCCACCGGGCCACCCAGGTCACTAACACTGGTAGTAGGGCTTTAATTGAAAAAGTCAAGGCAAGAGGGTATCCTAAATAAAGAGGTTATCATAAGAAATTCTAACTTAAAATGTTAATAAACGTACATGGCAATTTTGGCGTACAGCCAAGGCTTTTTTGTTTTTGAATATGGGTCTCTTGATTGGAAGTCCATGTCATCTTTCTACCATAAACCGTATCTCCATATCTATTGCCTATAGTTTTAAATTTATGCTTATTTGAAGTGGAGCAAGAAATAAAGACACTTGTAAAGCAATTTCTTTGAAGAGTCATTCTAGATTTTTATGATTTCCCCCCTAATCTTTTACAGTTGTTTCTCTCACACCCAATTTGATGTGGTATTTTTAAAGCCACTTCGCAAAACATTTAATTTAGCTTTCATAGAAATATCACGCCTCTTTGCATGTCATCTTTCAATGATATCTGTGATTTTAAATAAATTACAGAATTTCAGTGACCAGTATAATGTTTTTTTTTGGCCGTGCTGTGCAGCTTGTGAGATCTTAGTTCCCTGATCAGGGATCGAACCCGTGCCCCCCACAGTGGAAGCACAGAGTCCTAAGCACTGGACCGCTGGGGAAGTCCCAGTATTCCCAGTATAACTTTCCTAAACAGGTTGGGAGAACGATAACTGATTCTTGGTAGGCACACGCCCTGTACACATGTGCTCAGCCAGCAGTGGGTCTTGTAACTCAGCACATCACTTGTGGAGGGTAGTTAAGAGAGCTTCTATGTGTTGCTTTTTACTTTTCCCCAGTTATTTACTTTTCTAAATTGTCTAGCGTCAAACTGCTGAATCAGAGTAATATTTTTATGAGGAGCTTGCCATTTAAAATAAATATGTGTTCTATAGGTTGTCATACCATGTAGCACATCTTTTTTAAGTTTTTTTTTTTTTTTTTTAAAGTTTAATTTGTATTTATTTATTTATTTATGGCTGTGTTGGGTCTTCGCCTCTGTGTGAGAGCTTTCTCTAGTTGCGGCAAGTGGGGGCCACTCTTCATCGCGGTGCGCGGGCCTCTCACTATCGCGGCCTCTCTTGTCGCGGAGCACAGGCTCCAGACGCGCAGGCTCAGTAGTTGTGGCTCACGGGCCTAGTTGCTCCGCGGCATGTGGGATCTTCCCAGACCAGGGCTCGAACCCGTGTCCCCTGCATTGGCAGGCAGACTCTCAACCACTGCGCCACCAGGGAAGCCCCTTTTTTAAGTTTTTACACATTGTCTTTTTTGTTTTTTTTTTTGGCTGTGCCAGGTCTTAGTTGCGGCATGCGGGCTCTTTAGTTACAGCATGCGGGCTCTTTAGTTGCGGCATGCCGGCTGCTTAGTTGCGCATGCATGCGGGGGATCTAGTTCCCCGACTAGGGTTTGAACCTGGGTCCCCCGCACTGGGAGCACGTAGTCTTACCCACTGGGCCACCAGGGAAGTCCCTAAACATTGTCTTAAGAACTAACTATAACTTCTGAAAATGCTGGATTCTGTTGTTTTAAGACTCAGGTGTTTAGACTCAGTGAGCATCTATCATAATAGACTTTCTGGGAGTCCAGCTGAGTAGCTGTGTTGATAGTGTTTACTCCATAAATGGTTAGGTCCCCTGAGGCAGGGATTATGTCTTCAGTATTTCAGCTTGGGAGGAGGATTCTGGGAATTAATTTTATGAAACATATGTGGTTTTTATATTTCAACCTCCTAATTCCATAGGTGCCCAAAGTAGACATCAGGACTCAGTGGATTAGAGCAAGACAGTTTAATACTCTAGCCCAGCAAACAGCAGGAGTGTTACTGTGGTGGCAGTGGTTCCCCTGCCCTCAAGGACCATAGGGCAATGCCGTGAACCCACGTGGTGGCTTTTCAAGCAGGAGTCGTGCTGCAGCTGAGGAACCCGGTCCCGAGGGCTCAGCGCCTTCTGCAGCAAACAGTAAGCACGTCAAGTTCCCTTTCCCGAGAAGCGAGCAGTCATGTGGTCGTTGGACCTGCCTGATTGTCTTCACTGCTAGCTGTGGAGAGGGCTCGCTCAGAGGACAGTTAGGCCTGCAGTTTGTCATGCTCAGCAAGGACGTACAGGGATGCTTGGGGCTCGTGGCAGGCTGCTGCTCCCAGCCACCCGCCCCTCAGGTTACGTGCAGTGAAATCCATTCATTTGTTTCATTAACACCTGATTGAGGTTGTTATCAACAGAATTCAAATGAGCATAATGGGGATAATGATTCTGCAGTGTCGATCTCAGCCATCCACCTCAGGACCCCAGGTTCAGCCAAGCGAGTAAGTCCCAGAGGGACTAGTAGGACTTTTTTCAGATAATCACTTGTTTTTCTTCCTTAGCTTGTGTGGCTTGTTCCACGTAACCAGTAGTAATAATCCAGCTCAGCAGGAGGTATTGGTAGCCACACGTACTCCTCCCTGTTCATCCAGGATGCAGGCCAAGACCAGTCTCTCGTACTCCACACAAGGGCATTTTGACTAACCTGCTGACCTCCTAGGGCTGCCGTCTTGCGGGCTGTGGTAGCTAAAGATAAGGATAGGTTCCGGGTTGTTACCTGTGTGACATGAACTCCCACACCAGGGAACAGTGGACCCAGGAGTCAGTGTGTCCCGGGTAGGACGGCCTTCTCGGTCCAAGGGGGTGCCATTGACTCTTAGGGACATTGTCCAGGGCAGGGTTGGCAAACAGCAGGCCTTGTGATTTTAGCTTTAGTTCATTAAGAAACATTTTCCAGTCTGCAGTGAAAGCTAGTTTCCAAAGCTATTCATCATTTGATAATAGTGGTTGAGGGCGGTTCTTCTTCCTCAGAAAAACTTTGGTGTCACTTTTGAGCTCAAAAACTTGCAGTGAAATGCTACCACTCTTTAGACATTGAACTGCTATGTGATAGGGTACGTCAGGATATCCAGCTTAGACGTCTGACAAAAATTCATGAAGCTAATGATTAAGTCCATGACAGCGAGTGAAGTTCACTGTTGAAACTCCTGGTTCATTATACAGGATAGATTTAAGTATTTTCCAGAGTACTACTGAGGAGTACAGTGAACGAGCATAGGGTGTAAATACCTTACGTCTTCAGTTCTTGTGAATTCGTCTTTTTCTGCTCCTCACAGTTTTGCCACTATCAGTTACGCAGCTTGGTGGATTCCGCTTTGGGGTGTGGTGAATCCGCATTGCCACGGTTTCTTTGCAGGCGTCCCTGTGTGTGGTTGCTCTCTGCGGGCTGTGGCGGCTCTTGAGTCGGTTCCGGCGCGGCGCTGCCCCTAGCACGGGTAACCGCTGAGTCTCAGCCGTGTGTCGGGGCCGAGGAAGGCCCCTGAGAGTCGTTGCCTTGTATTTCAGTTAATTGTTGATGTTGTTCTCAGTGTCCTCCACTCACGGAGCAGCTGTTCTCTTCAGAAGACTAATAGTATTCAACTTTTGTTTTTACTGGGCACATTTCTTCAGCTGCTGCAGTCGAACACAATTTCCTTGCTTGGCTAACAGTGGAGCCCCTTCGGAACTTCGGTTGTGGCCTCGTTTTCATTGCTTATTTCACAAGGAAATTCGTGATGAGATGTTACATTGAAAATGTTCTGGCTTTTCTGATGGACTCTGTCCTGTGAGTTGGGAGTCCGGTGATGAGCGCTTTCAGCCTGGCGACAGTGGCGCGCGTCGTGCTCCTTCCGCACAGCCAGGCCACCCGGGACCGTGCCGCCTCGTGTGGTGACAGGATGATCTGTGCTCCCCTGTGTCTGAGGAGCGCGACGTCCCGAGTCCAGCTCTGTTCTTGTGTTGGCATGTGCTCGTGCACAGGTGCAGTGAGGCTGGGGGTGCGGCAGTGCCCTCATGTCCCTGCCGTGTCCCTGCCGCGCGGGCTCTGTGGGCGGCTCGTCTCCACTGTCACTGGAGCAGCGTGGGGAACGCACGGCTGGGTGAGCGTGGTTCAGTTACGCTTTATTTACAGGCACGGAATTTCCTGTGATTTTTATATGTCACGAAGTACTAATCTTGCCTTTTTTTCAGGCATGTAAAGACGTAAAAACCATTTTTAGCTTGTGGGCTGTGTAAAAATATGCAGGGGGCAGGTTTGGCTGATGGGCCCTAATTTGCTAACCCCCAATGACAGTGCAGAATGAACACGTGTTTTTCTCATTATTATTGAGGAGCTCAGTCTATTTATGCACAAAACTAAATGCTGTGTTTTTGTTTTTTTATTTCTGGCTGCGTTGGTTCTCCGTTGCTGCGCACAGGCTTTCTCTGGTTGCGGCGAGCGGGGGCTACTCTTGGTTGTGGTGCACGGGCGTCTCATCGCGGTGGCTTCTCTTGTCGCGGAGCATGGGCTCTAGGCACGCGGGAGTCAGTAGTTGTGGCATGTGGGCTCGGTAGTTGTGGCACACGGGCTTAGTTGCTCCGTGGCATGTGGGATCTTCCTGGACCAGGGATCGAACCCGTGTCCCCTGCATTGGCAGGCGGATTCTTAACCACTGCACCACCAGGGAAGTCCCTGTTCTTTTTTTATATTAAGCCCAAATCCGTTTCCTTTAATCATATTTCTTTTTTTACTAAAATAATTCTTTTTAATTATGTAAGTTATATATATGTATTTGAAAGTATTTAGAAAAGTAAAAAAAGTGAAAGAAAAAATCCTATAATCCAGTAACTGAAATTATGAAATATTAACATTTTCCATTTTTATAGATACATATAAACTTGAATTTATGATTTACAAAAATGAGATCATGTACATGCCATTTTGTAACATTTAAAAAATTAACAATATACTTGAACATCTGTCCACATCAATAAACAGATACCTACAGTCTCGTACTGTAGGATATTTAGGATGTTCACCAGTATTTGCTGGTAAAAGGTAATCTGTTAGCCTGCAGATTTTCTTTCCAGTTCTAGCTTCATTTACATTTCTAAAACCTTCCCCTACTAGTTATAGCCTGATAGGTCTAGAAGAACACTATTTAATAGAACTTTATGCAGTGATGAAAATGTTCTGTATCTGCTCTTTTCAGTATTACAGTCACAAGTCACATGTGAATGCTTGAAATATGACTAGTGCAACTGAGGAACTGAATTTTTAATTTTATTTAATTTTTATTTAAACTTAAAAAGCTGCATGTGGCTAGTGGCTGTAATATTATTAGACACACAGGTCTAGAACTCAGTTTTTTATCTTCCTCTCTAAGCTAGCCCCTGTTCTTACAGTGATTTGTTAAGGGTACCACCTGCTATCCAGGCTTGAAACACAGGGGTCATCCTTTAACTCTTATCTCTGCTTCCTTCCCTCTTTGTCAACTGTTATCAACTGTTCCAATTTTGTGATGATTCTCCCATTATCCTTCAGGTCCTGCCTCAAAGTAGTGCAAATGTCTCCTGATGTTTCTCCTTCATTTCATGTTTTCTCCATCGTGTATTTTGCATGCTACAAGCAGATTGAGCTTCCTCACATTGCCTCTTACATGGAGAGCCCACAGTTCCTCCCTTTTCCCTCAGGCTGTTCTACAAAAGAGACTTTCGCTGGTTTTCCTGATCCTATTACCTGTTGTGTCTCATGTCTGTCGTTGCTTTGGACTGTAAACGAGCTATGCTTATTCCTATCTGTATTTTTCCCCTTGAGCTGAGCTGCTCTAGAATAGTAGGCTTCTCTGGTAGTGGTTCCTGCTGCTTCCCCTGTCTGTTCTTGTCTCCTTCCCGGGCCCCTGGGAAACTGCATTTAGGCAGGGCCATACGACTAGTCCTAGCCAGTGAAATGTGAGTGCGTGGGGTTTGTGGCACTTGTAGGCTGTGGCATTTAAGAGCCAGTATGCCTCCTCCCCATTCTTTTTCCCTTGCCTTGTGGAGTTAAGGGGGATGTATGTTCCTAAGGGCATAGTTGTAGTAGGGCAGGACCACCATCAGGCAGGGTTGCTGAGTGACTGTATGACAGTTTCCTTACCTCCAATTTCCCGGGTTAGATATGGAGCACAAGGGAGAGATGGACCTTTGGGTTAAGTTGCTGAAATTGCTGGCTTTATTTATCACTGCAGCATAGACTACCCTGTCCTAATTAACATATCTCCCATATTTACACATTAGGGTGACCAACTGTCCAGTTTGCCCGGGAGTGGGTAAAACTGGAAAATCCTGGGCAAACTGGGTGAGTTGGTCACCCTAATACATAAAGTACTTTCCCATCTACCCAAATTCCACTTATTTATGGTATTTCTCAACTGTAACAGACTTCATGCTCACAGAAAACCAGGCCTTTTCAACCCCTGTGATTATTAAGTTTGTAAGGACCTTAAGCAATTACATAAGCCTGTGTTGATCAACTTTTTCCCCCTTGCTTGAGCATAGAATTTTTTTCTACCTGAACATTGTAGGACCTGAGGAGTTTACCTGCTTTGACGTTTTTGTTTTGTTTTTGAAATTTGGTTGTTACCCTTGTATTGTTTCCTTAAGCCTAAATACAGAGTATTATGTCAATACATAAATACAAATGTGTATGCTAACTTCTTAGAAGGAAAAATTAGGTCCTACTTGCCGTCTTTGCTGCTTTGCTGTCCGATTTGTTATCTAAAATGTGATGTAGAACTCCCTTCTATGCCATGCTGTTATAAATAGGGCCTGCTGTAGCATGCATTGGTGCAATGTGGTTAGGGTTTGGTTTCAAATTCATGAAGCAATAGGTGTGAAAAGAAGAGGCTAAAGGAGGTGACCCTATTCATGACTCAAGACTTCTGTCACGTTAAATGTCTTTCATTTTTTCCTAAGTGAGTCATGTGCTGGGTACATACTTTTCCATAAATAGTTAACTCTGAACTTTTCCAGAAGTTGTCAGCTCTTCCAGACTGTGTTAGTTTGTTGAATATGTTCACGATTATATATTCTCACTAGTAGAAGTCCTGCTGACTTACATATATGATGCCAGATAATAACTTGTTCTGTTCACCTTTGCATCTTTTAATGTAGAGCACCTTGGTGTTGTAGTCATTAATAGGGATTTAGTTAAGACATTTCTTAGGTTAGGAAAGAGAGTAAGTTCATGTCTGTTAATTAGTAATGTGACTGTCAAATACATGTCGTGATGCTGGCTTGTTATTCGTTCAGCCGTTAAGCACTAACCCCCTATTCTCCCCTCCTCTCCCTCCCTAGGCAAGCACTATTCTACTTTCTGTCTCTATGAATCTCATTTGAGTGGAATCGCACAATATTTGTTCTTTTGCGTCTGGCTTATTTTGCTTAGTATAATGTCTTTAAGGTTCATCCATGTTGTAGCCTGTTTCAGAATTTTACCCCTTTTTAATGCTGAATCATATTACATTGTATGCATAGGCACATTTTGTTTATCTGTTCGTCTACTGATGGATATTGGATTATTTCTACCTGTCGACTATTGTGAACAATGCTGTTATAAACATTTGTGTACAAATAATCTGTTTGAGTCTCTGCTTTCAATTCTTTTGGGCATATACCCAGGTGTAGAATTGGTGGGTCATTCTATGTTTAATTTTTTTGAGGACGTGCCATCCTTTTTTTCCCACAGTAGCTGCATCATTTTACATTCCAATCAGCGATGCACGGGGGTTCCAATTACTCCACACCCTCACCAATGCTTGTTGTTTCCCGCTTTTTTTGTAACAATCATCCTAATGGGTGTGAAGTGGTATCTCACTGTGGTAGCTCATTTCTTTTTATTGCTGAATAATACATCATTGTATGGATGTACCATAGTTTTTTTATCCATTCTCCTATTGAAGAACATCTTGGTTACTTTCAAGTTTCGGCAATTATATATAAAGCTGTTGTAAACATTCATGTGCAGGTTTTTATGTAGATATAAGTTTTCAACTCATTTGGGTAATATCAAGGAGCATGATTGCTAGATTGTATGGTTAGAGTATGTTTAGCTTTGTAAGAAACTACCAAGCTGTCTTCTGAAGTGGCTGTACCATTCCCACCAGCAGTGTATGAGGGTTCCAGTTTCTCTTCATCTTTGCCAAACTTACTATTGTCCATGTTTTTTATTATAACTATACTGGTGGTGTGCAGTGGTACCTCATTGTGGTTTTAATTTGCATTTCCCTAGTAGCTAATGATGTTGAACATCTTTTTTTTTTTAATAAATTTATTTTCTTTATTTATTTTTGGCTGCGTTGGTTCTTCATTGCTGTGCGTGGCTTTCTGTAGTCGCGGTGAGTGGGGGCTACTTTCGTTGCGCGCGGGCTTCTCATTGTGGTGGCTTCTCTTGTTGTGGAGCACGGGCTCTAGGGTGCATGGGCTTCAGTAGTTGTGGCACGTGGGCTCTAGAGCTCAGGCTCAGTAGTTGTGGCACATGGGATTAGTTGCTCTGCGGCATGTGGGATCTTCCCGGACCAGGGCTCGAACCTCTGTCCCCTGCATTGGCAGGCGGATTCTTAACCACTGCGCCACCAGGGAAGCCCTGCAGTTGGAGTTTTGATAGGGATTACATTGAATCTGTACATCACTTTGGGGAGTATCACCATCTCAAATCAATTTTTCAAGACAGATTCTCATAACCCGATCCCAGTAGTGTTTCACAATTCATTATTTCCAGAGATGTGTACTGTTTAATTTTTTTACATTCTTTCTATCAGGAACAGGAGATGTTTGATCCTGACTACTATGAACCCAGAGTTTGAGCGGGTGCTCGTTGGATTTTCTTTGCATTCTTCTCTTTAAAATCCGTCCTTCCTCAAATCTCTCCCCTAATCTGCGGGATAGCTGGGGATGTGGTAACACTGGAGCCTGAAAACTACTGTTGTGATTGACTATTTTGGAATTTCGTTGTTTCTTTTTTTTTTTTTTTTTTTTTTCTTTTTTAGCTGTGTTGGGTCTTCGTTGCTGTGCGTGAGCTTTCTCTAGTTGTGGCGAGCAGGGGCTACTCTTCGTTGCGGTGCACAGGCTTCTCATTGCAGTGGCTTCTCTTGTTGTGGAGCATGGGCTCTGGGCACACGGGCTTCAGTAGTTGCAGCATGTGGGCTCAGTAGTTGTGGCGTGCGGGCTTAGTTGCTCCATGGTATGTGGGATCTTTCCAGACCAGGGCTCAAACCCATGTCCCCTGCATTGGCAGGCAGACTCCCAACCACTGCACCACTGGGGAAGTCCAGAATTTGTTTCTTAAAAATCTGGTTTCTTACTTACACTGGTCCAGTATGGTATCATTTGGAGTATTTGTTTTTGCTATTGAATGAATAATTGAACTATGTTGTCTGTACTATTCAGTAGATGTTTGATTATAATCTGATTTGATTATAATTTGATTATAATTATTTGGTTATAATTATTTGGGTTGTCAAGAGCAGTATTTGTCAAGTTTAATTGCCTGAACACTTATTAAAACAAAGATTATGGAGCCCTGCCCCAGACCTACTGAACCAGATGCGCCATACTGGGTCCTGGGAATCTGTAGCTTTAATTATTACTTCATTATTATTTAATATTCTCTCAGTAATTTTAATGTGCCCCAGTTTGGGGAACCATAGATTTAGAAAGCATTTGCTCTGGAAGGTCTAGGCCATACATACAGCTGTTCTAAGCTTGTTGGTCTGATATTCATTTTGAGTGCATTTCAGGGCTGGAGTATGATGATTGCTGACTCACCTGACCCTTCCTTTGACACGGAGGTGGGTTGGATTTAGTGTACTAAAGTCTGTTTATCTTTGAGATACTTTTCTGGGTTTATAGTGCAGGATTTATGCTGCATTGGTGCTACTGCGTAGCTCTGTGCTTTTGAAAATCAGGGTGGGGTGGGGGTTGGTTGAGTGAAAAAGCAGTGAATCTGTCTGTGTCATTGGTTATTACAGAAATAGCCTTTTGTATCCTGACAGCAGTAGACTTTTTCTGGTTTAGGTTTTCCACATGGCTTATTATCAAGTACGACAACTTGTCGTGTGTAATTAGCATCACATTAGTCTCATGAGAATAGGTACGCCTTTAATCAGCTGCTTTTCTTTAATCGGGCAGGATGAGGCATACGGTAACCAAGACATTCCTGTCATTTACTTTGCGGCCTGGTGGTGGTGTTGGTGGTGCTGTGATGGGTGTGAGGGTGTGTATGTGTCTTAGGTGTGCAGATTTTCCTGAGAGGGGCAGATGGCAGATAAAACATTCAAATATTCCTTATTTTTCATTCATTGTACTTCAAAAATTGTAATCGTATGTTTTTGAATTCAGTAATAATTTTACTTATCAGAATACCTCCTTTCTAATCTTATTTCTGTATAATTTATTTGAGCCTAGGCAAGTCATTTCTGAAAACTGATAAGCTTGGAGATGGTGGTTGAGGTCTTATTCTTTCCATTCCTCCTCCTCAGTGTTCTCCATCACAATCCATCACCATAAATAAATGTTCTCGTTACTGTCCTGTGTAGGTAGTTGTTCTGTATTCTTACTCTCTTACATAAAATGACTACTCATTTTCTTTATTTCTTTTAACTTTTGTCATTTGAGGTAGCCTCAAAATATACTGATAACTTTTTTTAATTCCTCTGAATCTGTTTATAACTTTTATTTTATTGTCTTTTTTTTAAGTGTCCTTTCTTCCCAGTAGAGTTGTCGTGTCATACATTGTAATACTTTGAGTCTTCATCGCAGTGACAGTGATAGCTATTGCTGTCAAGTATTCGTGTACTTTTTTAGTCCTTACTTGACCCAAGTCTAGGACAAAGAGACTACCTCCAATAGTTTGTAGTTTGTAATCAGGTCAGATTAATGATAATAAACTATAATACCATTGAATGATATAAGACAGTATATATTTAAGTGTTAAAGTATGTGGCACAGATTAAATGATATACATGTTCAAACATCAGTGATACGTAAGTAGTCAGTGAAGTTACCGTGGAAAAGTAGAGAGACTTAAATTGGTCCCTGCAGGGAATTCTCTGGCAGTCCAGTGGTTAGGACTCGGCACTTTCACTGCCGAGGGCCCGGGTTCAATCCCTGGGCAGGGAACTAAGGTCCTGCAAGCCGCCCGGCGAGGCCAAAAAAAATTGGGACTTCCCTGGTGGTGCAGTGGTTGGGAATCCGCCTGCCAATGCAGGGGACATGGGTTTGAGCCGTGGTCCGGGAAGATCCCACGTGCCACAGAGCAACTAATCCCATGCGCCACAACTACTGAGCCTGCGCTCTAGAGCCTGCGAGCCACAACTACCGAGCCCGCATGCCTAGAGCCCGTGCTCCGCAACAAAGAGAAGCCCCCACTTGCCGCAACTAGAGAAAGCCCCTGCGCAGTGACAAAGACCCAACCGCAGCCATAAATAAGTATATTAATTAATTAATTAATTAATTTTAAAAAATTGGTCCTTGCAGGGTGGACAGAATTAAATAATCAGGAAAAGGAAGAGCAGTCCAGGTTAGGTAAAAATGTCTTTTTTTGTTAGTGAAGAAATTGGCAGTGAGTTCATACTGGGTGGGAAGAGGAATTAATTTTTAAAAATTTCTTACCATATATCATTTAATGTGCCTTATAATTAATACATAATGGGAATAAATAAATAAGTCCCAATCAAGTCAGAATAGGAAGACTCTACATTTCCATAGTGAGAGCAGTGAATTGGCTTCTGAGGCAAAGCCAAAAATGAGCGAAGGTATACGGTAGGCCCTCCTTATCCATGGGGAATCTGGTCCAAGATTCTCAGGGGATGCCTGAAACGGTGCCGGTTAGTACCAAACCCTGTGTGTACTGGTGTTTTCCTATAATAATGGGCGGGTCGTGTGTACAGTCTGGATATGCTGGGTGTGTTTCAGGTCCCAGGCGGGATGCAGCAGGACACCACCAGGTTTCACGACACTAATCAGAATGGTGTGTAATATAAAAGTAATGAATTTTATTTCTAGAATTTACTATTCAGTATTTTCCAACCGTGGCTGATTGCGGGTAACTGAAACCACAAAGGGGACTACTGCATTTAGTTCCCAGGATTTTTTCCCCATAACCAGAAGCTATACTATTTTCCTTAAAGTGGAATGTTATTCTTTTAAGAGGATTGTTTTTTCACTTAGAGCTTTATTACATAGGGCACAAAGAAATGCAGTAGAAAATGTCAATATCAAATACAGTATTACATTTCAAGACACTTTGTTAATGTAATTGTGGATAAAAGCTAAGGAAATGGCACCAAAGTGCAGCTCAGTTATAACAAATAGGTAATATTATCTGGGGATTTTTCTGATGATCCAGCTTAATTTGAGGATAAAATCTAGAATGCAGGGAATGGAGGGACTACTTCTCATGTCAGGAAGCCTTATAAAAAGTTTCCTCCAACAGGTTGTATTCCCTGGAAAGAGTCTGAAATATTCAGGAGCTCTATATTTCTGATTAAGGACGGGTCAGAAGCAAGCTGGCCGATGTTGAGTCTGAGATGTTTTTGCAGCACTTAAAAGGCTCACCCAAGCTCTTCAGCATGGCGCTCACCCTGCTTCTGCTGTGGGAGTGCATGTGAAGGAGGGTCAGCTAGGTAAGAGAAGGGTTTGTCCTAAAAGCACTGTGTTCGCTGTAGCTCATGGCAGTGACCGATCAAAATTCTTCCATTGTTGACCACGGCAGAGATTATTTGAGCCTGGAAAAAGTTTGAAGGCAAGTCTCTTCGAGGCAGTCACATCTGCTGGAAATTTGGAAAACCAGGGGCGACTGTAGCTTCCTGGTAAAACTTCCCAGATGAATTTGTTGTGACATGTACCCTTATATTTAAAAAATTAACTTTCATTCTGTATTTTTTTAATATAAATTAATGAAACTCTGTTGGACATGTGTTCAGGAAAAAATATATTTTAGTTTTATTTTTTTAATATTTATTTTTTGGTTGCATCGGGTCTTAGTTGCAGCATGCAGGCTCTTTGTTGTGTGCGCGGGCTTCTCTCTAGTTGTGGCACGTGGACTCAGTAGTTGCGGCATGTGGGCTTAGTTGCCCCTGCGGCACGTGGGATCTTACTTCCCCCGCCAGGGATCGAACCGGTGTCCCCTGCATTGCAAGACGATTGTTAACCACTGGACCACCAGGGAAGTTCCTGTATTTTAGTTTTAGATCGATCAATTGATATTAAGCCATTCTCTCTTGCAGCAGTTGAAGAGTGAGAGTAACTGTTGGTGTTATAAGAGACACTTTCTGTCACTTGGCATTATCTAAACTGTCAGAAGGTTGTTTCTGCTGGTCCAGACTTAAGAGTACTGAAAACAGATTCTGTGTGAGCATCACTGATTAGGAATCTATGATAAGCTGATTCTATTCACAGGGACAAGGTTTGGGGTAAGATCACTGTGCAATGGTAACAACCCATTTTAGAGAGTCAAAAGGATTGGTGGGTGGGAGCCACTATCTTTTGAGCATTTTTGATGTGGTGGAGCTTAACTAATTTATCTCACTGCCCTTGACAGCTTCTCTTTGTGATAGGTATTATTCTCCTGTTTACGTAAGAGGAGAGGTTCAAGAAGATTATTTTCGTTGCCTAAAGTCACGTGTAATGAGCTGGAATGCTTGGCCCCAAAGCTTACCTTCCCCTTTACTGAGACGCCCGCCTTCCAGGAAGCCAGAGGGAGAGAGAGAATTTCAGTGAAAGAAGTAAGATTGACCCCAAATAATTCCCCAGTCTGTTGACCCCAAATATTCCCCAGTCTGTGTTTGCCTTGTTTTAATAATGTTACGTATATTCTGGAAGTCACTTTACCTAGTGTAATTATATTAATCAGTGATGTTGTAGAGCTGTCTAAACTACAGATTACTTTTAAAAGGAAAACCTGTTCTAATTATAAGCAGTACTTGAGATTTCTTACAAGTCTGGAAGTGAAATAAGCCAGTTCCTGAAAGACAAATGTTGTATGATTCCACTTGTATAAAGTGCTTAGAGTAGTCAGAATTGAGAGAGAAGTAGAATGGTGTTTGCCAAGGGCTGAAGAGAAGAGGTAATGGAGAGTTACTGTGTAGTGGGTCTAGAGCTTCAGTTTTACAAAATGAAAAGAGTTCTGGAGATGGATGGTAGCACAACATTGTGAATGTATTTAATACTACTGAACTGTACACTTAAAAACGGTTAAGATGGTAAATTTTGTTAGATGTATTTTACCACAGTAAAAAAAAAAAAAAGTTAGAAAAACAAAGCCTACATGTAAAGAGAGATTTTTATGCTTTATGAGAATTTACAAAGATTACCTTATTTATAGGATACATTTTGTCTTCAAATTTTGCGTAAGATTGTCTTTTTTTTTTTTTAATTTATTTTTGACTGCGTCAGGTCTTAGTTGCAGCATGTGGGATCTTTCTTTGCAGCGCATGGGCTTCTCTCTAATTGTGGCACTTGGGCTCAGTTGCCCGGTGGCATGTGGGATCTTAGTTCCCTGACCAGGGATCAAACCCTTGTCCCCTGCATTGGAAGGCAGATTCTTTTTTTTTTTTTATTTTTGGCTGCGTTGGGTCTTTGTTACTTCGTGTGGGCTTTCTCTAGTTGCAGCGAACGGGGGCTACTCTTCGTTGCGGTGCATGGGCTTATCATTACGGTGGCTTCTCTTGTTGCGGAGCACAGACTCTAGGCACACAGGCTTTAGTAGTTGTGGCACGTGGGCCCAGTAGTTGTGGCTCACGGGCTTAGTGGCTCCGCGGCGTGTGGGAACTTCCCGGACCAGAGCTCAAACCTGTGTGCCCTGCATTGGCAGGTGGATTCTTAACCACTGTGCCACCAGGGAAGTCCCTGTGTCTGTTTTATGTAATTAGAAAACTTATCAACTGTATTAGGTATAATTAAGAAAAATTGCATATATTTAAGGTGTACTACGTGATGGTTTCATATAAATATACTGTGAAATGGTTACCACAAGCAAGCTAATTAGCATTCATTACCTCACATAGTTACTGTTTTTTTTTTTTTTCTTCTCCCTCACCCCTCTCCCCCTGGCAACCACCTGTTTGTTGTCTGTTAGTCTGTTTCTGTTTTCTTAGGTTGGCTCATTTGTTTTGTTTTTTTAGATTCCACGTATAAGTGAGATCATATGGTATTTGTCTTTCTCTGTCTGACTTATTTCACTTAGCATAATACCCTCCAGGTCCATCCATGTTGTCACAAATGGCAAGATTTCATTCTTTTTTTTATGGCTGAGCAGTATTCCATTGTATTGGGTTGGCCAAAAAGTTCATTCAGGCTTTTCTGTTACATCTTACAGGAAAACCCGAACGAACTTTTTGGCCAACCCAACACACACACACACACACACACACACACACACACACACACACACACACACACACACACACACACACACACACACACACACACACACACACACACACACACACACCCAAATCTTCTTTATCCATTCGTCCGTTGACGGACACTTAGGCTGTTTCCGTATCTTAGCTATTGTAAATAGTTCTGCATGAACATGGGTGCCTGTGTGTGTGTGTGTGTGTGTGTATATATATATATATCTTTTTGAATTATTTTCTTCAGAATAATACCCGGAAGTGGAATTCCTGGATTGTATGGTAGTTCTATTTTTAATTTTTTGAGGAACCACCATATTGTTTTCCATATCGGCTGTATCATTTACATTTCCATCAACAGTGCACGACCTCGCCAACATTTGTTATTTATTGTCTTTTTGGTAATAGCCATTCTGACAGGTGTGAGGTGATAATCTCATTGTGGTTTTGATTTGCATTTTTCTGATGATTAGTGATGTTGAGCATCTTTTCATGTGCCTGGTGGCCATCTTCTTTGGAATGTCTGTTGAGGTCCTGTGCCCAATTTTAATTGAGTTTTTTTTTTTTTTTCAGTGTCTAGTTGTATGTGTTCTGTGTATATTCTGGGTAGTATCATTTGCAAATATCTTCTCCCATTCATTAGGCTGTCATTTTGTGGCTAGTTTTTTTCACTGTGCAAAATCTTTTTAGCTTAATGTAATCCCGTTTATTTTTGCTTTTGTTTGCCTTGCCTGAGGAGACATATCCAAAAAAATATTGCTAAGATCCATGTCAAAGAGCGTACTGCCTATGTTTTCTTCTAGAAGTTTTATGGTTTCAGGTCTTATAAGTCTTACAAGTCTTTACTCCATTTTGAGTTTTTTGTGTGTGTATATGGTGTGAGAAAGTGTTCCAGTTTGATTCTTTGCATATAGCTGTCCAGTTATCCCAACATTTTTTTTAAAAAAATTTATTTATTTATTTTGGCTGCTCTTCGTTGCAGCATGTGGAATCTTTAGTTGCAGCATGTGGACTTCTTAGTTGTGGCGTGCATGTGGGATCTAGTTCCCCGACCAGGGATTGAACCCCGGGCCACCTGCATTGGGAGCAAGGAGTCTTACCCACTGGACCACCAGGGAAGTCCCTTCCAACGTTTATGGAAGACGCTATCTTTTCCCTATTGCCTCTCTTGTTGTAGATTAATTGCCCATATAAGCGTAGATTTATTTCCAGGCTCTCTGTTTTGTTCCATTGATCTTTGTGTCTGTTTTTGTGCCAGTACCATGTTGTTTTGATTCCTGTAGCTTTGTAGTATAGTTTGCAATCAGGAGTGTGGTACCTCCAGATTTGTTCTTCTTTCTCAAGATTGTTTTGGCTATTCAGGGTCTTTTGTGTTAGCTGTGGGCTTGTCATATATGGCCTTTATTATGTTGAGGTATATTCTCTCTTTACTCACTTTGTTGAGAGTTTTTTTTTTTTATCATAAATGGGTTCAGAGTTTTTATCATAAATATCATAAAAGCTTTTGAATTTCATCAAAAGCTTTTCCTGCATCTGTTGAGATGGTCATATGATTTTTTTTTTAAATTTATTTATGGCTGTGTTGGGTCTTAGTTTCTGTGCAAAGACTTTCTCCAGTTGCGGCAAGCGGGGGCCACTCTTCATCGCGGTGCGTGGGCCTCTCTTTATCGCAGCCTCTCTTGTTACGGAGCACAGGCTCCAGACGCGCAGGCTCAGTAATTGTGGCTCACGGGCCTAGTTGCTCCGTGGCATGTGGGATCTTCCCAGACCGGGGCTCGAACCCGTGTCCCCTGCATTGGCAGGCAGATTCTCAACCACTGCGCCACCAGGGAAGCCCCTGGTCATACGATTTTTATTCTTCAATTTGTTAAGGTGGTGTATGACATTGATTGATTTGCAGATATTGACCCATCCTTGCATCCCTGGAATAAATTCCACTTGATCATGGTGTATAATCCTTTTAGTGTACTGTGTATTGTTGGAGTTGGTTTGCTAATAGTTTGTTGAAGATTTTTGCATTTGTGTTCATCAGTGATACTGGCTTATAATTTTCTTTTTTTGTGATATCTTTGTCTGGTTTTGGTATCAGGTTGATGCTGGCCTCATGGAATCAGATTGGAAGCATTCATTCCTCTGCAATTTTTTGGAATAGTTTGAGAAGGATTGGTACAATATTAACTCCTCTCCAAATGTTTGGTAGAATTCACCTGTGAAGCTGTCTGGTCCAGGACTTCTGTTTTGGGAGAGGTTTTTAATTACTGATTCAATTTTATTACTGGCAGTGGGTCTATTCATATTTTCTATTTCTTCCTGATTCAGTCTTGGGAGATTGCATGTTTCAAGGAATTTATCCATTTCTTCTGGGTTGTCCATTTTATTGGTGTACGGTTGTTTATAGTAGTCTCTTATGATCCTTTGTATTTCTGTGGTGTGGATTGTACCTTCTCCTCTTTCACTTTTTATTTTACTTGGGTCCTCTCTTTTTTTTCTTCATGAGTCTGGCTAAAGGTTTATCAATTTTGTTTATCTTTTCAAATAACCAGCTCTTAGTTTCATTGATCTTTTCTGAGTTTAGCCTCTATTTCATTTATTTCTGCTCTGATCTTTATGATTTCTTTTCTTCTAACTTTGCGCTTCGTTTGTTCTTCTTTTTGTACTTCTTTTAGGTGTAAGGTTAGGTTGGTTATTTGAGATTTTTCTTGTTTGCCGAGGTAGGCTCGTATTGTTAAAAGCTGCCCTCTTAGAACTGCTTTTGCTGCATCCCATGGATTTGGGATTCTTGTGTTTCTATCTCCGTTTGTCTCCAGGTATTTTTTTAATTTCCGTTTTGATTTCTTCAGTGACCCACTGGTTGTTTAGTAGCATATTGTTTTAGGTAATGTTTTAAAATTTTTATGTATGTAGTTTCAACTAAGATACATATATAGGCAGAAATGTTAAATGAAATGTCATTAAATAAAATATATATTTAACCATGACATTGAGGGGATCCTTTCTGTTGCATTTCAACTAGAAATACCTAAGGAATTTTATATTTTCCACAAAAAAACCTTTTGAGGGTCTGAGTTTTATTTTAGTTAGTCTCAGCTCAGAAGGAAAATGTTTTATGTAGCCTGAAGGAAAATTATTTTTGTCAACTTTGAAAGTTGAAATCTAATCAGATAATCTGTGACATATAGAAATGTTTAACCTTTTATTTTTCAAATGAATTTTAAAGACCTACAGATGCTCTGATAAGTTTCTTGACCTAAATTAAATTAGTAAGCTCATCTCTGAATTCAGAATTTTTTGTTTGCAAAGGATGAAAGCATATTAAAGCCTAAAACCTCTGTTTATAAAACTTGTCAGTGATACAAACAACTGTAAAAATACTGGGAATATATAAAATAAATATATCCTGAATATAGATATATTCTGAATAGGAGGAGTGAGCTATCATAGTTGGATTCAGTGTTTTAGATGAAATGATGACACTCTGCCCCAAATATCTGGGGCAGGAGAAATTAGTAAATTGTTAAGCATCTGGTTTATTTTTCTCCTTTGGAGTCTTCCTCTTTGTTCTCCATTCTGTGCTACAGACCAGGACCTTACTTTTCCTTTTACTGCATGAGAATAGCTTGTGCCCTATACTTTTGGTATATTCATGGTTTTCTTAATTTGGAGGATATAAATCTTTTGATGATAATGGGCCTTCTCTTGAGCTGCAGTTTACATGAAGATGTGAAGGTAAGGGGCCGTGAATGTCATTTTCAGGAGACATTATCACTGATCTAGACAGTCGTGTAGGTTTCCTTTTCTGTTATGTCAAAACTGTTTCTGAGCTGTTTCCTTCCTAGCAGCCCAGCCAGATGATGAGGAGGACACAGCCTGCATTAGCGGTTCTGTACTCACACTGGCCTGAATTCCAGTCACAGCTCCTCCATAGTTGTGGGACAACCTACCCAGGCCTCAGCTTCCTCATCTTTACGTTATCTCCTAGCCCCTAGTCAAGATAATGAGTTTTGATTTTGTATTTTCTGACTTAATGCTTAAAATCCTACCCATATTCTAATGTTTTCTTTCCCCCTCTTTCACTAGTAACCTTTCTTATTGGTTTCAGGGGTTCAACAGGATATAGCTTCACAATCTCTGGATCAAGAAGTTTTATTAAAAGTTAAAACTGAAATTGAAGAAGAGCTAAAATCCCTGGACAAAGAAATTTCTGAAGGTCTCTTTATCCTTATTTTCCTGGTTAATTAGTGGGTTCTGTTTGGTATGGTTTCTTTCTTTTTTTTTTTTTATTTTTATTTTTTTTTTACAGTGGAGTGTTCACAACATTACACAGCTTCATGGGTCTAGGATTATAGGGGTGAAACTAGAAAGTACCTCTTTCTTTCCTGGGGGAATCTGTTTATAAGTTTCTCAACTGTACCCAACAGATTAGATGGAACCTTTTCTGGTGTTAAGTAATGCACTGAACAGTCATGTTAAGGTACTACTTTCCGTTCAGTGTGATTGATATCTTTATATTAATAACACTAAAGGGAGAAATGTAAGCGTGCTGCTTTCATTTTTCATGTGCTATAGATGGTGGTGGCAGCGATAACATTTTTAACACCGCCAAAAGAAACACTATATACGTTGACAGCAACTTCCCACTTCTCGTCCCACCAGCCCCCTGTCTCCATCCCCAGTCCATCTGCTTTCTGTCTCCATTTGCCTATTATGGGTCTTCACGTAAATGGAATCATACACTGGGTGGTGTTTTGTGACTGGCTCTTTCACTTAGCAGAGTATTTTCAAGGGTCATCCACGCGGTAGCACAGATCAGTACTTCATCCCATTGTATGACGAATAATATCCCACTGTGTAGATGCAGCACATTTTGTTTATCCTTTCAGCAGTTGATGGATATTTAGGTTGTTTCCACTTTTTGGCTATTATGTATGATGATGCTATGAATATTCACGTACAAGTTTTTGTGTAGATGTGTATTGCCCAGTAATTTTTATTTTTTTATTTTTATTTGTTTGGTTTTTTGTTTTCTTTTTTTTTTTTTTTTTTATAATTTTTTTTTTTTTAAAGAAATTCACGTTCTTTTATTTATTTATTTATTTATTTATGACTGTGTTGGGTCTTCGTTTCTGTGTGAGGGCTTTCTCTAGTTGTGGCAAGTGGGGACCACTCTTCATCGCGGTGCGCAGGCCTCTCACCATCGCGGCCTCTCTTGTTGCGGAGCACAGGCTCCAGACGCGCAGGCTCAGTAATTGTGGCTCACGGGCCCAGTTGCTCCGTGGCATGTGGGATCTTCCCAGACCAGGGCTCGAACCCGTGTCCCCTGCATTGGCAGGCAGATTCTCAACCACTGCGCCACCAGGGAAGCCCAGTTGTTTTCTTTTTTTTTTTTTTTTTTTTTTTTTTGGCCATGCCACACGGCTTGCTGGATCTTAGTTCCCGACCAGGGATCAAACCCGGGCCCATGGCAGTGAAAGTGCCGAGTCCTAACCACTGGACTGCCAAGGAATTCTCTGCCCAGTAATTTTTAACAAGAAAAAATAGAAATCATGTTTATAAATCAGCTCCCTGTTAGTAAAGAAAAAATATGAATAGAAATTTACAAAAATCCAGAAACCTAATGTTAATGTTCTCTTTTATTTTCCTTTACTGACATTTTTAACTGATTAATGTTATAATTCTGTTTTAATTCTTGTCCATTTCTGATAACAGTACTGCATGGCAAAATGAGCAAAAGGCAGAAAAGAAAATGGCAACGAAGGCTTATATGCACTTCCTCACTGAACCTGTATTCCCCAAGACTTGGCATCAGAGTGGGCGTTCTCCGGCTTGCTCAGACCGTGCAGCGTCTGTGAACTTTGTAGCCATGTATATCTTTCTTGAAGAAATACATACTTAACTCTAGTGAAATTTGCAGCCTTCTAGGAGCAAGCTTTGGATTAATGCAATAAATGCTTTATGGAGGTTATTGATAACCCTTGGGAGTGGGTACAAGCCACCTGCTTTCCTGGGAGTCTATGCCCTGCATCCCATTTGTACCCTGGACCAGGGATGATCTGGCCTCTCCTTCCTGCAGTTAGAGCAGGGCTGTGTCTGTGTAACGGAGTGAGGAAGCAGAGGAGAAGCTGGCTGTGTGAGTGGGCAGCTTGTATACTTTTAAAATATATTCATGTGCATGATTGTGAGTTGGGAAGTTCACTCTAAAAGGGGATGAAAGTCATGAGGTCCTCTAAGGTGGAATAACTGATTAGAATCTGGTTTAAGAAGAGCCGCATTTGTAAAGGTAAAAACAAATCTTAAGAGAGGGGTGATAGAGCTGGGAGTTGCTCTCATTTATCATTCTTTGACTGAATGGGTCTGCGGTAATATACAAAATTGGTTTGTGTATTTTGCCATGTCAGTTTAGCCTTTTTCTTCTCTTGAAACTAAGATTTTTTCATAAAAATCTTTCCTTAAAAAAAAAAAAAAAACCTCTAAATTTAGGGCCTTTCAAAGGAAACATTAATATCCCATAACGATTATCTGACATTTTTAAGTGGCTTATAACTAACTATTAGCTAGTTCCCAGTGGTTGGCATCTTAACCCCCTGAGCTTTTACAGCACAGCTTCTGACAGTGCTCGTTAACTTGGGTTTTCCTTCTGTCATCTTCAGCCTTCGCCAGCACAGGCTTTGACCGCCACACTTCGCCCGTGTTCAGCCCCGCAAACCCCGACAGCTCTGTAGAGGACTGCTTGGCTCACCTCGGGGAGAAGGCGTCGCAGGAGCTGAGGGCGCCTCTGCTCGGGGCCTTGCAGACGCTCCTCAGCCGGTGAGTCCCCACGGCCTCTGCGCGCTTAAGCCTCCGTTTTAGGTGAACAGTGTCACTTCTTTTCTCACTTACTTGTCTTCACTTTTTCTTTTTTTGCTTTCCCAAATCATCTCTGTTTGCGTTTTGAGCAGTGATTTAACTGTTCCAGCATGAATTTGACCGTTTGTGTTTACTTGTTGGGCTGTCAGGTTTCAACAAATGCTTTCACCGGTTGTAAACACAAGCTGTTTCACTTGTGCTGACCACTTTTTACCAGCACTCCCTCGTGACCAGCGTAAGTGGAATGACTGGGGTTTTATTCATTGTACTGCGGGATTGACATTGTGTCTGTATTTGGGGCGTCCCGGATGTTGGTACACTTTCGGGTTGCACACCTACCTGTGGAACTGCTGCCACATTCCTACTGTGGGAACTTCTTTCCCAGCTGTCGTGCTGGCTATTAAAGCCAAAGGCAAGAAGCTCATCGTGAAAGTATATTAAGTAGAACCAAGTCATTTATTGTAAATCTTAAAAATTTGTTTCCCTTAATTCTTTGATGAGAATCATTAACAGATTGGTATGAATTGAAAAAAATGTTTGGTTTAATGAAGATTGACGACTAAAACAAGGTGAAGACTGTCCCTTCACTCAAGGGGCCAACATTCAGATGCCAAATTACTGTTGTAGTAAAGTAATCCCTTACTTTCACAAAGGCAAAGCTTTTAGGTTACCGTTTGTTAGAAGAAAGCAATTTGGGTTTAAGGATGATTCAGTTTGTTTCTGCATATTTTGGTGACATGAGCAAATGTAAAAATCCCAGCTATACATAAGAAACAGTGAAATGAAAGTCATATTTGGATTTTCGTAACTTTATACGTAGAAAGTTTAAAAATAAATGTGGACAGAAGATTCTGGGTGTGGGAAGTAAAACTGAGGCAGGAAATTTGGAGGCACAGCAGTGGCTTTCAGAGTGTTGTGAGGAGGTGAGGGGAGGTGGTTAGGCCCGCTCCACTCTTCTTAAGCCAGAGCAGCCATACTTGCATGTAGTTTGTATATTGAGCTTTCATCTTAGATTTGAAGGAGCCTACTGTTTGGCCAATACAAACATAAAGAACTTGTAAAAGCGGTTGGGACTGGGAGTAAAGTAACTGAGAAGCATAAGGCAAAAAATGGTCTCCAGCTTTGATGCAGACTATTTGCGTCAAGTCATTTCACTCTGTCATAGCTTCTCTGTTCATTTCAACTTTACTGGGATATTATGAGCTCTCCGAAGAACAGCATTATAGTTTTATATATGTACAATGTATGTGAAGAACAGTATTATAGTATATGTATTTGGAGTCCTTTTCATGATCTACAGGACAAATTGATCTTTTCACTGCAAAGTAAATTATATTTTAAAAAATACAGTCTTGGATGAATATTTGTTTTGTTTTCCCCAAAAGCTTAACAACTTCAAAAAGTTATTAATATCCTGAAAATAACTGATGATGAACTAGAAGTATTGTACAGGTTGATGGCAGTATCTTTTAAGGTGGAAAATACCACTTATTCCCCCAAACAGTTTTGTTAAAGTAGGGAAACTAATCCTGAACTCTTCATACAGCCAAGCACCAGCAATCTGAAAAGTTTTTCCCCTGGAATTCCCTGGCAGTCCTGTGGTTAGGACTTTGCCATTTCACTGCCAAGGGCACAGGTTCGATCCCTGGTCGGGGGATCTAAGATTCTGTGAGCTGCATAGTGCAGCCCAAAAAAAAAGAAAGAAAGAAAGAAAAGTTTTTCCCCTCCTCTTTCTTCTTTGCTGAATTCAAGTAGCTCATTAGATAGGGCTAATTTTTTAACTACTTATTTTTCTACGTTTAAGATTTCCTTTGAGTGTTTTAATCTGCTGGATCTTTTATGTGCATATATGTGTGTACGTATAATGTTTCAAATCATGTTTCATTCTGAAGGATGCTAAAGTACTTCAGCCTGATAGACTCCCCGTCAGGACTCGCGTGGCGCACAGCGCAGCAGGCAGTTCAGGAAAGGACGTGAAGGGACTGATGCACGCAAGCAGAGCTGCAGGGAGCAATAGGCAGGTTAGACGGTAGCGTGTCTGCTTCAGGCCTGTGTTACAACCACCTAGTGTGTCGCCCGGGTCTTCAAACAGTTCTACGCTTACTTTAGTGGCAGTGCGATAGCAGGAAGGTCGCACATAACATCTTATTAAGACGGTCATCCCTCGTATCTTAACTCCTTCAGTGTCACTGTGCTGCTACGTTACATTGACTTACAGAAAAGAACGATACGTTTGTCATCAGAACTGTTTTCTGAAACATCTAGAGCCACACGCTGTCCAACAGATAAAATGCAGGTCACATGTATGTAATTTAAAATTTTCTAGCAGCCACATAAAAAGATTAAGTACAGATTTTAAATATATTTTATTTAATTCAGTGTGTTAAAAATATTACAGTTGGAACATGTATTTATTATAAAAATTATTGGTGAGTTGTCGTAGGTTCTTTCTTTTTAGCAAGTCTCTGCAGTCTGGTGTGTTCCTCAGTAATAATGAGGATTATTGGACCTCATTACCCTGGTCCAGATGCTCGTTAGCTACACGGGGCATCAGTGTGTCGTGGCCCATTTCAAAATCCTGACTCGGAATAGGAGCAGCGGCGTGTCCTTTGGAGCCAGCACTAATTGGGTGTGAATTCCTATTCCTCTGTTGCTGCTTGCAGCCCTGTGGATCTGGGACAGTCTCTTAGCTTTTCTGAGCTTCAGTTTCCTAGTATGCAATAGAATATAAAACACAAATGTATAAAAATATAAAACATAGCAATAGGCTACCAGTAAGTGTACCTGTTATCAATCTTAAATATTCATAGGCTGACAAGATCACAGACCAGGGTGGTCAGAGCAGAAAATGCCTTTGGAATGGATTTTAAAATCCTATAAAAGCAAGGCTCCTCTCCTTTTTTACATATATGTTAATTCTTTGCCAACAAAAGGCGGGGGTGGGGGGTGGGTAGGTAAATCTTTACTAAATCTGTTATCCAAGAGCCTTGGTGCCTTCATGGGTAAGTTGCTGTGGAGTGCCTTTGTCGTTGGTGTTAATTTGCACACGGGCCCACGCTGAGAACGCAGCACTCACATCCCCTCAGAAACGCGTGTCTGTGTAACGGGAATAATCAGAAGGAGAGCCTCGCCCCAGGGTTGGGTGTCACGAGACTCCAGGTTAAAAATAGAGCTCATTTATTGACCTTGCTTATTCCAACTTCTTATGTCCCCAGTTTGAAAGGTCTTCCAGTGACAATGTCTCTTTAATTTTTAAATATTTTACATTTTTTGCCTTTAAAAAGTTTAACTTGTTCTTTCAATTTTATTAATGAGATAATTTTTGTTATTTGTTATTATTGATTCTGTATTAATAACCCAAGTGTTTATATTTATCTGCAACGTAGAAGCCTTGTTGGATAAGTTTCAAGCAATTGTAAAAAATTTGTTATTATATATTTTTCTCTTCCTATGTTGTAAACTGCTTTCCCAAGCTGGTAGCATAAATCTCAGCCTGTAGAGGATGCTTAAAGAAAAATGCATACCAAATGTTAAAAGCCATGTCTCATAGAAAACTGTATGTTGAAAAATCTGTGTTACTTTAGCAAAAAGTTCAACAGCAAAGTAGTGACTGTATGTTTATTCATCTGGAAATTTAGAATTTTCCTTCTTTGTGACACAGACTTTTAAAAAAAATCTCTACAGGCCATTGACATATCAGGCATATCGGGAATGTACACTGGAGACCACAGTTCATGCCAGCGGCTGGAATAAGGTATAAACCAAGTTATCTTTTCTCTTACAAGATTTTAGTGTGTTAGTGATAAAGTACAGGAGGGATTGTTAGCATCGTATAAGAGAAAACTGTTAGAGCTTGTTGTTTAATGCATAAATCCAGCTGTGTTATGCAGTGTTTCTGATTAAGGCTGGCGCAGAACCACATGTTCCATAGTTGTGCCATCTGCCTTCCCGTCTGTCCTGAATTTCCCATGATCGCTTCATTTCTCTGCCTTAGATGTGACATTTCTCTCCAGGTGGTCATTTGTTCACAGGTGAGTATGTTTTGGGGGCACAGCTTCTTGTGGTTCTTACAGGGGTAGCCCCAGTTGTGCTGATAGTTTACCATCTGAGCATTACGGCCATCCCTCGGAGATGGCAGAATGAATTTTATTAACTTCCGTTTTGTCGTTTAGTTAGCTAGTTAGTTAGGTCAGGTGATTAATCAGGAAAAAAACCAGTTAAAGTACTTGCTTCAGACCCCTTGATTAATCAGGTGATTAATCAGGAAAAAAAAGTTAAAGTACTTGCTTCAGACCCCTTGACTAGTAAATTTTGGAACCAGCACTGGAGCTGAGATCTTTGGATTCCAGCTTCAGTGTTCTTCCACTGTACCATGCTGCTGGTCCATTGTCTCAGGCTGTATTATCCACTTATCACCTTGACGACGAGGCCGAGGCCGAGTCTCAGGGGGGAGGCAGTATGGGGTGGTCCAGCTCACTGAGGAGGAAGTCTGGCCCTTAGTGATGTGGTGCTAGGGATGAGAAAGTGCAGTACAGTTATTTTTAGAAATAGCCACCTCTACTCAGAATTGTCACTACTATGAGCCAGACTGTGTGACCTTATGTACCTAATTGATGTATATTATTTTTACTCACCTTAATACAGGCTTTGGAGGCATTATAGCATAATCATTAGCATCATAGGCCTGTAATCGGACTTGTTTCAGTATCAGCTTTGCCACTGACTAGATGCATATCTTTGGACAGGTGAATTAAGCACTTGAAGTCTTAATTTTCACATATGTGAAGTGGAGATGATACTACTAACTTCAGAAGTTTTATTAGAACTGAGTGACATAATGTGTTGTTCAGTGCTTATTTTAGTGCAGTGTCTGGCCCCATAGTAAGCACTCTGTAAACAGTGGCTATTACGTTAGATTTAACACATGTAACCTTGTTACCAAATAGTCACTATTATGGAGTTTTAGTATGTTCCTTAGCTGTAAAAAATTTGTTAAAATATCTGACTGTTTCATTCGCTTTCGTGGAAAAAAACAAACCTCTCTTATAAATAAAAATGAGCTTTCTTAGTATGTCAAACAACAAATATTTAGATACCTAATATGACTAGCCTTCTCCCCCTATTTTATGTTCTTTTCCTGTCACCCTTGTCTAGGACTGTCACAATCAACTCTCGTATGTCTCCCTGCCTTCCCCCCCGCCATCCTATGCTTATCCTAAAAAATTGGAGTAAACCCCAGTCTTCACTCTCCCTCTTCACCCATCCTTTTTTCCCATTCCCTGCTTCATTTTAGTCCCTCATCTTGCCAAGGTTGTGGCTTGAATACCTCATGTAAATGAAGCATGCCAGTTAGAATATGACTTGCTCTGATGAATCCAGTATAACTCTCCTAAGTCCTTTAGGGCTAAAAAGAACCTGGCTTATTATGATAGGAAACTGAAATGCCTCTTTCCACCCCAGTCAAAATCAGATTGGCTAATTTAAGCAATTAGCCCCTATTTTGCATTTTATATTTTGCATGAATGTTTGCAAAATTCTGATATAGCATCATTATATGAATATGGCTATCTGGTAAGTACATAAGACTCAAATGAAAAAAAAGTCCACAAAGCATGCCAAGTTGCCAAACTGAATGTCAGTTCATCTGTATAGGGATTTTAAAAGCATCTTGGTATAATGCTTTTTAAATAGATCAAAAGAAGTGGAGGAATAAAGCTGTCACAAAACCCATATTAATAGAATGATTTTTTTTTAAGTACATGTATAAATGTAGGCTGTATAGTATGTATATGCCAAGAAAAATAATTGGAATGTGTGCCAAAACATTAAATAATCCATAGTAGTTATCTCAGAATTGTAGGTTATTCTTTAATTTTCTTTTATTTTTCCTCATGGGAATTGGTTTTCCTATGAACTTACCTGCTTATAGAAAAAGAGGAGAATGGCCATCAAAGGGAAAGGCTAGAGTGTTAGGGCACAGTGCTCACATGTAATAAACCGGCTTTAGAGACACGGTAGCAAAGAGGAGTGAACTATTTGCCTTGGTTAAGTTTTACTGGCATATTACGTCACTCATCTTTTAAAATCTTTCATTATTAAAATGTCAGGCGTGCACAAAGCGGAGCGAATAATTTAACAAACCCGTGTCCGTCACTCAGCCTCGGCGGCTTTCAGTATGTGTCTGGTCTTGTTTCATCTGTTCCCCACACTCTCCCCCTAGATTACCTTGAAGCACACCTTGTAAATGCATTAGTATGTATTTCCAAGGATAATTATATCCCTTTTTTAACAACTGAGAATACCATGATTACACCTCAGATATTAACAGTCATTCTAATATCAGGACCTAGTCTATTCAGTATTCAAATTTTCCCAGTTGTTTCACAAAGGTATTTTCCTAAGCTGATTTGTTTGAATCGAGATCCAGACAAGGCTCATGCATTGTATTTGGTTGATATGTCTCTTGTCTTTAAAAAGTTTTTTGAAATATAATTCATATACCATAAAATTTACCCTTCTGAAATACACAGTTTAATGGTTTTTAGTACAATCACAGAGTTGTGCGGCCATCTCCACTGTCTAATTCCAGAACATTTTTATCTTCCCCAAAAGAAACCCCGTACCTTAGAGTGGTCACTCCCCATTTCCTATTCCTTCCAGCCCCTGGCCATATGGCTTGACTCTGTCTCTATGAATTTGCTTGTTCCGGGCATTTCATATACATGTGATCACATAATATGTGACCTAAGTCTCTTAATTTGCAGACTTACTCTTCCTCTTGGGGTTTTTTTTTTTTTTTTTCTCTAATTCCTTACAGATTATTTGTTCTGTTAAATTTTCTACCCTCTGGATTTTATTGACTGCATCACTGAGATGCCAGCTAACATGCACAGCTGACCCTTGAACAATGCGGGGGTTAGGGGCACCGACCCTCCCTCCAGCCGCAAATCTTCATATAACTTAAAGTTGGCCCCCCTGTCCTCAGTCCCTCCATACATGCAGTTCTGCATCTGCGGATTCACCAAACTGCGGATGGGGTAGTACTGTAGTATTTACTGTTGGGAAAACTCAGTGTATCACTTATAGTTAGCCCTCAGTATCCGTGGTTCCTCCAGTTCAGACCCATGCTGTTCAAGGGCTGACTGTATCCATCTCCTTTCCATTGGTAGGTTGCTCTAGAGGCCTGATCATATTCAGGTTTAATCTTTGTGGCAAGACCGTGTCAGTGGTGGTGTTCTCTGTTTCCTGTGGCATCACACTGAGTGACACATAATGTCTGGTTGTCTCTTAAATTTTATTTTGAAGCAGATATTTCAGAGGCATTCAAACCTAATCCATGGATTAGGTTTAGATAAAATTTGTGGGGTGTGACATTTACTAGAATTGCTGAGACATAGAAGGGTTAAAGAGTAGATTCATGGACCAAAAATTATCATCACAGTATTTTCCTGGAAGGGATTCTTGGAGCTATAAATTGGTATATGTCATTTCTGCACCAGGCAAGCTCATATGTTCTTTAGTAGAAGGATAACACTGTTAGCTAAGTGCATATAACCTATTGGAGGAAGACACCACGTGGTGTATATGGGGAGACAGAGGGTGGAGATAACCTTTTCTGATGGTCAGAAGCACCTTAGCATCTACTGCAGAAGTTATTGAACAAACAAATAACTTACATGAGTTGTGCGATTACTGTTACCCAGTAAGGAAATGACTTACAGAAAAGAATTCAAAATGTAAGATTGCTTGGTTGCTTTTTAGTGCTAGAGATAGAAATAGTGGGACCTTTTAGGAATGGATACTTGGGGATCCAGTTTTATTTTAACATTATTTTAATACTGTGGGAAGTGAAGTACAAAAAATATCAGGTGGGGGCTTCCCTGGTGGCACAGTGGTTGAGAATCTGCCTGCCAATGCAGGGGACACGGGTTCGAGCCCTGGTCTGGGAAGATCCCACATGCTGTGGAGCAACTAGGCCCGTGAGCCACAATTACTGAGCCTGTGCGTCTGGAGCCTGTGCTCCGCAGGAAGAGAGGCCGCGATAGTGAGAGGCCCACGCACCGTGATGAAGAGTGGCCCCCGCTTGCCGCAACTAGAGAGAAAGCCCTCGCACAGAAACGAAGACCCAACACAGCCATAAATAAATAAATAAATAAATAAAAGTTTATTTCAAAAGTGTTGTTTAAAAATATATATATATCAGGTGTACACATGATATAAAATGCAGAATTGATGGAGGTCAGTTGTAGAAATACTCATGAAGCTTTGTGTGTGATCATAGCAATTAGAGGGCAAGTGGGTATGAGTACATAAAGACAATCTAAATTATAAAGTGTAGTGGGTCCTTGAAGATAGTGTGTCACATAGGTGAAGCACACAGGACATGTATAACCAAGAGTGTTGTCAACCAAATAGAAGATGTTAGTCTTGAAAAAGGAAGTTTCTGCACTCACTGCATTTCAAGAAAGATGTAATTGGGATGGAGAAGATCCAGGAATGGATAACTTAAATGATACAAGCAGTGGAGGAATTGCTATGTAAAGAACGGACTAAAAAATTAGTAGATTTCAGCGTAAAAAGTATAGTGAATGAGAGGGAATATGGTTAAGGACTAAAGACAGTAGTGAAAGAGGATTACAGATTTATCTCTAGATTATTACATAGTAAAATGGGGGCAACTACATTTGATACATGAAAGAGGTAAATTTGGAACAAATAAGAGTATTATTTTTATATAGCAAGTATGAAATATTTGCAGCTCATTTTTTAAGAGGTAATAGAGCTTAAACATGAATAACTTTAAAATATGCATGTTCGTAGATTATTATGGGAAATGAGAATGTTTTGAGGTATGGAACATCTCAGGCCTTTGGAGTTGGTGTGATGTGAGTCTGCAGGGCTGGTTCAGAAGCTCCTCTCCTGCTCCAGCTGAGACAGAATACTAGGCTGGATGAACAGCCGTGTTCATTTCTGTTTTCAAAAGTGATACAGGTTTCTGATTGTAGGAAAAGCCTAACACAGTCTTCTTTATAGCCCTATACCCCTCCATTGGTGCTAAGAAGGGGTTTTCACTGCATTTGGGGCTGGAGTTCTTTTAGAATACCAAAAAGTGAAGATGTGTGTTTTTTTGCATTTTTCTTTCAGAGTTTGATAGACATTCCTTCAGGGCTGCTTTTACTTAAAAAAAAAAAAAAACCCAAAGAGTATTAGTAAGGATATAAACTCATTGTCTTTTCTGTTTGTCCTCTTCTGCAGAAATGTGTTGTAATCCCTGAGCTGTGACCTTGGCGGGTCAGTGACAGGAAACTGGAATTGGTTTCATTTCCTTTCACGGTCCTTCCCAGTTGTGTGGAGACCTCTTGATGTTTTAGACAGAAGAGATTGCATGCAGATAGTTAACCGAAAGTACTTAGTTCTTTTCAGTATGCAGGGGGTTTTTTTGGAAGGAAAGGGACTCTAGTTAGTCTCCGAAATAAATTTTTATGATTTTAAAATATTGAGCCACAAGGTTATTAGGAGTGATAATAACACTTCTGGTTTTTGATGACTTGTATAAGATAGCTCATAATTTTGAAAGTTCTTGTTTTCAAATAGAATAAAAGCACATGGTACAAAATGCACAAAGTACAGAAGACATACACTTGAAAATACTTCCCACCCTTGTCACCACTTACCTAGTTTTCCTCTTTTTAGGCTACCACTATCACCAGTTTCTTAGGTATTTTTCAAAAATACTATAGGGTTATACAAACGTGTGTGTAAATGTTTTGTTCTGTTAACAATAATGTTAATAATAATGGTATCATTATTGTACATACTCTCCTTTATCTTTTTTCACTGAAAGTAAATCTTGGTAATTGGGCAGTAGACAATCTTATTCTTTTTTAACAACTACTTGATATTTTACTGAATGACCAAAATTTGGTCTGTTGGGTCGTTTCCGGTCTTTTGCTATTATAAATAATGCTTTAGTGAATTTCCTATACATATGTTGTTGCACACGCGCGCGCGCGCGCACACACACACACACACACACAGGCCCAGTTGTTTTCATATAATATTATTTCTACCACCCTGTGGTTTAAAACATACATGTATTATTCTCAGAAATTCTAGTAGGGGTCACTATTTTATTTCCTTTATTATGATAAAAATGGAGTTCCATAATGATGCACTGGAGTGTATTTTCTAGCAGTTGAACATATAAAATGAACTGTAAGAATTTCAGTTTGTTTTTTACTCTCTCATCTTTGCCTTAAAGGTTTTGGTGCCTCTGATTTTGCTACGGCAAATGCTTTTGGAGTTGACAAGACGTGGTCAAGAACCTTTGAGTGCATTGCTGGAGTTTGGTGTGACTTTCCTGGAGGACCATGCCGCCGAGTACATCATTCAGCAAGGTGGCTGGGTATGCGCTTTCAAGTTTTTTTTTGTTTTTTTTAATCTTCTTAAAAGAAAAAAAAAAATTAAGCCCCTCATGGTTGTTTTCAAAAGCATAGGTTAAATATCATTAACATTATTGTTCAGTGTTATTTAATATTGTGATTGGATGGTGATCGATGGAAAGACTATTCATGCAGTTTAAGTTAAACTAAGATTTTACTCCTAAATTCACATATGGTTTTTTAAAAAAAATTTTATTTATTTATTTATTAGGTTGCGCTGGGTCTTAGTTGCGGCAGGTGGGCTCCTTAGTTGCGGCACATGGGCTCCTTAGTTGCGGCATGCGGGCTCCTAAGTTGTGGCATGTGAACTCTTAGTTGCAGCATGCATGTGGGATCTAGTTCCCTGACTAGCGATAGAACCCGGGCCCCCTGCATTGGGAGCGCGGAGTCTTCACCACTGTGCCACCAGGGAAGTCCCCATGTGTGGTATTTTTAAGTGGTTGTAATTATGAAACATTTCATACTAGCAAAAAGTATATAAATAACTTCTGTGTACTTAGTATATAAAAGTATATAATAACATATACTGAGAAAAAATATATAATAAGTATATAATAACTTTTATATACTTACACTTTAGAGGTGAGGAATAATAAATGAACACCTATGTATTTACTCTCCCAGTCGAAGAAAAGAACACAGCCAACACTTTTGAGTCTCCTTATATACCCCTCCTAGATATCCACATGTTCCTACCTACTTCACAAGGACAACTTCTATTCTGAATTATAGTTTTAATATGTATATATCCCTAGACAGTATATTATTTTGTATGTTTGGAACTTTATGTAAATAGTGTCATATGTATTCTTCTGTAACTTGCTGTTTTCATTCAGTGTTGTATTCTTAAGATTCACCTAGGTCATTGTTTCTCAACTTTTTTTTCATTATCACCCCCCTAAGGTTCCTCTTTAGACATTTTTATCCTTATCATCTCCCTCCTCCCCATGTGAAATTTTAGAAGCACAGATATAAGTCTGTTTATGAACTGGGGCCTTTTGGAGGGCCACAGGCCTTTGTAATATCTAAGATTGCTCACATCTCCCCAAACCAGTTTTAACCCTCGACTTCATCCCCTTTGAGAACACATGATCCACGTTGATGTGTTGATGGGCGTTTGGTTTCCGTGTGTAAATATGTCACACTTTATCTGTAGTTTATTTATCTACAGGCTTGCCAGTAGACATTTCTCCCTTTTTGCTGTTGGAAAGAGTCTCATCCATATGTGCAGGAGTTTCTCTGGGTATTTACTTGGGAGTAGAATTTCTGGTTCCAAGAGTATAGACATGTTCTAATTTACAAGATGATGCCAAAGTGTTTTCCACAGTGGTTTCCAGCTTGCCCTCTGTCAGCAGCTTAGAAGAGTTTTTCTTTATAAATATGAGAATTTTTGTTGTTGTACCTTCTCCCCAACACTTAATATTGTCAGACTTATTAATTTTAAAAATTATTTATTAAAATAAGATTATTTAGGAATAATTTTATTTTTTTTAATTTTTTTTTAATAGACTTTACTTTTTTTTTTTTTTTTTAAGTATTTATTTATTTATTTATGGCTGTGTTGAGTCTTCGTTTCTGTGCGAGGGCTTTCTCTAGTTGTGGCAAGCGGGGGCCACTCTTCATCGCGGTGCGCGGGCCTCTCACGATTGCAGCCTCTCTTGTTGCGGAGCACAGGCTCCAGACGCGCAGGCTCAGTAATTGTGGCTCACGGGCCCAGCTGCTCCGCGGCACATGGGATCTTCCCAGACCAGGGCTCAAACCCGTGTCCCCTGCATTGGCAGGCAGATTCTCAATCACTGCGCCACCAGGGAAGCCCAGGAATAATTTTAGATTTACAAGAAAGTTACGAAGATAAAGCATCCCCACATGCCCTTCACCCAGTTTCCCCTAGTGTTAATGTCATGCATAACTATGGCTGCTTTGTCAAGTTGGCTTTTCCACATTGACTTCATATCCAGCAGATTTGTCCAACTATCTTATTATCCTGATTATCTCTGGGCTCCTTTGGGTTTTCTACATAGAAAATCACACCATGTGTGAATAATGTCAATTTTTTTTCCTTGATGAGTCTATCTTTTTAAAAGAATGTATTGCACTAGTCAGCACCATATTAACAGAAATGGTATTAGAATCCATCCTTGTCTTTCCTGATGTTAATGTGAGTTAAATTTCCTTTCATCGTTCCACCATTTAGTTGTATCAGTCCCAATGAGTGAGGTTGGCCTGTACTTTTTCTTGTTTGGTTTCAGTTTTAAGGGTGTGCTAGCTTCATAAAAGAATTTAGAGTTGGGAAGAATGGTTCCTCCTTTTCTGTACTCTGGAACAGTTTGTATGAGACTCAGATCATTCTGTGCCTTGCTTCCTATAACGTTCCTTCAAAACCACCTGGTATTTTCTTTGAGGGAAGGTTTCTGTTTTATCTTGTCAACTTTTGATAATCTTTCTAGAATATTATCCCTAAATTTTCAGATTTGTTGGCATAGAGCTATTCATATTTTCTTTTTCTGGAGGAAGGTCCAGTGGATTTTAATTTTTTTAATTCTCTTACACTACTTACTTTTTTAAAAAGTTTTCTTTTGGAGAATTTTGTATATAAAAATAGACACGAGAGTGTAATGAACCCCCATCACTTAGTCCTAGCAATCATTAATTTACTGCCAGTTATGCTTTATTCACATCCTAATCACTTCCCCTTTTAATACAGTAGTATTTTGAAGCAAAATCCAGACATCCTATAATTTTATCTGTGAAGATTTCACTATGGATCTCTGAAAAATAAAGGTTCTTTTTTTATTTTAAATCACAATACCATTGTCACATCACAAAAAAATTAAAAATAATTTCTTCATATCATCAAATATCCTGTTAGCATTCAAATTTCCAAATGTTTCAAAAATATCCTGTCTTTAAGCCTATGCAATGTGTGGGTCTGTAGTTCCTTTTTAATTTTATTTTATTTTATTTTTATCTTTGGCTGTGTTGGGTCTTCGTTGCCACGTGTGGGCTTTCTCTAGTTGTGGCGAGCAGGGGCTACTCTTCGTTGTGGTGCACGTACTTCTTATTGTGGTAGCTTCTCTTGTTGCGGAGCATGGGCTCTAGGCACGCAGGTTTCAATAGTTGTGGCTTGCGGGTTCAGTAGTGTGGCTCACAGGCTCTAGAGCGCAGGCTCAGTAGTTGTGGTGCACGGGCTTAGTTGCTCTGCGGCATCTGGGATCTTCCTGGACCAGGGCTTGAACCCATGTCCCCTGCATTGGCAGGCGGATGCTTAACCACGGCACCACCAGGGAAGTCCCGAGGCTTATTAATTTTATTTATTTTCTCAAAGAACCAGTTTTTGGTTTTGTTGATTTTCTCTATTGATTTCCTATTTTCAATTTCATTGATTTCTCCTCTCTTTTTATTATTATCTTTGCTTACTTTGGATTTAATTTACTCTGCTTTTTCTAGTTTCCTAAGGTGGAGGCTTAGATGATTGATTTTCAGTCTTTCTTCTTTTCTAATATATGCATTCAATGCTGTAACTTTCCACTTAAGCACGGCTTTCACTGTCTCACACAAATTTTAATAATTTTTTTTTTAATTTACTTCTAAAGATTTTTTAAATTTCTCTTGAGATTTATTCTTCGACCCATGTGTTATTTAGAAATATATTGTTTAATCTCCAAGTACTTGAGGATTTTCTAGCTATCTTTCTGTTATTGATTTCTAGTTGTATCCCATTGTGGTTTGAGAGCAGACATAGTATGATTCTGTTCTTTTAAATTTGTTAAGGTATGTTTCATGTCCCAGAATTTGGTCTAGGTGAATATTCCATATGAGCTTGGGAAGAAGGTGTATCCTGCTGTGGTTGGATGGAAGTAGTCTATAGATGTCCGTTGTATCCCGCTGATTGCCCGCCTGCTGGATCTGTCCATTTCTTTTTTTTTTTTTAAACTTAGGGTTTATTGATTGATTGATTGATTGATTGATTGATTGCTGTGTTGGGTCTTCGTTTCTGTGTGAGGGCTTTCTCCAGTTGCGGCAAGTGGGGGCCACTCTTCATCGCGGTGCGTGGGCCTCTCACTATCGCGGCCTCTCTTGTTGCGGAGCACAGGCTCCAGACGCACAGGATCAGCAATTGTGGCTCACGGGCCCAGCCTCTCCGCGGCACGTGGGATCCTCCCAGACCAGGGCTCGAACCCGTGTCCCCTGCATTGGCAGGCAGATTCTCAACCACTGCGCCACCAGGGAGGCCCCTGGATCTGTCCATTTCTGATGGAGGGTGCTGAAGTCTCCAGTTGTCTTGGTGGATTCATCTGTTCCTCTTGCAGCTCTTTGGTTAGGTGTGTACATATCAAAGACTATTACATCTTCTTGGGGGTTTAACCCATCTATCATTATGTAACACCCCTCTTCATCCCTGATAAGTTTCCTTGCTCTGAAGTCTGCTCTGTGTGAAATTAATGTAGCTACTCCCTGTCCCTCCCTTCCTTTCTTCCTTTCCTTCTTTCCTTTAACATGCAGGATTTGTATTTTAGACATGCAGGGAAAGCTATCTGAGAATCTAATAATTTAAAGCAAGCAGCTGTATACAGATAACAAAAGAAACAACATCTTGTTACAGCTCGGCACACAGCATCCAAAGCAAATAGGCATGAGACAGTGAATGTTTATGTAGCATTAAAACCAGGTGAATAACATGCTGCAGGGCTGCGAGGGGGAGAGAGGGGAATGGAAATGTGAAGACCAGTGTTTCCAGTGCTGTCAGTGTATAATGCTAAATTTCTCATTTGATGACCCGTCCGGGTGCTTCAGATGTGATGTACAGTGAGAATGGTAAGGATGGAGACAACCGATCTGCATACCTGCCTAACATATTTTCACAGGTCTTCTTTCAGTGGTAAACCAGTTTGAGCATGTCTTGAATTTGTTGTTTAATGATAGCTTTCTTATCTCAGGCTTTAAACTCTCTAGATATAAACAGTGAAGTATTTGGTACTTTCCCCTTTATAATAAAATATGTTCCATGTTTCATTAAATATTTATTTATTTATTTATTTATTTATTTACGATCTTGTGGCATGTGGGATCTTAGTTGTGGCACGCGTACTTCTTAGTTGTGGCATGCATACAGGATCTAGTTCCCCAACCAGGGATCGAGCCTGGGCCGCCTGCATTGGGAGCACAGAGTCTTACCCACTGGACCACCAGGGAAGTCCCCCATGTTTCATTAAAAGTATACACAACAATGATCAAATTAAAGGTTTAAATACTCAGAAATATAAAACCATAGTTAACAAAGCATTAAGTATCTAAACGAAGACTTACTAGATTATAAAACAATAAATAGTAAAATATTAGTATTTAAACAATATTAGAATTTTAACTATATAAATAAACCTCATTAATACTTTGAGAGGGTGGCTTACTGTTGAGCAATAGATATTGGGGAAAAGCCTTTTCTGACATAGCTTTCTGATAGTTCAAGGGATTGTTCGGTATCGTTGTATAGCATAAATGTGATTCAGTAAATGTGGCATTACAAATTTCTTAAAAGCTGTGAGTGTTTTACCTTAAATATTATATAATAGTACAGACTTTACTTTCTTATATTATTTCCAAATACACTTTTATGTGATACATTAGAACACATTAGCTCATATAGACTGTAGTATAATCAACTAAATATAGTTTTGTAGGGGTTTTTTCCCCAACACTTTGAAGACCAAACCACACTATATTATGGCACTGAGTATTCGACCTAACATTTCAGCTATATTTTCTTTGGTAAACATTTTAACGATTGCTAGGTTTTCCTCTTATAATATCAATCACAGGTGGTTTATAAATGATACGTGTGTTTTTAATATGCAGTACTACTCAAAACAGTCATAGGTCATATTTTTTCAAGAAGAAATTAAACCAGTTGTGAGCAGGAAAAAGCTATATCAAGATCATATATAGAACGAAAATAAAACAGAAAAGAGGAATAAGAACAGGGAAAAAAATTACAATTGTAAAGGTGTTGGTTCTGAAATGTTGTTTGTTTTTTTTAAAAATTTTATTTATTTATTTATTTATTTGGCTGCATTGGGTCTTTGTTGCTGTGTGCGTGCTTTCTCTAGTTGTGGCGAGCAGGGGCTACTCTTCATTGCAGTGCGTGGGCTACTCACTGCGGTGGCTTCTCTCGTTGCGGAGCACGGCCTCTAGGCACACGGGCTTCAGTAGTTGTGGCTCGCGGGCTCTAGAGCGCAGGCTCAGTAGTTGTGGCTCACGGGCTTAGCTGCTCCACAGCATGTGGGGTCTTCCCGGAGCAGGGCTCATACCCGTGTCCCCTGCATTGGCAGGCAGATTCTTAACCACGGCGCCACCAGGGAAGTCCCTGAAATGTTCTATTATTATTATACAAGATAATCAGTCACCAAGCTGAGGATATTTTCTTTCATCAGCATATCAGCTTTGTTTCCTCTGTGAATTCCGCACACAGGATGAGTGGTCACTTGGTCCACGGGGACATTGAAGCACTCATGACGTGGCTCCTGTACCAGATCAGCCTGCTCACTTGCTTTAGGGACACTTTTCTTGAATGTTTCCCCTCCCAAAGGAAACCCATCCAAAATACAGTAAGCCTTCTCAGAATTAAGGATGATATCAAGCTCACGTGCACAGCCAAGGTCCTTGTCAAGTTGTTCCAGGTAGCAGTGGGTTGTTTCCAGGGTCCTTAGTGCCTGTCCTGACCCTCAGTGGCACAGCAGAGACACAGATGAGCACGTCTTCTGTGAACCTTCCTCTGATCTTGCCACTCATGAAAGCTGCACCTTTTAGGTTTTGGTACTTAAATGGTTTGAACAGTTTCTCTTGTCATCTTTTCTTTCTCTTTGTCTGATAGTGGGATGTACCGTTTCTGCAGTTGAAACTCCCCCATGACGAAAAAGCAATGTAAACTGGCTCGCGGCCGCGGGCAACAGCTAGAGAGGGCCTGGCTGGCGGCTGCTCCCACTTGCCTCTGATGAGTGTCTGCGTGGTCAGTTTACTCTTAACATGTCTGTGTCTTTACGTGAAGCGAGTTTCTTAGACACAGCAGACAGTTGGATCTTTGTTTTTCATCCAGTCTGACAATGTCTTTCTTGTAGTTGGTGTGTTTAGACTATTGATGTTCAAAGTAATTATTTTTTTTTTAAATTGTATTTGTTTTTAAATTATTTATTTTATTTATTTTTATTTTTGGCTACACATGGGCTTTCTCTGGTTGTGGCGAGCGGGGTCTACTCTTCGCTGCAGTGCATGGGCCTCTCACTGCGGTGGCCTCTGTTTGTTGCAGAGCACGGGCTCTAGGTGCGCGGGCCCCAGCAGTCGTGGCACACGGGCTCAGTAGTTGTGGCCCGTGGTCTCTAGAGCGCAGGCTCAGCAGCTGTGGTGCCCAGGCTTAGCTGCTCCACAGCATGTGGGATCCTCCCAGACCAGGGCTCAAACCCGTGTCCCCTGCATTGGCAGGCGGACTCCCAACCACTGCGCCACCAGGGAAGCCCCAAAGTAATTATTGATGTAATTATATGAATATCTGTCATATTTGTCATTGTTTTCTACTTGTTGCCCTTATTCTTTGTTCCTGTTTTTGTCCCCCATTCTTTTTCTGCCTTTTGTGGTTTTAATTGAGGATGTTATATGTTTCCATTTTCTCTCCTTTCTTGGCATGTCCATTACATTTCTCTTTTTACCTCTTTAAGTGGTTGCCCTACAGTTTGCAATATACATTTACAGCTAATCCAAGTCCACTTTCAGGTAACACTGTACTGCTTCACAAGCACTGTGAGTGAGTGAGTACCTTGTAAGAGCATCCCTTGTATCATTGCTGTCATTCATGTCACTTGTATAAGCACACATAATCGAATACATTGTTGCTATTATTACTTTGAGCAGCTGTTATCTGGAAGATCAATTAAGAATAAGAAAAAAGTTTTTATTCTCCCTTCACCTACTTCTTCCTCAGTGGCCTCCCTTTCTCTGTGTAGATCTGCGTTTCTGACTTATATCATTATCCTTCTCTAAAGAACTTCTTTTAACATTTCTTACAAGGCATGTCTACTAGCAATTCCTTCAATTTTTGCTTGTCTGAGAAAATCTTTGTTTCTCCTTTGTGTGTGTGTGTGTGAATAGTTTACTTTATTGAGATATAATTCACAACCACACAGTTCACCCATATGAAGTGTATAATTCAATGGTTTTTTGTATATTCTTGTACAACTTAATACATTTTTTTTTAAGATCACATGTCTTGCCTTAATTTTTATTTTTCTTTTTTTAATATCTTTATTGGAGTATAATTGCTTTACAATGTTGTGTTAGTTTCTCCTGCACAACAAAGTGAATCAGCTATATGCATACATATATCCCCATATCCCCTCCCTCTTAAGCCTCCCTCCCACCCTCCCTATCTGACCCCTGTAGGTGGAGGTGGTCACAAAGCACTGAGCTGGTCTCCCTGTGCTATGCGGCTGCTTCCTGCTAGCTGTTTTACATTTGGTAGTGTATATATGTCCATGCCACTCTCTCACTTCGTCCCAGCTTACCCTTCCCCGTCAAGTCCGTTCTCTATGTCTGCGTCTTTGTTCCTGCCCTGCCCCTAGGTTCATCAGTACCGTTTGTTTAGATTCCATATATATGTGTTAGCATGCGGTATTTCTCTTTCTGACTTAACTTCACCCTGTATGACAGACTCTAGGTCCATCCACCTCGTCGCAGATAACTCAATTTCATTTCTTTTTATGGCTGAGTAATATTCCATTGTATATATGTGCCACATCTTCTTTATCCATTCATCTGTCGATAGACAGTTAGGTTGCTTCCATGTCCTGGCTGTTGTAAACAGTGCTGCAGTGAACATTTTGGTACATGACTCTTTTTGAATTACAGTTTTCTCAGGGTATATGCCCAGTAGTGGGATTGCTGGGTTGTATGGTAGTTCTATTTTTAGTTTTTTAAGGAACCTCCATACTCTTCTCCATAGTGGCTGTATCAATTTACATTCCCACCAACAGTGCAGGAGGGTTCCCTGTTCTCCACACCCTCTCCTTCATTTTTGAAGGATAACTTCTCAGGAACAGAATTCTAGGTCAGTAGGTTTTTTCTCTGAACGCTTTAAATATTTCCCTCCACTCTCTTCTTGCTTGCTTGGTTTCTGATGAGAAGCTAGATGTAATTCTTATCTTTGTTCCTCTCTAGGTAAGATATTTTTTCCTCTGACTTGTCACAGAATTTTTTTCTTTATCTCTGATTTTCTGTAATTTGAGAATGACATGCTTAGGCGTAGTTCTTGGGACACTTATTGTACTTGGTGTTCTCTGAGCTTCCTGAATCTGTGGTTTGCTGTCTGACGTTAATTTGGGGACATTCTTAGTCATTATCGTTACAGATATTTTTCTCCTGTTCCTTTCTCTCTTCTCCTTCCGTGTTCCAGGTGTGTGTGTTATACCTTGTGTAGTTGTCCCACAGTCCTTGGATGTCCTGTTGTTTTCTTTCCCCCATCTTTGTTGTCTTTGCCTTTCAGTTTGGGATGTTTCTCTCGAGACATCCTCAAGCTAAGAGGTTCTTTCCTTAGCAGTGTGGAATCTAATAATAAGCCCATCAAAGGCATTCTTCATGGGAATTCCCTGGTGGTCCAGTGGTTAGGACCGGCACCTTCACTGCCAGGGCCTGGGTTCAGTCCCTGGTTGGGGAATTAAGGTCCTGCAAGCTGCTTGGCATGGCCAAAAAAAAAGCGGGGGGCATTCTTCCTTTCTGTTTCAGTGTTGTTTTTAAATCTCTAGCATTTTTTTCTTTTTGGTTCTTAGGATTTCCATCTCTGCTGACATTGCCCATCTGTTCTTGTGTGCTGTCTACTTTATCCATGAGAGCGCTTAGCAAATTAATCATAATTGTGTTAAATTCCTGATCGATAGTTCCAGCATCCCTACCATGTCTGGTTCTGATACTTGCTCCATCTTTTCAAATGTGTGCGTGTTTTTCGTCTCCCTTTGGTTTGCCTTGTCATTTTTTCTGGATAGCCAGACATGATGTCCTGGGTAAAAGGTAAATAGGCCTCAGTGGCGTGGTGGCGAGGTGTGTGGCGGGCGCGTTGGAGTCCGGTGACGAGGCTCTGTGGGCGAGCCTGTGCCCCCCGTGAACTTGGCCAGTTTCTGTGTCTCTCTCCTCCCTTACAGGGGGCAGGGCTGGAAGGTTGGAGTGGGCTGCCAGCGGGAACTTCCCTTCCTCTCGGGCAGTTAGGCTGTGGTTAACTGGTTCCCCCTGAGGGCACAGCTTGTCAGGAAGATCAGGGCTCATTTTCCCGCTCACCCAGGAGCAGGGAGCAGGGGGGTAGAGGTGAATCTCCGAATTGCAGGGCCTCCCTGGGACTGGTCCCCGGGTGACCCCCAGCCCCGCCCATCCGTCTCCAGCCTCGGGGCAGCAGTTTGCCCTGTGGCATCACCTCTCTTCTCTTACAGTCTTTGAGCTTTCTGGTCATTCAGCTTTTTAACCCACTTCAGGGCGGAGTGGAGACGTCCAAGTCCTTCCACAGGGAACCTGCAAGTCCCTCGGAAGGTTTTGCTTCTCAGTTTTGTGCACACTGAGCCCCCAGCGCTCCTCAGTTACAGTGTCGGTTTTCTACCCAATAACCCTTAACTGATTGCGGATGTTGTGCCCCCTCCGCTAGGTGCTGCTACCACAAGTTGAGTAAAATAGGCCCTCCTTGGGCTCAGGGCAGGACGGGGTGGCATGTTCTGTGCTGTGAGGTGGCTGTGTTATGGGGGTCGGAGGACAGGAGGAGGCCGGGGTCGCTGGGGTGCAGTCAGGAGCACATGTCCGCTGGAGGCCAGCTTTCCAGAGAGAGAAGCGGAGAGTGACTCTGCTGCTGTTGGTACTGGGACTGCAGGGTAGCGGGGGTGGGGGGGGGGTTGTGCACGCCCGCTTGTTTGCTTGCCTTCTACCTTATTTTTTCCCCGGCCAGAGAGCAGGAGTTGAGATTGGAGTCACAATTTGTTTGTGGCCCCAGCTCTCCCAAATATTAGCCCTGAGTTTTGGGGGGAATTCACTTAACTTCGCTGAGCCTCAGTTTCATCAATTACAGTATGGAAGAGCAGCTTCTGTAGCTCACAAAAGTGATGGTGTGAAAGTGTTCTGTGAAAACATTACATTTTTACGATATCAGCTTTTCAGATGTGTCCCTAAGAGTGTGTGTTTTTCCTCTTCTCGAGTCTGATTGAAGTTTCCTTCGAGTTTTGATGTTGACTGTCTTTGCCAGGCAGCAGTCAGGCACAACCGGGTGTGAGCCGGGACAGCCGACCCCCCCACCCCCCGCTGCCAGGCCTGCGAGCCCGCAAGGGGCCACCACGGGGCGGGCTTCTCCTGGGTTTTCTCCTGCAGCATGTGCTAACCTAAATACTTACTGTGAAACATTTAGATTACATAAAAGATTACTGGGGGAAATGTCATCTGTAATAATATTAAATAGTTTGAATAAAATTAATTTTTGTCTATTTTTTCCGACTTGAAGCTTCTCATTTCTGTTTTAAGAACTGCAAACCTCAAAAAGTTTATGTTTGTTTGTTTGTTTTAATCAAGGACGTTTGAAGACTGTCTCTTGGGAACTTTTAGGTCAGAACTGGTTAGAACAGAGTGTGGGAGGTGACACATAGTTTGTGATCTAAAATCAGTTAAGTGGGTTTTGCAACTGAAGTAGTTTCAGTGTAGTAAGCGTTTGGTTTAGTGTTTCATGAGATCTGTTTTATGTGTGAGTGTGCGTGTGTACTGCACTGTGTTTAAAATGTATTCTTTGTGATCTTGGTCATCACATTAGGTGGAAAGTTACTTCCCTGAGTCTCTCTCACAGTATTTTCTTTGGGGTTTTTTGTTGTTTTTGTTTTATTTTTATTTTTTTGGCCGCGTCGCATGGCTTGTGGGTCTTCGTTCCCCGACCAGGGATCGAACCTGGGCCCTTGGTGGTGAAAGTGTGGAGTCTTAACCACTGGACCACCAGGGAATTCCCTCTCTTTTCTTATTTTAGGTTAATAGCGATCTAAGAGGCATTTGGTCGTTAGTACCCTGTTTGACTGAATGTAGAGAAGCAAGGTATCTGTGTTTGTCTTTTCCGGTGAATACTTGAGAGAGAGATCGTAGTGATAAGGGTTGGCTGGTACACGCCAGGGGACGTGGGTCTCTGAGTTACCAGGGAGTGAGTGGGGTCTTGGGAGTCGGCCCCGGCGTCCTCAGCTGGAGCAGCTGTGACCCTGCGTGTGAAACACTGCTTGAAGTGGCAGAATAATTTGTAACTGGTGTGAACCAAAACAAAACTCGAAGCAAATGTGGTTAATACAGACGTGGTGAAGCACTGCTGCACACTTTGAAATGGTTCTTTGAGTGACCTCCAAGCTGTTTTTACTTCGTTCCTACCACTAAAACCAAGGTTACGCTTACATTTTATCTTACGTTTATTCTACAAGAGTCCCTTTACCTCTGTATTTCAGTTTCTTCTCTACTTCCCTTTTTCTTTGAAGGGTTTCATGAACATATCTTTGTGGATTTGCTTGACGAAAACACCAAGAATAACCTTTTCCATTTGCTTCTTGCTGTAAACTCAGGAAAAGCACCAGTGTGGAAGTCCGGGGTTGAGGGGGAGCCTTGGGCTCGAGCGTTAGGGGAGCACAGTTGACGAAAGCGTGGGCCCTGCAGGTAAGCGGCCTGGTTAGATCCAGTCCCAGCTTTGGACTTCAGGCCAATTACTTACCCATCTCAGTTGCTTTAGTTTCCTTATCTGTGAAAGTGAAATGAATTAATTTCAGTAAAGTCTTCAAAAGGACACTGACGTCCAGTTCTCACAGCAGCTGAGGGACCTTGGGCAAGTTACCTGATCTCTCTGGGCTTCATCTGTTTAAACAAAACATAGTTTTCTGATTCTTTGTACATATTTATTTACTTATTGGCCGCGCCGTGCAGCTTGCAGGATCTAGTTCCCCAACCAAGGATTGGCAGTGAGAGTGTGGAGTCCCAACCACCAGACCACCATGGAGTTTCCCCTTCATGCATATTTAAACTCTAGTTGGTCCCAATTCGTTTTATATTTTTGAGCCCTTGAAGTTACTCCTTTCTGTTTTTTGTATCAGTGGGACTAAAGAGATAGCTGTTTCCAGCAATATACATATTTTGTGCTAAAAATTATTTAAATTGTTGGAATGGATCTAAGGCTAGTTGTAGATGTTAGTCCCCTAATGTGCTAAGTTTTAGGTAAAGTATTACCCAGAACAGTGCTTTATCTTTTATTGAAAGCCTGGTCTTCATTAATGACAGTAATTGTCAAGGGAGAGGCCTCTATTTTTATGTTTTTGCTTCAGATGACCAGGAATGAAAGTCTCAATGGTCATCTGTTCTTTCTTTAAAACTTCTTACATAAAAGCACAAAACTTTTGGTGAATCGTCATTAAAATAATCACGTCCCAAATACAGAAATAAGTTGTAAGGTAGAGAGTCCATGACAGCAAGGAAAAAGGCAACTAAGTCTGACTGGCTTTTGGGCCATATCGTCCCCCAGAGTCGTCGCTTGACAACCGTGTTGATCCAGTATCTTGGTTGGATGAAGAAGTCCTCCAGATACGGGACAAAGAATGTTCCTGACTCTCAGCTTTGAGCTGTTAAAAATAAAGAGAGCAGGAGTTTTACGCTAAATTGTTTTAGTTTGTTAACTTTTCCCTCAGTTCTTCACGATGCAACTTGTGAAATTTCCACTTCACTTGTTTTGGCTTCGAGCCCTAAATAAAAAGTAGCAAAGGTCTCCTTTCTGAGGATTAAAATTTTTACCTGTTTTGTTATGGTTCCTTTGTTTTGCTTTTGCTTTTTAAACCAGTTCTTGCTGTTAAGAGGTTCTGTTTTTAGCCCTTGGAGGGAGTTCCTATTGGTGAGCGCGTGGGTCTCTCTGACCCTCAGGCCCTCCCTTTGAGGAGCAGCGCCGTCAAGGGGCTGCACATGTGACTCTAAGGATAGGGAACACAAGGGATTATATTCCTTATCTCCAAATAACTCGAGTGTGACCGGAAAGTTTCTGGTCTTGATTACAGAACTATTCTGCTTCATATAAATGGCGGCCGTAATCACAAAATGAAGTGGGAATTAGTTTGCTTGCATTTGCTCTGCAGACTCCGTAGCATCTGCGGGTGTCGTCCAGACTCTGGGTGACTTCCCGTCTGTCTCCGCCACGAACCTCGTGGTCCCCGTGCATCCCCTGCTTTAGGGCTGCCAGTGTCGCGGTGAAATGTGTGCCTCCTGTGTGGGTCTTCACGTCTAGATGGTGAATTTGTCAAGAACTAAAATTGAGTCGTGTTCTTCCTAGTGACCGGAGCTGACACAGCCCCCGCAGGGAGAGCCTGGAGCCCCCGTGGCCGTGCTGCTGCTGTGTGGCTCCCGCCGCCAGGAGGGCGGGAGGCCTGTGTCCCCCGCACCCTCCCCATCGTCGGGGCGGCTTCATCCATGACCGAGTGGCCGATGACCGTTCCCTTGCCGTTGAGTCAGGGCCATGGCGTCTGCTGCCGGCACCTCCCTGGTCACGGCAGGCTGCTTCCTGTCCCCGGCTGACGTTTCTGGGCCTCTGCTGGGCCGTGGCTCTTCCCCGCTCTTCACACGTCCCTCCGCCAGGCTCCCACACCTCCCCAGCTGCCAGCAAAACACGTCCTTCCCCGTCTGGGCTCCTGATGGCACCAGCCCGGCCAAGTGATAGATCCCTAGGGCACAAACTGCCTGCCTTTTTCTCCGCTGTGTTGCATTATTTATTGCATTAAATGTGTATAAATTGAATAGAATATAAATCAGCTTTTTGCTTTTTGAAGAAACTGGTCAGAGGACTGTCTTGTTAAAAATTCTTCCTCTGTGTTGGTCTACAAGCAAACACGTTCATTCCAAAAACTGTAGGTTTAAACAATGCATTTATCCCTGGAAGTTCAGTTTAGGAAAGGGGCTGCCTCCAGATTTACATTTATTTTAGATCTGTTTCCCCTTCTTTGCACTGACCTCCCTCCTCATCTCCTAGGGCGCTGTCTTTACCCTGGAGCCGGAGGACGAGGAGCGCCCCGCTGGCGCCGCGGAGGACAGCAACGACATCTACATCCTGCCCAGTGGCGCCTCCACGCTCGCCAGCCCCCCAGAGTCTCCGACAACCACGACGGCGTCCTGGCAGGCCGAGGGCTTCCCCGTGTCGCTGTCCAGCAGCCAGAGCTGGCGCACCGAGAGCCCACCGGTGTCCCTGGGTCCCGAGTCGTGGCAGCAGGTCACGGTGGACCCCGAAGAAGTCAAGAGCTTGGACAGCAACGGGGCTGGAGAGAAGAGTGAGAACAACTCCTCCAACTCCGACATCGTGCACGTGGAGAAGGAGGAGATTCCCGAGGGCGCGGAGGCGGCGGCCGCGGCGGCCCCTGCCCTGATGGCGGCCGGGGAGCCTGGCCCCGAGGGGTCAGCCGGCCAGACAGCCAGTCCCACGACATCTCTGTTCGTGGAACTTGCTGAAGAAGAGGCGGGAGCGGCCGCGTCCGAAGCTGCTGAACTGGAGCAGGAGGGGGTCCCGCCGCTGGAGCCCCCGGTGGAGCCCCCAGCAGCCCCGCCGGGCGGAGAGCAGGCAGCCCGCGGGCAGGGGGGGCTGGGGGCAGGGCCCTCCCCGGGCGGCCCTGAGAAAGCTGGCCCCCCGCCCGAGGGCAAGTCCCTCCTGCTCTTCGGAGGGGCAGCCGCCGTTGCCATCCTGGCGGTGGCAGTTGGGCTGGCACTGGTTCTGAGAAGGAAGTAGATTTTTCGGAGAGAGAAGACAAAAAGGTGTAAGGTTTTAGTTGTGTCGACCGGACTGGAGCTGCCAGGAGCTGGCTGGATATCCCTTGGACACTCCGGGGTCAGGAGGACTTGGGTCCGCAGGGCAGGGGGCCGACCCACGTGTTAGGGCTTGAGCTGGAGGCTGCGCACGCTGGTCTGCCAGGTTCAGGGTCTTGTGTGTGAAGTGCCCCCTGCCTGGCGTCCGCAGCCCCTGGGTAGCTCCCAGGTGTAGGGTGCGCAGCCTCCGCCCACCAGCCCCGTAGCGCCTTCCCCAGTGGTGACAACCCCACCCCACGTGTCTCCCCGTGTTGCCAAACGTCCCCCGGGGATAACGTTGTCCCGTGAGAGCCACAGTCTCAGAGCGAGAGGGTCCCCGTGGGGGCACCTGGGGGGGAGACCCCCAGGCAGGAGGGCTTGGCTGTGGGCCCCTCGGCTGCTGGCGCGCTCCTGCCTGGAGGCTCTCGGCGCCTCTGTTCCTCCCGCCCTCAGTCCCGCAGCCCAGGTGCTCTGCCGGGTCTCAGCCGCCTCTCAGGTACTGCCCTGCCCGCCTCGCCCCAGGGTGCCCCGAGGCCCCGTGGAGAGGGCTCACCCGATGCTTCCCACAGTTCCCCTTGTAAAGATGCTGCCTTTAGTCTTTAAACATACAAGACAGAAGAGACCCGGGGCCCCTGCCCGTGACCACGGGGCAAGTTTGTCTCTGCGTTGGGAAGCTGGAGGGTGGCTTCGCTGGCCTATCGAGGCTGCTTCCAGCCCTTTTGTCTGTGCGCGGCCTTGAGCCGACGGGGCCTCGCCGGCCGGCAGCGTCCCTCTTGCTTGGCATCGCTGTCCGTGACCTGGACTAGCGTGATTCCCAGGTTCTGGCCTCAGCCTCCTTCCCAGTCAGGCCGCTCCTCAGCGGTCTCTGCCGGGTGATGAGGGTTTCCACACGTGGGCTTACAGGCCAGGGAATCATAACTCTCCATCAGTACACAGTCTCCTAAATATCACTGAAGTAAAAAGCAGGAAAGAGAGGCTGCCCTTGGGGTTCTAGCCTGGCTCTCAGAGTTCCGTAACGGAGGCTTACACTGAGCTCGTCACGGCCCAAATGCCGGAGTGACAAACCGTAGTGATCACGGTCAGCACGTGCCCGTGGAGACTCAGCGTAGCCTCATCCGCTGACCGCGTCCCTCACGGGGGGACCGCGTCTCTTCATGCCTGAGGTCAGTGTCACTGACGGGACACACGTGCTTGAGACAGGTCATCTCAGATTTATCCTAGTAAATGTAACAGATTACTTTTTAAATCCTGAAATTTGTAATAAAATTACTTTACCTATCCTGATCACCAAAACTTGATGTTTTAAATGTGCTTTATTTTTTAAAATTTATTTTTTTTAATTAAATATTCTTCCTAAAGCGATACTGTTTAGAAGTTGGTCAGAAAGGTCTGGAATGTGTGTGTGTGTGTGTCTGTGCAGCTTTACCAGGCAGTGTATCTTGCGTTCTGAGTTTTAGTGTCTTCTTGGGGAGGGATGTTGGTCGGGGTCTTGGTGTCCTTCATTGAGGAGCCAGAGGTGAGGGAAGTGGGGTTTTCCTCTGTGTGTTCCGACTGCGGCACTGGTGCTTCGTAGGGGAAGCGCGAACTGCTGAGTTGTCTTCATTCTCTTCCCTTTTATGATAGAATATTCTCTTTCCAGTGTTTACATTTAAACTCTGGATCCTCAAGCCCACTGGCTGAACGCACTGAAGCACTAACAGGAGCCGGTTCAATTCTGAGAGGCTGGCGGGAGGTCTGCGCTGCAGAGGCTGAGGTCTGCGTGCTCCACGGCGGAGGGGTAAGGCGGGGCCGCGCTTTGCTCGGCAGGGACCCAGACAGTGTGGCCTTCCAGCACGGGGCTCCCGAGGGATAGGACCTCAGCGTCCCCTCTGGTCGTGGACAGGAGGGAGCGCCTAGTAAGGACTGCGGTGGTAGTGGCTCCCATGTTTTGCTGTGACGTTAAAAACTTTCTCAGCTGCCCACCCCCTTTTTGTGGGGCTGGAACATCTGAGTCTAAGGTAGAGGGAGGAGGATCATGGGACGCAGGTGTGGAACTCAGACTCTCGCCCTTTTGTCACCCTCGTTTGAACTGTTGTGTTGGTAGGTCCTGCAGAACTCTTAACTGCTGTATTGAATGTAATGATTTCTGATCACTTGGCAAAAGCCACTGAAGGTTTCTTGAGAAAAATACCAGGATTAAAGAATGCTAGTTGATGTTCTCTGTAGTAAAGTAGTGACAACTCCGGGGCCTCAGAAACCAGTCAGTCCCAGTGTGCCTTACGGGCATCCGCACTGCCCCCAGAAAGCTTCCTAGTTGGAAAGCCATCTGCTGACCATCTGGTTCGCAAAGGCTGATCCCTCCGCTCGCCTGTGTCTCTCTACCTGGGTGTGTCCTGGGGGGACAGGAACCAGAGACGCGGTTTGTGAACCGCAGCCCCTGTTCATTTCCCGTAGAAATTCATTTCCTCAGTCTCTTGCTAATATAAAAGCCGTGCCTGTTCCTTGCCTTTTCCCTGAAGGCTTGATGTGGGGACAAATGTCATGCCCGTAGAATTTTTAAATTATTTTAAGAGATGTTTTATAGAAATGAAAGGTATTGTAGGTAAGATTTTTTTCCCCTCTTCTCTTAATTTCTTATGTCTGTTTGCACAAACTTTCCTTACCAAGAATTTGACGTGCTCATTTCATCAAGAGGGGCTGTCTGGTCACTTTGTAGAAGCAGCTTCTAGCCTCTGGACCAGTTCCATGCAGGCAGTATCTCATGTCAAGTCTCAGCAACACACTTGATGCCAGAAGAATGTGTCCTCTTCCACAGAAGACCAGGATCTGCCCTTGGTGGAGCCCCCTGTTCTCCACTCCCTACAAGGGGTCGGCTGTGAGCTGGGCTTGAGTTCAGGGAGTGTCTTTTTTCCTTTCCCGAAACAAGGGTGGTCATTATCATCTCAGCAGAGGGGCTGAGCGGTCACAACACGCCAGGGGCTGTTCGAGGGCCTCCCTCGTCACGCTTCCCCTTCGCACCCCCTCGGGGTCACTACTGTCCCGAAGGCGCCTGGCATCTGTGCGGCAGGTGACAGACAGTTTCTGACTCAGGTCTAGGGCTTCCCCGGCGTCTCCCATCCTTGTAACCTGCAGAGGTACAGGCAGGTACCCTGTCCCGCGTGGGGCGGCCCGTGCCCCGGAGAGGCCGCGGTTGGGCAGGTGCTGAGCCAGCTCTGTGGGACCACACGCGGGAGCCAAGGTTTCGTCAGTCTGTCCCAGCTGCTCACTGCACCAGGGGCCTCTCCCAACATGGACCTGGCACCTGGCGGTTCCAGACCCGCCCCGCTGGACTAGTGTCTCCTTGGCTTCCTCGGGTGGTGTGGGGACAGGTGCCTGTCTGTGCCCCCCGGGGTGCAGGGGGGCGCCCACTCGGACGCAGGCACGTCCTGGGAGCTGACGCTGGGAGCGACCTAATCGGGAAGTCAGTTGCTGAAGTGTTGATCCACGTCTCCCCTTTCTTTGCACAAGACAATTATTCCACTGTCCCTGAATCCAAACCAGCCCGTGTCTACACCGCAAGTGCTGCTGTAGTCCAGGGGGCTGTTCCCCAGGCGTCCGCAGGGCCGCCAAGCCCACCGCCCCTCCTGGCCACACCGCACCCTCCCGCGAGCTATTTAGAGCAAGTGTTGGCCTCCTTCCCCAGGGACAGCCAGAAGGTGGGCCCCTCCCCGTTAAGTCTGGACGACGATTTCTGGCGAGAGAACTGTACTAAGTGGCTGGGTCCTTGGTCAGCACCGAAGGAAAAGACAATTTATTATTTTCCTAGACCTGTGCTTCTCTTGCTGTCACAGTTGTTCATTTCCTTCTTCAGGTTAAAAGTGCCTCTTTCTACCTGACTTGTTCCTTGGCTGAGGTCTGGGTATTATGGATTCTGATGCTATCGTCCCTCCGAAGTACTGTGGTGAAACGGTCACCGTGGTAACACCCTCTTCCTGCGTGAGGTCCCTCTGCTCTCCCGCACAGCTGGTTTGTGGGTTATTCCGGCTCCGCTTCCCTTCATCATTGGCCTTCTGTGCTCGCTGGGGGAAAGCAGCAAAGCGCAACTCTGTGAATGGTGCTCTGTTGCAGGCAGCGTTGGGAGCAGACACCGGAGGGTGTAATAAAATGAGCCTTGAAGACACTGATGACTCATCTTTCTGTTCACACAGTAACTCCCTGCCTCGACTCGGGAGGGCTGCTTCCAGACCATCAGCCTTGTCATCTTAAGTACGTACCTATGTGGTTTGACTGCAGGTTCTGAAAACACACTAGCAACACCCGAAGGCCCACTCGCACAGCTGGTGAACTTGCTGGAGAATAAAAGCGGCTCCAGGGCTGCAGCCCCGAGAAGCAGCCCAGCAGTCAGTGCTGGCTCCTGAGGAGCCGGTCTGAGTACACCAGATGGGCCTCTGGACTTTCAGTGATGCCGAGCATCTTTTGTTCTCTTAACCATCACTTAATTCAAATAATTAAAAAGCAGGATGAAACGTTCTCGTAATTAAAAAATCTCAATTCTGTCCACGAGGGTTGTGATGTAAAATGCACCAATTTCCAGGATGTACCTGAGTCCTGGTGGCCAGGATGTGCTCAAGGCTGGAATCTCTGTATGACGCTGGCTTGGGGAGAAGAGCGGGTTATCTTGCTTTATGACCAAGAAAGTATATCTGACTTGGTCTGGAAAAATTGACACCAAAACATGTATAAACTGCATTAAAACGGTGGCTTACTGTATTAATATAAGCAAAACAGTGGCAGGTAAAGATGCTGTGACAAATTATTTATTTACGTACTTACTGCACCACGCGGCACACAAGATCTTAGTTCCCCAACCAGGGATCAAACCCGTGCCCCCTGCAGTGGAAGCGTGGACTCTTAACCACTGGACCGCCAGGGAGGTCCCTGAAAAATTTAAAGTATTGTAAGAGATAGTCTGGGATTATTTGGTGCTCTAGAGCTCCTTTCTCTTCCATTAGTTTATAGAGTTGACTACTTGAGTTTAAATTGCTCCTGGGCCTGGAAGAAAGTATCTCCCTGCTGAGACACATTGTACTGACTGACCCCTGTGTCTGTGTTCATGTGTGATTCACCGTGTTTCCACGGTGACATGAACCCTTTTAATCTGGAAGATTGTTTCCAGAGGCGCAGCCACGCCTACTTGCTTCTAGGACTTGCAGCATTCTTCAGGTGTCAGCCTGAGACCCAGCCCTGGGGTGCTGTGTTGGATGCTGAACCATGGAGTCATTTTTCTTTTCTCTTAAGTTTAAACTCAGGGAACAGGGAAGTGGTTTTGGTAACAACGTATTTATCAGTACTTAATTACTAGTGTTCATGTCCTTCCCCAGAGCATCATGGTCACAGTAACAAGGGCGTTTCTGTTACTGGTGATGTGAGATCTGGACCCTACCCACCATCGCACTTGGACGCAGACCAATCCTAGGAAACGCTTAGCGCTGGGAACAGACCGGGCTTTGTTGCTTCTAACAGTAAGTGCTCCGGTGTACTCTGGTGCTAAGTGATTGCGTTTTGTTATTCTTTTTTTTTTTTTTTTTTTCAAATTTTATTGGACTATAGTTTTTTGTTTTGTTTAAATTTATTTATTTTTGGCTGCATCGGGGTCTTAGTTGCCCCACGGCGTGTGGGATCTTAGTTCCCCAACCAGGGATCGAACCTGCATCCCCTGCACTGGAAGGCAGATTCTTAACCACTGGACCACCAGGGAAGTCCCTGTTATTACTTGTATACTGACTGTGTGTCTAGAAAAGGGAGCCACCACAAATGCTGAATTCTTAAGTCTTAACTGTTCTTTCATCTTGTATGCCTAGAAACCTGTTCTCTCCATAAGCAGCTTCATAGGTGCAGATGAGCTGGGGGCATGGCTGGAAGATGAAAGTGTAAGATTCTTCACAGACATTCCCCACAGGACGGATGCAGTAGCTTCTCCAGTAGCTTAAAATTTTTATCAAAACCTTGACTTCTTGGAAAGAGAAAAGGGTGCATTTAGTTACATGATTTTGGAAACTGGTTGACATAGGCCTTGAAATCACCTCCACGTCTTTTAACTGCCTGTGGTTCCTGACTCAAGTAAAAGGAAATCACGGTGAAAAAGTCAAGCACATTTTGAGGTCTGATTTTCCTGTTGTTTGAGTCCAGAACCTCTTGTGCTGCTTGGTTTTTAAACAGGAAGACTGAGTGCGCCCGAGCCAGCGGGGCTGGGGTCACCCCGAGGCGGGACGGAGCCACGATGCTGAGCAGGTTCATGGGCCCTTGCTGCCGCCAGCTGGCCAGAAACCGGTCACCCACCGTGGGCCTGCGGGGCGCCATGGGAGCCGTGGGGCTGGCATGGGCCACTGACTGATTCTGGACCAGGTGCTCTACATCAACGGCAAGTTCAAGAAGGACGATTAATGAAACCCATCCCCTTGGACCCCTGCGGTATCTGGTGGTGCTGCCTTCTTCCATCTGCATCTGGAATGGCCCAGGCTCTTGGGATGGACCTCGAGGAAATACACGGTGAGAGAGAGATTTCCTGTGTTGGTGGAAATAGCTTTGGTGTGTGAACACACACGGCATTAAACCTCTCTATGAAACCTTAAAAAAAAAAAAAAAAGACCACTTCCTTACTATGAAGGTGTCCCTGTTTTGAGGGGAATTTTTCACTTGTAAGAGGTCCATGCATTCCCTCTCCAATCCCTGGTCCCCTCACACTCGGCACTGCCTGTGGTAACACCACCACCACCAAGGGTGCACTTTTTTTTTTTTTCCTTCCTGCGCTGCACGGTATGTAGGATCTTAGTTCTCTGACCAGGGATCAAACCTGCGCCCCCTGCGGTGGAAGCACGGAGTCTTAACCACTGGACCGCCAGGAAAGTCCCAAGTGGGTTTTTTTAAAAAACAAAAAAACATTAAGTGTGTTCTTTTTCTTCTGCCTTTTATTTGTCAATCTGCTTTTATTTTGTTGTTCTTTTTTTCTTTTTTGACTGCAGCTTGTGGGATCTTAGTTCCCCGACCAGGGATCAGACCCGGTCCCTGCAGTGGAAGCGCAGAGGAGTCCTAACCACTGGACCACCAGGGAACTCACGATCTGCTTTTAGATCTGATTTTCAGGCGGGGACCTTTCCAGCAGACATTAGGTAAAGGCACAGTGTGTGGATAGATGTAGATGATGTGAAACATTCACACGTGTACGTGAAGAAATTCCTAAATGGTCCCTGCCTTTAAAATGGTGAGAGATACACAGCTGTCATCTCGTGCCTGTCTTCTCTGAGCATGTTTAAGTGGCAGAGGCTCCATCTGTGTGGGGACAGCTACACTGCTGTCACCATCTCAAGTTGTAACCAGTCGTGCTTTTGCTGAGTCGTCCCTTCAGTCCATCTCCTGGAGCAAGAAAGGACAACAGCCGGGATTAGCCAGCCTCCCTCCTGAGCCAGGACCCTAGACCTGAGCCTCTAGGGCCACAGTCAGCAGAAGTGCAGCTGGGGCTTTGCAAACAAACACAGCTTTCACCAAGTCACTTATGGTGCCAAGAGGCATATCAGTGGGTGCGAGGACTGGACCGAGGTTCTGTTTCAGCCCCACGGTGTCCGGAAGCTGTTAACAGAGGCTTATCTCCTTCCAACAACAGCTCAGCTTGGTTTCACAACAAGTTGGGGTTGTGTTCTCCCTCCGGTTTTTACTTTTAAAAGCCCGTGTAACTGAAGGCCACGCAGAGAGAATGCTTTTAAGGCTCATCAACTACATGTTAAGAGGGTCAGACGCCTGACTCCCGACACATAAAACCCCAAAATTTACAGATAAGATACATCCACTTTCCCTTCCAGGTGGTCTGTGAAACTGAAGCACCAGACTTTCTAATATCCTGGGTGGAGGACAGATGTGTGCAGTTTTTACCCCCTTTTGACCGCTCACCCTCCTTGGTAAGCACGTGTTTTAATTTAAATTATACTCATTTTTGTGACAAGGTGAGGCCGACAGCAGCCTGGGGAAGCCCAGCGTGGGCCCCTCCGGCCCTCTCTCCCGCCCCCCAGCAGCTCTCATGAGCCTGTGAAGGGTGCACAGTCGGCCTCCGCTGCCCGGTGACAGCAGCTCCTCTCAGAAACAGCCGGACTCCCAGACGCAGGACCAAGCCTTTCTTCCTGAGCAGGAAGGGCCGTGACCACCTTCCCTGGGGTCTGTCCCCAGCAGGCAGCCCTGCAGTGAGGGTCCCAGAGCTCAGAGGGGGCCGGGCTGGGGAGAGGCGGACACCAAGGGCGGTTAAGAGCCCAGGAGCTGCCACCACTGGCTCTTACGTTTTGGACTAAGTTCCTCACGTAGGCGAGAAGGTTCTGGTTGATGAAGGTCACTGTGGTGTGAAAGACATCTTGGAGCAAAGCTGGCGAGTGGTCGGCCACCTTTTTGGCCACGAGCATGGTCAGCAGGAGCAGGGTCTTCTCGTGGTCCACGTCCGCAGGGTAGAGCTGCATGAGTTGTTCCAGCGCGGCCGCCAGGCACCGCCTCCTGTCCTGCACGGGTGGAAGCAGAGGCGCGGTTACCAGGCCTCCCGCGGGGAGGGGGAAGTGCTGTAAACAGCTGAGGAGGCCAGAGGAGAGAAGGAGGCAAAGCTGGGGGCAGGCGAGGCACCCCCCCCCCACCCCCCCCTCAGCGGGTCCTCATCTCCTGCTCAAAGGCACCTGAGATCAAGGTCAGTCACTGCCCAGGGGTCTGGCCCCGGTACATGGGGGCAGGGAGGGGGATGGAGACCTCCTGCCGGGAGAGGCCTCGTGGACCGCCGGACCGGAAAGGACCTTCCACGCGCCAACATGTGGCAGCAAGAACGGCACCGGCAGCCTGTGTCTGATCCACGCCAGCCAGCGAAGCTCAGAGGGAGGCTCCCTGACAGACGGGCCTTCCCGGAGGCAGGAGGGCTCGACCCGCCGGGCCCAGCCCGAGGGCGTTTCTAGGTCGCGGGGGCCCCGCAGCCTCAGCAGTCAGAGTGGAACACGTTGTTTCAGGAAGAGTCACATCCGTCTTGTTAATCTTTGGGGGGGCTCTGTCCCCAAACTCTTGAGTCTGACTTCAGGTTCAGGTTTTCAGGTGTCAAGTGACTTTTTTCTGAGAGACAGTTCGCCAGGCTGACTCTCTCCAGCAGTCACGAGCTGAGCCACCTCCCTGGACGCTGGTCTGTCTGCCAGGAGGCAGAGGACAAGCCCCGTGGGTTTTCTCACTCACCTCCTCCGACAGGCTCCTGTTCCTGAACTGCGCGGCCAGGCCAGCCACCAGCCCCGGGCGGATGCTGCACTCCATCCTGTCCCCAATCTGGGCGAGCTGCCTGGCGATGTCCCGGACCACTTCCTCCTGAGTCTCAGAGTCTAACGTGCAGACGAGGGGGGGGTTCAGATGACGCCCCGCTCACACCCCGCTCGCGCTCCACCCGCTCCAGGAAAGGGGTGGGTCCTGCATCCACAGCCCAGTGAGGACTGTGTGAACACGGGACCAGGCGCAGGGGCCGGGCGGGAGAAGGACCTGTGATGCCGGGGTAGCCACAACCCGGGCTTGAAGCCCAGCGTCCAACGGCTGTAGGCTGAGGAAGCGGTCAGGACAGAGGCTCCGCGGCCTCTCGCCCTGGACTCTGCCGCCTCCCCCCCCCCCCCGCCAGATACCACGCTCTTCCTTCCCGGACACCATCTGAGCCCCTCCCCAGAACAGAAGCTTCCAGGGGCTCGGGGGTTCCCAGCTGTGGGTTGACTCCCGGGTACGCAGCTGGGGACATGGGGCGTTGAGTGACCAGCCCCCTCGCTGCTTCTCCCCGCAGCACAGGAAGTGTACTCGGCCCACCTCCAGCCCCCCTCCACCCGTCACGCGTGTGGAAGGCGTGTGGCAGCCACCCCTGCATCGAGAGAGTTGTTGGCATCGTTTTTCCAACAACAGCATTTGCTCACTCTGTGTCTCTGTGTCACATTTTGGTAATTCTCGCAATATTTCAAACTTTTTCATTATTATATATTTGTATGGTGACCAGTGACGTCACTGCTTCAACGCGCTGCAGGCTCAGAGGATGGTTAGCATGTAGCAATGAAGAAGTACTTTTAATTAAGGCACGAATGCTGTCAAGACAGCACTATTGCACACCGAACACACCTCCGTGTAGTGTACACGTAACGTCTACACGTGCTGGGAAACCAGAGGGTCCAAGTGCCGCGCCTTCTGGTCTGGACCCCAACCAGCAACCTCGCCCACCTGCCCACACACTCGTCCCTCGGGGTCTGGGTGGGCGCCGGCCCAGGACCCCCGCGGGCACCAAACTCCAGGGGCCGGCGTAACCTCACGCGATCACCTCCACCTAATACAACGCCAGCGCACAGCAAATTCAAGTTTTGCTCTGGGGAACTTTCTGGAACTTTTTTCCCCCAAGTATTTCCAACCTGTGGTTGGTGGAATCTGCCGGCAGTGCCTGCACAGCCCTGCACCCGTGGAGTTCCACGGGCCCGGCTGCAGCCCTGACCTCACTGAGACGTGTCTGTGTGACCCCCAACACGAGCCCTCCTCGCCCCGAAACCTCCCACTACCCGCCCACCTCTGCTTGGGGACAGGTCACCACTCGCCTGCCGAGACCTCCTCCACCTGGGTCGACAGCCCGGCCACGCTCGACCCCGTGGTCCCCTTCGCGGCCCGGCCCGTGCGCTTGTCCTGACCCGCCTCCTGCACAAGCCCCCCACGGCCCCGCTCTCCCACCTCCTCCCGTCCAGCTGAGCGAACAAATCCACTGACAAGTGGCAGCCAGGCCTCTATTCTGCCCATTGCTTCCACACCCCCTCAGGCTCCTGACCACGCACCGCGTCCTACCCGAGCGCCCACCCTGCCCTGTGCGTCCAGCGAGGCTCCACAGTGTGAGGGGGGCTTGGTGCAGACGGGGGCCACCGGGGCAGCAGGCCTGACAGCAGAGCTACTCCTGCCCCTTCCCAAAGGGGGCCTAAGGCAACCCTGGCTGGTGGGGACCCCCTGCCGCGTCGCCAGCCACCTGAATTAAGACAGCTGGGGGCCCAGAGGCTGGATCAGCCGCGAGAGAGCAGTGACCACCCGCCACCCCCCCCCCCCCCCGAACACCAGGCGGCGGACTCCAGCCCAGGCCTCCCGGGAGCCTACCCCCGAAGCACAGGCTGGTTCAGGAACCCGACAGAATTCCTCAGGGAGCTCCAGGGTGTGCTGTGCCCAGCCCACCTCCAGAGGGGCTCCCAGCCGTCAGCTCCCAGCGGCCTCCGTGGAGGCAGCACTGGTGGCAAAAGCTGAGGCCGGGAGGACAGGACGCACACCTAGAATCTGCCGCACACGGAGGATGGCCCGGCCCAAGAAAAGAGCCCCAGGTCCCCGCTGCCCTGGTGACCGTGCAGATCATCATGGCCATGACATGCACAGGAGTAAAGCGTGGGCGCTGCACAGATGCAAAGAATCCTCAGGAACCCAAGTGGGTTTCAACTGACTGGACTCGGCGAGGCCTGCTCCGCTGTACACGGGGTGGACCTGAGCCCGAAGGCCCCACAGTCCGGATCTGGGCCGTGGAGGCTGGCCCGGCGCCTACCTGTCTCTGCCGCCCCCTCACGGAAGTGGCTGCACCAGTTGCCATCCGTCTGCAGCTCATCGTCATGGGCCGCGCGCACGGGCAGCTCGTGGCCCAGCACCTCCAGCTCTTGGTGGCAGCGGGAGTGCGGGCAGCTCTGGAGGAAGGCGAACACCAGCAGGCTTGTGGTGCGCTCGTCCTGGGGGCTGGTGCCGTTGCTGACCTGAGAGGAGAGTCCTGTGGGAACGTGGCCCCGGGCCAGGCAGCCGGGCCCGGGAGGGCCTCCCTGGCCCGGGGCCTGGACACCCTCCCAGTGGGCAGGGGCCAGTCCGCAGGGCCACGTACAGATGCCGAAAAGCTCCAATTCTGCAGAAGGTGGCCCACCTGCCGGCGGCCAGCTGGTGCGCCCCGGGGAGGGAGGTCAGGCACGTATGCGTCTAGGTGCCATCCTGGCTCTGCACGCCTGCGCCGGGCCTCGCGTATCTTTTACCAACCAGAGCCCACGCTCACTGGGGGTGCATCCAGCAGTTAGAAGCTCATCCTCTGCCATCATGTCCTTTGTGGGCCCAGGAGGGTGTTGTGCAAAAGCAGATTTTCAATACAGCCCGGGCAGTAGTGACCACAGGCAACACCTGCCTCTGGGCAGGCCTGGCTGACCTCAGGTAGATAAGCCCCTGGCCAAGCCCACGAGCAGCACGGCGGGAGCCAGGAGGGCCGCTGCACGTGGCAACAAGAAGGCAAGTGCAGAGTAGGGCCAGGGGTGCTCAGGTCACCCCCAGACCTGGGATGAGAGGGCATCGTGAGAGGCTAGGATGCCGAGACCGCCCAGATCAACACACGCAAAACACACGGCCTGGGCTGGGAGAAGTCACGGGGAGAAAATGAAGGTGCAGGTAAAATTTACTTCTAAGTAAGTCCATAATGTTTTTCATTAGAAAATACTAGAAAAATATTCTGATTAGGAAAATCAGAAAACTTTGAGAGGACAGTTTTTAGAGGACAAATTGTTTTAAACAAAATGCATAAAATAAGGTGCTTATGTATTGCTATTCAGCCTTTACTTCGCCAGAATTACTCCTAAAAGGGGGAAAATGTATGTAAAGCTCTACTCTACTAAATCTTTACAGTGAGGCCAGTGGCACAAGGCAGCTGAGAAACTCAAGAACGTGCTTCGTCTCTACCTCAGGAGACGTCCCGGTCAGGAGAGAAGAGGGGCTGAGGCAGGGCTGCAGTTGAACCGTGTCCCCCAGAGACAGGCCCAGGTGCTGACCGCCAGGACCTGAGAGCAGGACCTTATCTGGAAATGGGGTCTTTGCAGATGTCACGTTAAGGCCAGGTCATCCTGGATTGGGGCCCTAATCCCATGACCCATGTCTTTACAAGAGAAAGGGGCTGACTTACAGACACACACAGGGATGCCAGTGCAGATGGAGACCGGAGCTGGAGAGGCCAGAGCGGGCTCCTCAGAGCCTCCGGAGGAACCAGCCCTGTAACACCCTGATACCAGACTCGTGGCCTCCAGACACTTCAGGAAAACACCCAGCCGTGGGCTTTCCCTGCTGCAGCCCCAGGGAACTGAACCAGGCCGTCTTTTTCCAGAGGTTAGTAAACAGGGTCCAGAGTCTGGGTGTGTGGCAGCGGTTGGCAACAGCTACGCCAGGTCAGGTATCAAACCCAGGTGCAGTGACCTCTGCCTTTCCCCCCGAAACACAAAGAACAGAAGTGGCCAGGCGAGAAGGAGAGCATCCCGTGTTAGAGGGCTCAGGCCCCGGAGCCAAGCGTTTAGTGCCATCCGGCTGGGAAGCGTGTGGACAGACTCCGTTCTGAGCATGTCAAGAACAGGCTGGCCTGGACTCCCAAACAGGCAGCCGGCCCAGAAGACCAACAGCATTTCACACCAAGAACAAGCAAGGCTGGTGACAAGCCAAGGAGGGACGAGTGATACAAGCTGAAACGGATGTCTCAGAAGGTGGAAGATTGGGTAGTTGTTTATCCTTTTAGGTCACAGGTTAAAGTATGTTAAGAGAAATGATCAAGACTTAGGAAATCTTGCCGGACATAATACAGATTTCATCTATAGGAGGCAAAAATAACTCGTGCTATAATATCAGTGCCAGCGCAGAGAAAACGATGGAGAGCTGTCCAATGTGTGTGATAAACTAGACTAATCCTGGTGTCCAAACCTGGAGAAGACAGCGCCAAACAGTAAAAACAAAACAAAACAAAAAAAAAATCAATCTCATTTTCTTTTTCTACCTATCAAAAAAAATCAAAGAATGCTATTAGTATAGATGAACAGCACCATACAAACAGTAAAACAAAAAACAAAAAACAAAAAACAAACCGAGCCATTATGCTCAGTGATATAAGCCAGACACAAGAGGACATGCACTGCTCCATCCCTCTCATCTGTGTGGTCCCTGAGGCATCAAATGCACAGAGAGAAGGGGGCAGTGGTGGCACAGCGACGCGAGTGCTCTTAATGCCACTGAGCCGGACACTTAAAAAAGGTTAAAATGGGGACTTCCCTGGTGGCGCGGTGGTTAAGAATCCGCCTGCCAATGCAGGGGACACGGGTTCGAGCCCTGGTCTGGGAAGATCCCACATGCCGCGGAGCAGCTAAGCCTGTGCACCACAACTACTGAGCCTGTGCTCTAGAGCCCGCGAGCCACAACTACTGAGCCTGTGTGCCTAGAGCCCGTGCTCCACAACAAGAGAAGCCACCAATGAGAAGCCTGTGCACCGCAACGAAGACCCAACACAGCCAATCAATCAATCAATCAGTAAAAGGTTAAAATGGTAAATTTTACTGTAATTAAAAACACCTGGAAACAAAATCAAGGGGGGGGGGGAAGTCAGAAAATCTATAGCAGGGTGAAATTTCTGACGGGGGAAGAGGAAGCTGCTGGATGTCTCACCATGAACCTGACTGTGGGGCACGCCTGTGTCTCGGTTTTCTCAGCTTGAAGGAAAGAAAGGGGAAAGCAAAGCCCTGGGAGTGTGTCTGCCCTTTCCCACTGAAGTCGTCAGGAGAAGCGGCACCTGGGCAGCTCCCGAAACCTCTTCTGCTCAAGTAGCTGACGCTTCTCCTGAGCTGCTAAGCTGGGAACCACATGGCTCCCAGGCCTGCAGAGGGATGTTTGAGAAGCGCACACCGAGCCCCCAGGCGCTGTCTGCTCAGAGATGCAGAAACCGGGCCAAGCTCGTGAACCACCTAGTAAGTCCTCAGGCCGCCCCCATGGAACCGGTGGGGACACGAAGGGCCCTGGGCTGGACGCCCGAAGATGCCACACTGCCTGGCAAAGACAGGAAGGAGGTGAAGAAGAGCTTCTGCTGGGCCAGGCGCGACTTTCTCTTTTAAACTCGCGCAAAGCACAAGGCACCATTTAGGCCCCATCCTGCTGAGGCGGGGGACCGGCCCACGCAACCTCGGCGACGCTATAGCTCTGAGCCCGTGCTGCACAGGAGCGGGCGGAAGCGGTGAGGGGACGAGAGGGTTATCCGCCCTGTGCTCCCCGGAGCTGGGACCCGAGGCTCCGCCGCCCACACCCCCAGGACCACCGCCCGTCTGACCTTCGAGTCCATGGCCCAGGCAGCGTCGTGGGCTCCAGCTCACAGGGGTGCGGGTCGGCAGCCTGGAAGAGGACACACACACAGGGTGGGTGCAGGGCCCCGTGGGGACACCCCTCCAGGACCCCCAGGGAAGAACAGGGAGCCCTGCTGCCCTCGCCCGCCCACCTCAGCCCAGCCCCCAGCAGCCTGAGCTCACTGGTCAGGCAGACGGGGCCGTCTGCTCCCGAACCCTCTCCAAGTCAATACAGTACTTGGAGCACCGGGCTCCCTCCACGAAAAACACCTGGACGTTTCCAGGGACCTGCTGTGTCATTACCATGGCCCCATCACCGCTCTCCCCACCGACCCTCCCCAGCTGCAGCCCCAGAGCACCGAGTGGGTGGGAAAACGAGGCACGCCTGGGCCCAGGGCCACGTGGCTGCAACGGCTGGTGAGATCAGTCTTGCACAGAAAGATGTGTATAAATTAAGAAAAGAATGTGTATTTGACAGTCACACAAAAGATTCAGGCTTCCAGATGGCACATAAATCCACACTAAATAACCTGGCAGGCATAAACAACTGAGCAGACAAAAGCCCATCGGAGACTGAGTTTAAAAAGATTATGCCCCCAACATGGAAAATATAAAAGAATGAGAGCTGTGTGCATCGTAGAGACGTCCAAACAGACCAGAAATATTTTCTGCAGAGCAGTCTCAACAGAATAATCCCGCGTTAAAATGTCCGCACCAGTGAATGTGTGTTTACACACAGTATTAGGCTAAACCCAATGAATCGGTCCTTTTGCAGGGCAGTAACAGTCAAATTTGGAACTTCCATACGGTTCCTAAAAACACAGGGGGTAAAAAGAGAACCAACAGCTCCTCTCCAGGGAGAAAGGGCAAGGCTTCCCCCCGGGGAGCGCGGGTGGGGGCCTTGGGGGACTGCATCCCCAGGACCCAGGCCACCCACCGGGAGTCGGATGAACCCACCCTGGGGCCGGGCAGGCTGCAAAGGACGCGGGTGAACGTGGAGGGACAGACAGGAAGCAGCAGGACGCTGGCCCGAGGGCCTCCGCGGGCCTCCAGGGCAGGAGGCAGAGCTGCAGGACGACGTGCCACAGAGCAGGCCCCTGGGGGAAAGGCCGCAGAAGCCAACCCACGTCCAGTCACAGCCTCGGCCTCCACCGCGCCCTCTCAGGAACGAGCTTCCGAAAACCGGGGAGGCCGCCATCAAGGGGTAACTCACATAAAATCTGCCTTCCACCCGGACCTGCCCTCCCCACTGTCCCCGCGGCCCTGATCCACGTCCACACCGCTGACGCTGTGCTCATTTCCCGCCTCAACACATACTTCCACAAAATGTTTTAATGCCTTTACGTAAGTGACCCTTGAACAACGCGGGGTCAGCGGGTACAGAATTTACTTGTATCCGCGACCTGCATTCTCCAATTCGACCAGCAACAGCCCGTGGGGCATTTACTAGTGAAAAACATCCCCACAGAAGGGGGGCCCATGCAGTTCAAACCCTTGTTGTTCGAAGGTCACCTGTGCATATATGTCTTCAGAGCTCTCCCTCGATGTAAGGATATAGAATGAGAGCAGAACACGGATGCTGACCCAGACGGGATGGATCCACAGGACAAAGTGCCTCTGCAGGACGGCTGGGCCCCGGTGTTTTCCTCAGAAAGACAGTGGGTTTGGAGAAGGTGGATTTCCTTTTTTTTCCTTCTGAAATGAACACTTACTAAAGATTTTATGTAACTGATTATTTAATGGGGGAAACAAAGATGTTAAAACCACTCAAAGAGCACACAAGCACCGACGGCAGAGCACCTGTATTTCTATGGACAAATCACCTGCATCAGCATCCGTTTTCTGCAACTTACAGAGGTGTAAAATAGCTCCAAGACAAGAAAACCAGAAACAGTGAGCTGGCCAGAATATCCAGGTTTTTTGCCCACTTCAGAGTCTTTCACAGATTTCCTGACAGTCTCCGGACTGGTAATGATCTCAAAGGTTATTCTTTGACACACACAAACAGGGTGGGTCTCAGAAGAATGCTAATTAACCAGCCAGGCCTCCTAGGTTTCTTTTGCAAATTTAGATTAAACAGCTACTAATGCCACAAGATCAGCTTCTGTCTGGAAATTCTCACCAGGAAGCTCAGGCTGGACTCTGCTACCCCGAAGGCGGGCAGGAGGCCAGGCCAAGCAAGTTCACAGGCTCCACCTGCGGCCCCTCTAGATGTGTGCGGAGAAAAGGAAGCCCAGCCAGGGGAACAGGGGCCACGGATCCAGACACTTGCACGTGGCAGAGACTCAAATGCAGGCAGCGGGTGGGGAGCTTTGCAGAGGAGGCCGCGGGGGAAGCAGGGGGCCCGCTGGCCGTGGCTCCCTGTGCGATGGCATCCTCTGTGTCGCCCCATGTCGGAGGCACAAACAGAAAGGAGAGAAGCTGTCAGGTATCAATCGAGTCCTGAAGTTATTGTTAGCTTCCTGGACTGTCCCAGAGAGCACTCTGACTTGACCTCTCGGGCTGGTGGTCACTGGGGGGACTGGGGGAAGGGGCCGGGCAGGCTGCTCTGCCACCGTCCACTCGTATATTCAGTCCCGGCCTCTCTTACTCGGGTACCCACTTATCTCAGATTCCTTGGCCTGCAGGAAGCGACCTTCCCACCACGGAGGACGGGGACCCCAGGGCCAGACTGGCTTTTCTGGGGGGCTCTGTAGCCTTCACTCCCTAAAGGCAGCTCAGTTCTGTGACAAGTGGCCTGTCACAGTCGATCATACAAGCATCATTCAGAAATAGGACGTTCTGAGGAAGGCTCTCAAGTTGTCTAATTATATTACATCCTGGTAAAAAGAACGAAGGACAGTAGGCAGTTTCTCAAAAAACTTATACACAGAATTACCGTCTGTTCTAGTAACTCTGCTTCCGCGTACGTGCACACCCATCCTGGCTGCGTCACTCACAACAGCACAGGTGGTGACAACGCAACATCCACTGATGGGTGAGTGGATGGACACAGTGCGTCCATCACGCAGTGAGTCTCGTTCAGCCGCAGAGAGGAGATTCTGGCACCTGCTGCACAGGGCGGAGCTTGAGGACACTGAGCCGCGGGACATGAGCCAGACGCACAAGGGCAGCTGCTTCCTGAGTCCACTTCTCTGCCGCAAAGTGGACTGTTGGCCCAGGGCGGGGGCCGGGGGCCGGGGCGGGAAGATGAGAGGGTCCTGGGGAGGACGGGGGTGGTGGCACCTCAGTGCGGGGGACATTCACAGGTGGTTACAGTGGAAAATTTTATGTATATTTTACCACACACACAACAAAGAAGGAAATTCTGACACCTGCGACAATGTGGAGGAACCCTGAGGATGTTACACCGAACAAAACAAGCCAGACGCAGAAGGACACACACCGTCTTGCCCCACTTACATGAGAAATCGTGCCTGTTTTCTAGAGAATTATTAATTCCTATTAATGCCACTGAGCTGTACACTTAAAATGATTAAAACGGTAAAATTTTACATATATTTCACCACAATAAAAAAAGTTTGCAAGAAAAACCCCCCCCCAGAGTCTTGTTTTTGAACCTATGCAAATAGCTGTACCATCACACAAAATGAGGAAACTTAACAAGAATTCTGTCAGGAAGAACTAGATGTCATTTCCGTCTACCAAATTTCTATGGGTTATAGACAGCTGAAGAAAGAGAAAGTTGCGTGTGTCTAGAAAACAGAAATGAAAACGTCAGCAATATTCCGAGCAAACCACCAGTTTCCCACCTTGGTCTGTGGGTCCCAGCAGCTGCGCCCACGCCGTCTGCATCCAGAAGAGCCTGGAAACCCCGACCTGCACCCTGGGTGAAGCTCTGGGTTGTTGAAGCCAGGAGAACACAAAAGCCTGTTTGTGAAGTATCACTAGTTCAAAGTACCTGGTACCAGTCCTTTCCACAAGTCTCTGATTCCATCCTTCTTTGCTGAGGACACACACGAAAAGCCCCAAGTCATCCCCAGAGGGCACAGGCTGCCGGGGGTGATTCATGTGTTTCTCTAACCGACAACATCAGAACGGAAGGGGGTCAGATTCTCTTTTGGGGTACAGTACGTAACAAACGTGATCAGTGTTTCCCCTGAGAATAAAGGCGTCCTCATATAGCACACAGCTTCTGAAACATTTAAATGAGTAATGTTTTCCTGTAAACATAACCAAAGCAGCCTCACAACAGTAACACTTCAAACAAATCTGATTAATTGTATAATCGCTCTCTTTATAAGGTGAACGGCCTTTGGGATTCTCCAGGGGCACTCTGGGAAGTCTCAATGATAGTCTTAGGTGTAAAAGATATCCTGAAAACATTTTTTTTTTCTAAATTCAGGGTCCGTCCAACCTTTGGAAGCTCTGTCAGAGTCCACTTGGGCACTTAAGATGGGGTCACGGATGCCTGAGAAACAGGACATGGTTATCAATGAACGAAACTAAGAAAACCGTAAGCTCCTCATAAGTGATCAACTTTTGTTCTTTGTGGGGCTGTTTTTCCCCTTAAAACATAAAGCATCAAAATTTACTGTTTTCGGGACTTCCCTGGCACTCCAGTGGTTAGGACGCCACGCTTCCACTGCAGGGGGCGTGGGTTTGATGCCTGGTCGGGGAACTAAGGTTCCACAAGCTCCGCGGTGCGGCCAAAAATAAACAATTAAAAAAAAAAAAAAATCGTTTTGACAGTAAAGGAGGCAAGACCATCAAAACAAGCAAACTTTGCTAAAACTGTGAGATTTCATAGCTTCTTCTCAGACTCAGACATTTAAGAGATTTACAAAAACATGAAACAATGTTCTCACTAAAAACATTGTTTTGTAAAATACAGTATTTTAAAAAAATGTTCGTTAAGCAACAGCCATTGATATTTTCAAACAAATCAACAATATTTGAAAATTTTCTCCAGTTTTACTTTCTCACACATAAAATAGATAAAACCCACTTAATCAAAAGCTTTTCAGGGTCCTCAGTAATTTTTATGTGTAAAAGAGAGACCAAAAAGTTTGAGGGGGGGGGAAGAAAAGACCCCCTTTCCTTGAAAATAAAAGCACATATACAACAGTTTTTCTCTGTCATCCATTTTAATTACAACTCAACCCAAGTGACTGACCTTCCTTCACAGAGAACCAGGTGCCCGGGTGTCACAGCTCAGACGCTATCTCCAGCAGCACGCGTGCCCTGGGCGTCCCCATGGTGCAGACACGCTGAGCGACACCAGCCAGAGACGAAGCCTCTGCTGAGGACACTGAAAACACTTGAACTTACACCTGGTACCCAATGCTTCGGTATCCTGTCTTACTTAGAAGTTACCTAGGTAGACAATGATTGCCGTCATTAACTCAATTTAATGTGCGTCCAAGCTGCACCCTGTAATACTGTTAAAGTAAAAACAATGTCAGAATTCTATTCAACTTAGTTGAAAACAAATTTACATTTCTCTTAACTTTAAACATCATGTAAGAGTAATATTAGCTGATTTGATAAGTAAACCTGTAGAAGTTTGGGGGGAAACCAATTAGAATAAAATGTATTATATCAACGTTATACTGATATATTGAATATTGATTATTACATGTAATCAATATTAACTATAATACCAATAAATCAGAGAAAAGACACAGCTTTTTAAAGCCCCAAATTATTAATTTATCCTCATTTGCCAAAGATTTATCTTAATTATGTGAACCTGCATTCTTTTTTGTGATATAGTTGATGTATAATATAAGTTACAGGTGTACAACATAGTGATTCACAATTTTTAAAGGTTATACTCCATTTATAGTTATTATAAAATATTGGCTATATTCCCTGTGGTGTACAATATTATCCTTGTAGCTTATTTATTTTATACATAGTAGTTTGTACCTCTTAATCCCCTCCCCCTGTCTTGCCCCTCCCCTTTCCCTCTCCCACTGGTAGCTACTGGTTTGTTCTCTGTACCTGTGAGTCCGTTTGTAAACCTGTATTCTTAAAACGTTTCTGAGTTTGGACTTCCCTGGTGGCGCAATGGTTAAGAATCCACCTGCCAATGCAGGGAACACGGGTTCGAGCCCTGGTCTGGGAAAATCCCACACGCTGCGGACCAACTAAGCCCGTGCACCACAACTACTGAGCCTGCGCTCTACAGCCCGCGAGCCACGACTACTGAGCCCATGCGCCACAACTACTGAAGCTCGCACTCCACAACAAGAGAAGCCACCGCAATGAGAAGCCCACGCACCACAACGAAGAGTAGACCCCGCTCGCCGCAACTAGAGAAAGCCCGCGCACAGCAACAAAGACCCAAAAATAAATAAAGAAAATTTGAGTTCCTTTCTGTGCATTTTAAATTTTTTTAAAGTCTAATGCATTTAAATTATTAGAAACGAGATTTCCTGATTTTCTGGAAATTTTAGAAATATTTGATTTATATAAGCATTTATTTAGGTCCACAAGCCAATGAGAACAGAGTTCCTCCAATTTGAGACACTTCACAACCTAACTCCCTAATGATGAGAAAACGTTTGGCACATTTACACACCAAGAGGCCAAGGCCTTGCTGAATTACAGACCCACAGGGCACACGGCGTCGGTCCCACAACTTCAGGGCCAGGTCAAGAGTAAACACAGAAACACCAAGGCTCACGGGTCCGGATGTCAAGGAGTGGTTCTCCGTGGTGGCACAAAATTCTGAACTGAGCTCAAAAGAGACCAAGGACACAAACCACAGTCTGACCACCCAGATCCTCTGTCCTCTCCCGCTCAACACAGGGCAGACCTCTGACACCTGCCCACAAGGACCACAGTCAGCGAAGGCACCAACGGAGTAACTGGTCCACATGTGCAAACACAAAACCCAGCCAAACACAGGACAGAGGGAGCCACTCCACTGGCCCTGAGATGTGGCCTCTGGGGGCTGAAACCCACTGGCACACATTCAGGGACGGCTCCAAAACTGGCAGCCAAAGAAGAGGGCGAAACCATGACTTTCATACAAATACAAAACAATAAAATGAACACATGTCCAAGATTTTATTTATTAGCTCATTAATTAGTGAGGGAACCAGTAAGATAGATGATAACAACCAGTTTCTAGATAACGTGGACTTCTAAGGTGGCCGCCAGGTCTGCTGAGATCATGTAAGACAGTCCTTCCCCCGAAGTGGGTGAACAGGGTCAACGCAGAGCCACAGGAGGCCCAGGCCAGTGTCCACGTGGGCCCCTTCTGACGATTCGTGGCGGGGTGGGAGCTGCCACTCACCCAGAACACAGTGTGACCTCACTGCCAGCCCCTTGCCACCTGGATTCGCCAGGACAGAAGCTGGAGTGTGGACGCTGGTCTGTCTCTCTGGCTCCTTTGCGCCAAGCTCTCCGTCCCTCAGGCCTCCCCAGACGCTGGGCACATCCTCAGAAACCCCAGTGCCTGCTCCGCTCCTCGGCCCTCCCCTCCATCCCACAGGCCTGGGAACCACTGGCTTTCAATCCTGGCTGCACACACTGGGAGCAACCGAGAGACTTTAAGATACTGATTTGACATGATCTTACATATGGGAAAGCCCCAGGAATCCACTAAAACACCCCTGGAAGTAATAAATGAGTTCACCAGCGCTGCAGGACACAATCTCTGCAAGATCTGTTGTACTTCTACGTGCCAGCAATAAACAACCCAAATATGAAACTGAGAAACAGAACAGCATCAAGAGAAATAAGGTACTTCAGAATACAATGAACAAAAGAAGTGTAAGGCTTGTACAGCGAAAACTACAAACATCGTTGAAGGAAAGTAAAGACCTAAATAAATGAAATCACTCCTGTCCATGGACTGGAGGATGTATTCCGTTCCACCAGTGGGAGCCCCCCAGACACCCACGGACCCAACACAGTTACCCTCAAGCTCCCAGCTGGCTTTTCCGCAGAAAGTGACAAATGGCTCCTGTTTCATGAGGAAATGCAAGGGGCACAAAATAGCCAAAGTAAAAAAGAACAAAGCTGGCAGACTCACACTCCCCAACTTCAAAACTTATGACTGAGCTACAGTAATTGAGACAATGTGGTACTGGCAAAGGATAACCTCACAGATCAATGGACCAGAAATGACAGTCCGTAAATAAACCCTAATATTTATGGTTCATCGACCCCTGACAAAGGGGCCAAGACCAGGGTAAAGAATAGGCTTTTCAGCAAATGGTGCTGGGACAGCTGGGTATCACAGGGGCGAAAGCATGAATTTGGGCCCCTACCTCATATCATATATAAAAACTAACTCAAAACATATCATAGGCCTAAATATAAGAGCTAAAACCATTAAAAAAAAAAAAACAAACTCTTAGAAGAGAACAAAGGAATACAACTTTATGACCTTGGGAGAGGCAGTGATTTCTTAGATATGACACCAAAAGAACAAGTCATACAAGAAAAAAATAGATAACTGGACTTCTTGAAAATTAAAAAACCTTTGTGCTTCAAAGGAAACGATCAGTGAAAACACAACCCACAGAATGGGAAAAAATGCTTGTGAATCATTTACCAGACAAGGGACTTGTACCCAGAATATACAAAGAATTCTTGTTAACAACAATAAAAAAACAACCCAGTTAAAAATTGGGCAAAAGATTTTAATAGGATCCAAAGATATACAAGTGGTCAACAGGCACATGAAAAGATGCTCAACATCATTAACCACTACGGAAATGCTAATCAAAACCAAAATGAGAGGGGAATTCCCTGGCGGTCCAGTGGTTAGGACTCTGCACTTTCACTGCTGAGGGCCCGGGTTCAATCCCTGGTCAGGGAACCAAGCTCCCCACAAGCCACGCGTGCGGCGCGGCCAAAAAAAAAAGAAAGAAAGAAAGGAAAAAAACCCACAATGAGATACCCCTTCACACCCACCAAGACAGCTAGAACCAAAAGAATAATAGCAAGTGGTAGCGAGGATGTGGAGAAGCCGGAAGCCTCATACCGTGCAGGTGGAAACGTAAGATAGTGCAGCCACTTTGGAAAACAGTTCTGCAGCTCCTCAGAATGTTAAACAGAGCTATCACAAGACCCAGCAATTCCACTCCTAGGCAGGCATATGTACAAGAGAAATGAAAACACACGTCCACACAGAAACTTGTACACGAATGTTCATCGTGACATCATTCAAGGCAGCAAAAAGCCGAATGTCTATCAACTGGTGAATGGATAAAGAAAATGTAGTATATTCATAAAACGGAATATTTATTTGGCCATAAAAGGGAATGAAATGTGAAACATTGGATGAACTCTGAAACATTATGCTGAATGAAAACAATCTAGTCAGAGAAAACCACAGGTTGTATGACTCCATTTATATGAACTTCCCAGAATAGGCAACTCCACAGAGAAAAAAGTAGATTAGGGTCACCTGGGGCTGTGGGGATAAGGGGACTGGGGGGTGATTGATAATGTGCGTGGTTTCTTTGGGGGCTGCTGAGATGCTCAAAAATTAGATTGTGGTGATGGCTGCACAACTCTGAGAGTAAACTGGAAACCACTTTAAACGGGGAAATTTTATGATATGTGAAGTACCTCAATAAGAGGTTTAAAAAGCAGCCCAAGGGAGGGCGGAATAAAGAGGGGGAGCCACCCCGTCACACAAGCCCCAGAAGTGAAACCCACCCCCCAGTGCGAAAAGCCTCCGAGTCCCAGTGTCCTCGTCTCCCGCCGCCCGACCTGCCCAGGCCCTGGCCGAGAGGTGTGCGCACACGGGGTGCGGCAAGACGGCCCGCAGAGGCCGGTGTGCCGGGGGCCGCTCCAGAGCGTCGAGGTGGGCCTCTGTCCCAACAACCTCCCTCGCCTTGGAGCCAGGGAGAAGAAAAGGGATGTCCCACGGCCCTCCTGGTGACCCGGACCCCTGGCCCCGGAAGAGGCCTCTCCCCACGCGTGGCAGCCCCGCTCCCGGCCGGCCGCCACATCCTTCCACCAGGGCAGAAGGTCCCTGGGCCCCACGGCACTCGTGTGCCTGAAGGTGACCAGCCCCTCTTCAACCTGCTCTGTGACCCAGAGGGGACTCGTGTCCTCCCCACCCGCGATGACAGGACACTGAGGGAAGGGGATAACTGCAAACGAGCCACTTCCTCACTGTCTCAGTGGTGGCTTCTAGGACCCTGGACACAAATACCCACACAAAAGCCAACCGAGAACTCAATCTGCAGCAGAACCTCCAGAAGTGGTTGCTCTGCGGTTCACCCAGATAGATGATCACGTCCGTCCGCTGTTCACTGGAAACTTCCCCATTCAGCCCAGCACAGGCAGGAAGAGGAGGGAGGGAGAGGAAGGAGGGAAAGGACCGGGGAGGGCTCTTGGGGAAAAGGCCCAGAGAGGGTCCACGGCACCGCCCCACGCTTCCCCCGCCCCCGAGGCTGCCCGCAGGGAGGGGTCTGCAGAAAGGCCAGGCCCTCCCCACCACCACCCCGGGTCTAACAGGTGCAGGGGAGCAGGGCTGGGACGTGGGGTGGCGGCCGGGAACCCAGGTAGCGCAGCCCCGCAGGGAGAGCTGGGGCTCTGGGGCGGCAGGGTACTCAAGCGTCTTCGTCTCGGATCAGCATTCGTCCAGACACAAAGCTCTGCCCGCGTGTCCCGCCCAGTGAGCTCCGCGTGTGCTTCGGGCGAGCACACGTGTGACCCCCGGGGGCCCAGGTGCTGCTGTCAGATCCTGTGCAAGGGAGGCCCAGCAGGGTGGGGAGCACTGTAGGCCTCCACTCCCTCCACAGCCCCCACCTGACGTCCGGCCACCAGAGGCGCAGCCACAGAAGCACCTGCCAGAGCTCTGGAGCGAGGCTTCTCAGGGCCGACAGTCCAGACGCGGCGTCCCGGGCACCTCCGCACGACGCGCGCTCCTCCATCGGGGCACAGGCCCCACCCCTCCCCCGCCACAGGCAGCGCCAGGCCGGTCCCCCTCCTCCTTGCTCCTGGGTGCCGGGGCTTCCGGGCAGGCCGCTCGCATCTGCAGTGAGTGGGACCTCCAGTCCTGGGTCTGCGAAGGCCCGGGAGCAGGGCCCCTCCCCCAGCACTCCCGCACTGCTGGCAAGCTCCTATCCACCCCTCAGAGTCCACCTCGGATGGCCTGACCTCCTCAGACAAGACTTAACGGGACCCAGCCCCTGTTATGGCAGCTCTCTGCTCCAAAGCCTGCATCCCGGTGTCCCACCGTTGCCATTCCCACCACACAGCGCCCTGTCCCGCGGAGTCTTCTCTGGGCCCAGCCCAGATAACTCCGTCCTTGGACCCCGGCGGAAAGGCTGCCCCGTGCGCTGCGCTGAGCTCCTCCCTCGGGGCAGGAGGCCAGAAGCCGCCCCGCGGGCCGCCCCATCCTCTTCCCCGCGGTGCCTTCCTAGAGCCAGCTCAACCCCTGCAGCCGGAGGGCTCCTCCCACCCTCCCCCAGCTCGAGCGCAGACCCTCTTCCAGGGACAGTCACCCGTGGCTCCCGGCGGACTCAGGGTTTGCCCGGAGATGGCAGGGACCCGGGCCCAGGAGAGCCCCCGGCCCGACCCGCCTGCGTCCCGACGGGTGGGATGGGACTGGGAACCACGTGCCCCTGCTGAAGCCGCCGACGGAGGCCTGGGCAGCAGACAGACCCGCAGGAGGGGCACGGCCGGGGCGGAGTCGCCCGAAAGGGTCTCAGGGGTGAGGCCCCCCTCAGTGAAGACCACCCCCTCCCCCGTGAGGGCCATCCCACCCCGGCAGCGCAGCGCGTCCCGCTCGCTGGATGAAAGAAACGCGCCCCACGCCCCGCGCCCGGCCTGCTGGCTGAGGGTCTCGGATCTCTCAGGGTTTCCGGTCACTAAGTCACTCAACAACCCACTTCCGCCGCCCGCAGCGTGTCCAGAGCAGCGCGAGCCGGGGACGCGCCTCGGCCCGCACCCGCGTCTGCCTCACGCGGAGGGAGCAGCGGGACGGAGCGCGCGGGGGCAGGGAGGGGGCGGCCCAGGGGCGGAGGGCGCGGGGACTGGCGACGCCCGGCGGCACTCACCTCCCACGGCGGCGCCAGGCGGCGAGGCGGCTGCGCACCAGGCTCGGGCGGGAAAAAGCCGACGTCCCGGGGGTGGAGCGCGCAGCCGCCGCGAGCCCACTTCCGGTACCTCCCGCCCAGCCCGACAAGGCTCCGCCCCCTTACTGCCGGCCACGCCCGCCCCGGCACGGCCACGCCCGCCCCGGCACGGCCACGCCCCCACTCCATCATTTCCTCAACCTTGCCGCGGCCCCGCCCCTTCCCGGCCGCACACCGACAAGGCTCCGCCCCAGGCCCACCTCCAGGCCCCGCCCCTCGCCAGGTCCCTGGAGGCCGCGCGCGGAGAAGCAGGAACAGAGGCCTCCAGGGACCAGGGCAGTCGCTACACGCGAACTCAGGAATAGAAACTGAATTTTAAAAAGAAGAAAAAAGACCGGAAAGAAATACAACCAGAAACCATGGGCTGGTTACAGTGAAATCATAAAATCGCAGGATTTTCTGCTTTTTTGTACTTCCCAATTTTTCTTAAGTGACTGTGGCACCAATTTTACAGTGAATAAAAACTATGGAATAGGGACTTCCCTGGTGGCGCAGTGGTTAAGAATTCGCCTGCCAGTGCAGGGGGACACGGGTTCGAGCCCTGGTCCGGGAAGATCCCACATGCCGCGGAGCAACTAAGCCCACGCGCCACAACTACTGAGCCTGCGCTCTAGAGCCCGCGAGCCACAACTACTGAGCCCGCGTGCCACAACTACTGAAGCCCGCGACCTAGAGCCTGTGCTCTGCAACAAGAGAAGCCACTGCAATGAGAAGACTGTGCACCGCAACAAGGAGTAGCCTCCGCTCGCCGCAACTAGAGAAAAGCCCTCACGTAGCAACAAAGACCCAACACAGCCAAAAATAAATTAATTAAATAAATTAATTTTTTTAAAAAACTATGTAATAAAGATCACATAATGGAACTGGGAACCACGTGCCCCTGGCAGAGGCCACTGAGGGAACAGTTTTTAAATCTAGGCAGTGTTATCTATGTCCCAACTTGATTTCTTTATCAGAGCTGCATATCCAAGTGATAAAAGTATTAAACAGCAAGTACTTCTTTTAAATGGGGCTCCTGGCAGTCAAAACAAGAGAGACAGAGCGAGGGACTGATTTCACAGCCCTGCAAGGAAAGGATGGAGCTGCCAATTTCCACTGCAAGAGAGTCCAACTTTGTCTCACACCTAACTTCAAATGAAATTTTTGGCTTTTATGTGCAGCTCTGAAGGGACAATCTAGAAAATCTGAAATAGAGCAGGTTCATCCCAACAGACACATGACTGGTGTGAAGGGACAACAAGACCAGCCACCCATCAGGGGTCCCAGCTCAGCGCTCTCTCCCTGCGATGGCCGGGGACAGAACTCCTCACCTGGCCGCTGAGGCCACCTGCATAAGCCATCAGCCCCTGCCCCCCCTGCACCCACACTCTAGAGCCGTAAGTTCATCTCTAGGACCACAAATGCGTTGCCAGTACCCTATGTGGACCAGCCAGGCCGAATCATGCTGCCTAAAAGCTGCTCCCAGGCTCTCACTGTGGTCTTGTCAGGAGGAGTTTAACTTCAAACCAATGCATAGAGCCAGCAATCCTTCCAGCCTCAGCACCACCCAACTCTCCTCTTACTCTCACCGCTTCTGACCGCTAAACTTGGGTGATGGATGACATGCGTCTCTGCCTTTTTACACAGCCCTCTGACTGTGATTTCACTTTCCACATCACAGCCTCCTCGGCCATGAAGGGCTGCTGTGGCTCCGGCAGCAGCACCACGTTCCCCAGATGGCGGTCACAGTAGTCCTGCTGTGAACACTGTCCTGCCAACCATTTTGTAGATGCGTGTCCTCACTCCTCTTCAGTCTCATACCTAGGAGTGGGGCTGCTGGGGCATAGTGCTGGGGAATGTTTAACTTTATCAGAAACTGTCAGTTTTCCAGAGTGGCTGTGCCATTCCCCACTCCTGCCAGCCATGTCCGAGCATCCCGGCAGCTCCCACCTGCGCAGGGTCCAAGCTGCCCCTCCTCCCGTCAGGGCAGCAGCCTCCTAACAGCTCTCTCCCTGCCACCTTGGCTCCAGTATCCTCCCTCCTGCTGTAAAATGTCAGGTGTTGACACCCCACTCTTGAAAACCCTCTTGGGTTTCCTGGGGCCTTTTCAATAGCCCGCGAAGTCCTCCGTGCTCTGCACCCTCTCTGCTAGAATCCCGCCGCTGTCCCTGCGCTTCCCTGGGCCCGGCTCCATTCTGCCCAGCACGTTTCACCTGAAATATGACATAATTGTGTATATGTGTTGGAAGGTGTCCCCTCCCTGGAATGTCACTCTCTCGCCATGGTACCCAGGGGCACTCAGCGTGGAATGAACGTGTGAACAGGAGGTGGGTGCCGCATGGAAGGCTGAGCAGGGTGCTGTGAGGGAGAGTGGCCAGCGGGGTGGCCAGCGGGACTTGGTCATCTAAGAAGGTGACATCTAAACTGGCAGCTGAGAGCCAGAAACGGACCAGATGTGGCGAGAGGGGAAGGGCATTCTGCACACAGAGGACGTCGCTGTGAGGAGTGGGTGACACGGGAGGGCGGGGGGCTGGGTGAGCAGTGGGGTCTCATCCTGAACACTGAGCCGGCCACTGCCCATTAGGCCAGGTGGGACCCACACCAGTAGGCCCCCCAAGGTCCCTTCTCCCCGATCCAGCCCCCAGTTCTAATTTGCAGCTTCTGCTATGCTGTGGGCTTTATAATCCATCCATGTGTTAAAAATGAGAAAATAAATAATATAGATAAACAAACAGAATGATGGTCTCAGCAATGAAAACAGAACACAAAACCCAGTGCGTTTTGTTTGTTTTTTTTTGTTTTGGCCGCACTGCGTGGTATGTTAGTTCCCCGACCAGGTATCGAATCCACGCCCCCTACATTGGAAGCACTGAGTCAACCACTGGACCACCAGGGAAGTCTCCCAGTGCGGTTTTGACTGAGAGGTGTAGCCGGCTAAGCAGAGCCAGAACCTGACCTCGGTTTTACTTTTTCCTGAGGTTTCTCACTGCTGCTTCTGGCTGCTGGCCTCTCCTACAGTGACCCCTATCATGGTGATGGGGACACTGGACAGCTACATGCAAAAGAATGAAACTGGACCACTGTCTTACCCCACACACAAATATATCAACTCAAAATGGATTAAAGACTTGAATGTAAGATCTGAAACCAAAAAACTCCTAGAAGAAAACATAGGCAGTAAGCTCTTTGACATCAGTCTTTGCAATGATTTTTTTTGGTTTCACACCAAAAGCAAAGGCAACAAAAGCAAAAATAAACAAGTGGGACTACATCAAATTTAAAAGGAAACCATTAACAAAATAAAAAGGCCGTCTATGGAATGGGAGAAGATATTTGCAAATCATACATCTGATAAGGGATTAATATCCAAAATATATAAAAGGGACTTCCCTGGTGGTCCAGTGCTTAAGACTCCACACTTCCAATGCAGGGAGCCTGGGTTCCATCCCTGGTTGGGGAACTAAGATCCCACACGTTATGTGGAGCAGCCAAAAAAAAAAAAAAAAAAAAAAAAATATATATATATATATATATATATATATATATATATAAACTCATACCACTCAACAGCAAAAACAAACAAAAAAATTGATTAAAAAAATGGGCAGAGGAACTTGGACATTTCTCCAAAGAAGACATACAGATGGCCAACAGGCACATGAAAAGAAGCTCAATATCACTAATCATCAGGGAAATACAGATCAAAACCACAGTGAGATCACCCACACCTGCTAGAATGGCTATTATCAAAAAGTAAGAAATAACAAGTGTTGGTGGTAAGGGTGTGGACAAAAGGGAACCCTTGTGCACTGCTGGTGGGAATGTAAACTGGTGCAGCCACTATGGAGAACAGTATGGAGGTTCCTCAAAAAATTAAAAATAGAACTACTATATGATCTAGCAATTCTGCTTCTGGGTATTTATCAAAAAAATGAAATCACTATCTTGAAGAGATATCTGCACCCTCCTGTTCACTGCAGTATTATTCACCATAGCCAAGACATGGAAACAACCTAAGTGTCCATTGGCTGACGAATGGATAAAGAAGATGTGAGCCACGTGTGTGTGTGTGTGTGTGTGTGTGTGTGTGTGTGTGTGTACCTATAAATGGAATACTGTTCAGCCACAAATAGGAGTTCCTGCTCTTTGCAAGAATGTGGATGGACCTTGAGGGCATTATGGCTTAGTGAAATAAGTCAGAGAAAAACAAATACTGTATGATCTCACATGTGGAATCTAAAAAACAAAACAAAACAAAACACCTGGGGACTTCCCTGGTGGCGCAGTGCTTAAGAATCTGCCTGCCAATGCAGGGGACACGGGTTCGAGCCCTGGTCCGGGAAGATCCCACATGCTGCAGAACAACTAAGGCTGTACGTCACAACTACTGAGCCTGCACTCTGGAGCCCTCGAGCCACAGCTGCTGAGCCCGTGAGCCACAACTACTGAGCCTGTGCTCTAGAGCCCACGAGCCACAACTACTGAGCCCACCTGCCTAGAACCCGTGCTCCACAAGAGAGGCCACCGCAATGAGAAGCCCGTGCACCACAACAAAGAGTAGCCCCCGCTCGCTGCAACTAGAGAAAGGCTGTGCGCAGCAACGAAGACCCAACACAGCCAAAAATAGAAAGAGAGAGAGAGAAAGAAAGGAAGAAAAACGGACACAGCAGATTCGTGGCTCCCAGAGACAGGGACAGAGAGTGGGTGAAACGGGTGAAGGGGGTTGAAAGGTACAAACTTCCAGTTATAAAATAAATGTGTCCTGGGAATGAAATGTTCAGCATGGTGACTGTAGTTAACATTGCTGTGTCGTGTATGTGGAAGTTGTTGAGAGAGTAGATCTTAAAAGTTCTCACTGCAAGAAAAAATGTTTAACTATGTGAGGTGATGGCTGTTAACTAGACCTACTGGCGATCGATCTGCAACGTGTACAAACATCAAGCCGTGATGTGGGCAGCCGGGAGCCAGAGGTCTGCGTGCGGGAGGCGGTCCGGGCAGAGGGAGCTGGGCTCTAAAGGGGCAGGAAGGGGAAGAAGGGGGCACAGGGACGCGCCGCCGCCCTCCTCCTGAGCTGCCTGCTCCGCAGGGCCTGCGTGGGTCTGGACCAGCCAGGGGCCCTGCAGCCTGCAGGGCTGAGGCCAGGGCTCCGAGGGGACTCCTACGGTCGCTGCTGCTTCGATGGGCACCTGTTCCCTCAAGCCAAGGAGGTGAGGCCTCCAACTTCCCCAAGACAAATCCCTTTGGGATGGGGGCTCTGGGTGGCAGCAAGGCTCACACCCCACCTCCCACAGCACCCCCGTCCCAGCCTTCTCTCGGGGTCAGTGTTCCACGGCCGCAGACGCCACTTCTTTCCTCCTGGCGCCCAGCTGACTCCTGATTTGTGGGGTCAGGCCTTCCTCCATCCCGGCCACCCCAGCCCGTCACCACAGGATGCAGACTGACAGCCAGTTCGCGAGGGCTGACATCTCACATCCCGAGGGCCGTGGGTCCCAGGCGTGCAGCAGGAATCGGGCCGCGGGGCCACGGGCCCTCCCCGCTCTAGACCAAGAGCCAGACCAGCAGAGGCCGGGAGAGCTCTTTCCAGCACCCAGGCCCCTCCAAGCTCCTCCTCTGTGCTCCCCGCCTGCCCCACGGAACCCAGTGGGTCGAGGTGCGTTCGGCGGGGTCAGTCTGGGAGGCCAGGGAGGCCCAGTAACTTGCTTGGAGGCCGGGGGAGGTTGGCTTACATGTAGGGGCCACCCCAGCCCTGGAGAAAGGTCTGGCCCTGGGCGGGGGTGGACCAGCTCCCAACCTTCAAGGCGCTTTCCCACCAAGACAGAGCCGAGGCTCTGGACCTCGAAGGACAGGCAGAGAGGTGAGTACCACCCGGGTCCCCAGTCCCCGCGCCCTCCGCCCCTGGGCCGCCCCCTCCCTGCCCCCGCACGCTCCGTCCCCGCTGCTCCCTCCGCGTGAGGCAGACGCGGGTGCGGGCCGAGGCGCCTCCCCGGCTCGCGCTGCCCTGGACACGCTGCGGGCGGCGGAAGTGGGTTGTTGAGTGACGTAGTGACCGGAAACCCCGAGAGGTGTGAGACCCTCAGCCAGCAGGCGCAGCGTGTGTGCACGTGTGCACCCCGGGGCGCTCTCTCCACGTCTGTCCTGGAATTAGGGGCCTTCTCAGGCCCACAGCAGCCGGGACTCCACTGCCCCGCTCAAGTCCCAGCTGCAAGGCCACCTCAGGGAGGGGACACGGGCGTGGGGCTGCCACAAAACGCTCCCTGCCAAGCCTGGCAGCCCCAGCCCCTGGGCACCGCACTGGAGGTCTCTGTGCAGGGCGCTGGCCCACCCGAGGACGCTTCCTCGCTCCCCGCCGAGCCGCACTCGGGGGAGTCTTCCGGGCAATACGACAGCCCGCTCTGTCCTTCCCATTTCCCACTCCGGTTCCTAAGACGGGACCGTGGGGATCAGGGTTCAGGAGGGATTTCAGAGCCACGGACACGGGTTCTTGGACGGCATGGTGGCAGCTGCAGGGCAGCCTTCCCTCGGTTGTCTGCCTGAAGCCACCATCACCTCCTACCACGTGGGTGCCTGTGAACTGCAGCCAAACCCTGCCTGTCTCCGTCTCTGATCAAGGGGCCCCTCTGTGGAACAAAAGGGGGTCAGCACAGGTGGCACCAGCCCCACTCCCCCCACCAGGCCCAGTCCCTGACCCAGACTTCCTTTGAGGAATCGAGGGCCACGCTGCTTCTGTTTTTCTACCCGATGCGCACGTGGCGCCGGAGGCTCTGGGAATCAGCTGGCCCGGCACTGACCCCGCCCGCTGCCGCCCCAGAGGGAAGCCCTGTGCCTTTGGGATTAGCTCCACAGTGACAGAGGCCAGCCACACGCCCCACGGCCAGCGCACGAGGAGGGCACCCGGGCCGCAACATCAGGGCTCCCAAGACCCTGTGCTCTGAATGTACTTGGGGAGGTGGATACATCTCATCGACTTAGGCCTGCAGGCTGCAGAGCCCACAGCACCGGGCTGCCAGGGCCTCGGGGTCACCCTGACGAGGAGACCACTTCACAGAACGCGCGTCTCTCCGGGAGGGTCCTGGCGCTGCTTTGGAGGACGGCCCCGTACACCCTGGGCGCTCCACACACTTTCTCAAGGGGTGTCAGCAGCTGGCCAAACCAGGACAACATGGACAAAAATAAAGTCCGCTGAGAAAGCACAAAGGTTGTGTTCTTCAAACCCATACACACTGACAGGTGCTGCCACGTGTGGACACCAACCCACCGAAGAGCGTGCCCTGGCTCGTGCCAAGAATACACTCTGTACCTGTTTTAAAAACTTTTATTGCGCATAAAATGGCCCATTCCCCTTTGTAGATCAGTTGTTACCACCTTTAAAACTGTTTTCTTTAAACTCTCCCCACTTTCTGCCCCACTGAAAAAATTCTGCTCTTTGAAAAGATAGAGGATAGTCTATCACTGCTGGTCAGAGCAGCTGGGGGACAGCTCCCGGGGCAAGGGCCAGAAGATGCCATCTGAGCAGGACTGGACCCCCAGGTGGAGCCGCTGGTGACCTCAGACTGAGGCGAGGTGCACTGCCGCCCTGCCTCTGCTGGAGCTGAACCCGGTTGTCCCTGCATGGGCCTCGGGCTTGGGCTTGCTCACGCCGTGGCATTTCAGAGAGAGAGAGAGAGAGATTTCCTGCTGCCCTGCCTTCACGGGGACTTGACAGGAGCTGAGTGCATTTCCAGAGCTGGGAAACACTGCATGCAGCCGTCAGCAGGGCACTACAACAACCTGCAAACTAGTGGTTATAAAACGGGAGCTTTCAGAAAAAGTGCTCTACTAGAACCTGAAGTCGTAGCCCTGCGGGAGGGAGTGGGGGAGCATTTCCGAGCTTCTCTGCAGCCTCCAGGCCGTCCTCGCTCCTGCAGGCACAGTGTGCTTCCGCAGGGGCGGGTGTTGTGTCCCTCCTGGCCACTCTGTAAACTTGTCCTCGTCCTGGGTGGGCAGAAGCTCGAGGGACGGGCCTGGCAGTTGCAGTGCACTGGGGCGGTGGGTGGGAAGGGTATGGGAAGGGTAGGCAAAGGCCACACAGGCGATGAATCCTGTCCCAAGCCCAATTTTATTGGAAGGCTGGGATTTAAGGATGGGATCTAGAACACCCTCCGCTCCCCCTTTTAAGAAAGGAGAATAGAAATGGAGGCTCTACCTCATCAAGCAAGAGGTGAAGGTCAGAGCCATGAGGGCTGGAGCAGCGCGTGCCCTGGATTCCAGGGGGGCAGACGGCAGCTTTGGGACAGATTGAAGAAGACAGTTCTTTGCTCCTTTGCAGTGAGAATGACTCTTGTCAAGTTGAGGCACAATGTGGTTCCCCAAGGACAGCGTGGACGCCCCTTGTCCTGCCGAGGCCTCTCCTCCCTGCACGCGGTCCCGCTCCACCAGGAGTCGGCTGGAGGGCCTCTGGACTGGCCTGGCGCTGCCCTCGCTCCTCTGTGTACGAGCACGGCCCCTGCAGAGTCTAACAGTGGCTCTGCAGGCTGGACACTGCTGGCCTCTGGCTGAGCCACGGCACCAGCTGGCTCCATGGTGCTTCCCGTCCAGTGCCTCCCCACGAAGAGGCGCTGGGCTGGAGCTGGGCCGGAGCTCGTGTGTGTGTGTGACCCCAACTGGAGTCTCCCAGTGTGCCATCACTGCAGCTGCAGCTGGCTGGGTCTGGGCCTCGCTGAGCAGGGTCCCACACGCTGGTGCAGCCAGCCTAAAACTTTCTTTAATAAACATGCTGTGGGAGGTGAGACCTCGGCACCAAAACGGAGGAAAAATGGGTTCTGCAGAGCCAGGATTCCAACAGGGAGGCCAAGAGGCATCTGTGCCTCATGGCGTGGCCTCCAGCAGCTCAAACGCATCCTTGACAAGCGAGCGGTGTAGACACGGACGCCCGGGGCCGGGCACAGGAGGACGGGCGCTGCACGCCGGGGCCCACACGGGGGTCTTGCTGACCTGAGGGCTCAGGTCAGCCCCACGACGAAAGAGTAACGAATGGAGTGACAGCGCGGTCAGCTGGGACCCACCTCCACACCCCTACCCAGGTGCCAGGCAGTCAGTATCCTGGTAAAGATACAAAAGTGAAGTTGCTTCTTTTCAAGTATTAAGAAAATAAGTTAATTGACAAAGAGGGTGCGAAGCGGCCGCGTCTCCCAGGCTGTCAGCTTCGCTCGGGGCAAACACAGGAACAGGCGAGGACAAGGCCAGCCTGTGGCGGGGCGGGAAGAGGGTCTCCGCCCGACCCTGAAGTCAGTATCTTCCAGTGTCGTGAATTAAAAGCAAATGCAGCAGCCTCAGGCCTCAGGCCACAGCCAGGAGAGGCCTGGAGTGTGGCACTGGGCCCGCGGGGCGGGCCTCCTCAGCCCTGGGCCTGGGGGTCTCGGGGGGAGCCGTGTCCCTCCTACCAGGCGTCCCCCCCAGGACCCACGTTCCTCCGTCTCCGAAGCAGGAGGACAGGGAGGCCTCTTGGAGGAGGCTGAGCTACTGGACCACCATCTTCACCTGGGGCTCCCACAGCTCGGCGCTTGACTGCTTCTCAGAGCCCCGAGGAGGTCTGAGTGCAAACTCCCAGGAGGCGCCAGGCCCACTCAGACCTCGGATCTGGGTGGTCTGGGAGAAGCCAGCCCGGTCAGACGGATGCACAGACCAGCCAGGGCCGGGGCGGCGCTCAGGACCAGTTCAGGCTGAAGCCCTTGGACAGCATGGCGGCCTCCAGGTCCTTGTCCTCCTCCTTCTCCCGGAGCCGCTGCTCCTCCAGCAGGGCCACCAGGGCGTCTCTCTGCTCCACCACCTCCAGCATCTCATTCAGGATCCTCTTCTCCTCCGACAGCTCCTCCTCCGTCTTCAGGTGATCTGGGCAGAACCAAACACGTGAGTCCGCAGGGCCAGAGGCAGCGGCCCACACCTGCCTCCCCACCCCTCCTACCTTCCATGGCCATCCGCTCACGGAGCTCCTGCTGCAGCCGGCTCTGCCGGTCCTCCAGCTCCAGCTCCCGGGCGCTGGGGTTTCCGGGGATTTGGGGGGAAAACAAGCAAGTGACTGGTGGGGGGGTGGCACAGTTCCGCGTCCCCTAAACTGGGAGGGGGCTGCGCTCCTGCTGTGACGGGCCCTGAGCCCACGTCCCACCTCAGCTCCCCGAGACCCGAGGCCACTCACAAGATCATCAGCTCCGACTCATAGCGCACCATGGCGTTCTTCTCCTGCACCAGCTTGAACCACTCCTGCATCAGCTTGGGGTCGTCCTTCTTGCCCATGCCTGCCGAGAGAGGGCGTGTCGGGCAGGCAGTGCCGCTGTCCCCAGCCCAGACTCGGCAACGGGGCAAATGTGCAGAGAGCCCAGCAGGGCGCTGCCTGACGCTCCCAGGCCAGGCCCAGTTTGCCTTCGGCCACGAGGACGCCCCACCCCCAAGGGTCCCCAGCCTGCGCCTTCCTCTGTCCCTCCGGCCGGCCTCACGCCCCAGCCGCTGGAGGCAGCTTGCCTGGACCTCTCCTGCTCGACCGCTTGCTTTCTCTTGGCATGTTTTTGGTGCTCTGCCCTCCTTTTTTCTCTTTTTCATTCATCTAGCATGTATTTGGTACTTGCTAGGTACTAGGTCTGCTTTGAGGCCAGTCTAATGAAGAGGCAAATGGAGATTAAAAGGGTACTCGGCCTTCCTTTCCGGGGACACTCACTACAGCACCTCCACAGGGTCACTGCCCCGAGGCCTCCTCGTTTCTGATATCCTGACCAGGGAGGTGCCTCTCTCAACTTGCGGCTCCTCAGGCTTCCTGACAGATGCTCCCGCGACCCCTGCATGGCAGACGCAGTACGTCCCTGGGAGGCGTGGGGACTCTCAGCAGGGCAGGGAGACCGCAGGCTCCCCGCTCTGATCCAAGCCCAGCGGCAGCTTCTGGGGCAGGTGCCACCCACACTCGGCTGCCTGCACCCTACTCAGCTGACACCCGTCTCCACCAGGAGCGGCCTGACCCCCTCAGGCTCAGCCGCAGCAGGGGGAAGGAAGGCCTTTCCAAGGAGCCACACCCCACGGAGGGGACACAAGGAAGCCCACGGCCATAGTGGGTCCTGTCCAGACGCAGAAGCCAGACTGTGGTGGCTCTTCGCTGTTTTCAGATTACAAGCCACTCGACAGTCTCAGGAAACTTGGGGACTCTCTTCCTGGAAAACTGCACATGAACACATCCAATAACTCTGCCAAGGACTCCAGGTGTTCATGGGCCCCAGACGTCCACCCACGGCTGGGCTAAGAGGCCGGGACGGGGAGGTCTCTCCAAGTGCCTCTACTTTACGGGTCACTGGTCAGAAGTCCTCTCCCAGTAAAACCAAGCCCAGGAACACACGGGGTGACTCTCTCTCAGGGACCCCGGCCTCCCACCGCACGCAAGGGCAGGGGCCGCGTCTGCACTGCGCTGTCCTGGGTCCTGGCCGCTGCGGAGTGCGTGCTGGGCGCCGGGGCCAGAGCACTCCCAACCGCCCGGCAGCCCCCATCCAGCTCCGCGCGTTCCTTCCTGAGCGGCTCTGCACAGGGCACCCGCGGGGCGTACAGGGAGTACGGGGCCCGGGGCAGGTAAGCTCTCTGGGCACCAGGATGCCTCCTGAAGCGCTCGAGCCAGCTCCGGAGGGACGGCCGAGGTGGACGCAGCTGGTGGTGGTCAGCGGTGAGCAAGCGCCGGGGAGAGCAGAGGAAGGTTAGCGGGTTAGCCGTGGTCACACTCCCTGGCCCCGCCCGCATGCCTTGTCAACGACAATCACCACCACAAGGGACTGCAAACCAGACAAACTTAAAACACACACACTCAGCAAGACACAGGGCAGAGAAGTTTGCTTTTAGTGGTTTGGAAAGAACTGGGGCATCTGTGTAGCACAGTCTTTGTAAGGACAGTATTCCTCGACTTCACCAGCACAAATCGCTGCCACATGGGGCAGGGCTCCTCACCTGCGTCCCGGTCCCTCTATCTGCGGGACTGGAGGCTGAAAGGCCCGACCACGAGTGGTGGCCTGGAACCGTGGATGCCTGCAGCCTGAGAGGCCCCCAGACCTGGACCTGCTCCCTGCCTGCACCCCGCCCCCCAGCCCCCCGAGACAGTCGAAGGGATACTGTACCTTGTAAGGGACTGCCACATACTCAGGGGGTTTGTAACAGGGCTACCAGGTATCAGAAGAAGAACGAGAAAGAGCTGGGTTTCGGGTCCCTGTTTGACTAGTGTTGCTACGCCCCCCCGAGAGGCGGTGGGGAGAAGGTTGGGGTTTACTTTACCTTCCTGGACACAGCAAGGGCAGAAGGAGAGAGGTCTACGTCGTGGAGTCCCGCCACTGGGCTCAACTTCAAAAAGGGCCAAACAAGGAGGAGGAGGAGACGAGATGGACAGAGAGGAGGAGGAGGAGGAGTGCGGAAGTGGAGAGGGACAGGGAGAGGTGAAGTGAAAAACAAGCAGAGGACAAAAAGCAAAAAAAGTGAGAAAGGAACAACAGGAGGAAAAGAAAAAATACAAGAAATGGAAAAGCAGAAGCAAGGGAAACACGGTCTACAAATGAATTCAGTCCTTTATCCAGCACGGAAACTGAGCAGGAGCAGCCCCGGGCCTGGGGAGGGTGGGCTCCCTCCTCCTCTGGTCCTTGCTGGGAGGGCGGGAGAGCCGGGAATGACCATCTGGGGGCCTTTTGGGTTTGGGGATCCCTCCGTGAAAACATCCAAAGTGTCAGCAGGCCTGCCCGCTGCCGTGGAGCGGCCAGGCCCGAGTGAGAGTTCTCAGATGTCACCCTGTGGGTGAATCTAAGGGCTGGGGGCGCCTCTGGGCGCTGAACCCATAGAGGAGCTCCCCGCCACGGAGGCAGCGCCCGGTCTTTGATGGGCCTCCAGGACCGACGCCTGTGACGCTCTGATTCTGAGCCAGGGCTCGTTGGCCCAGCGCGTCCCCACGGAGGCGGTCCCCACCGCCCGAATCTCTGTCCCCCCGTAGCCAGGCAGAGCCGATCGCCCCTCTTCCTCTGCCCCTTCCCTCTCCGCAGAGGGTCGACGCCACAGCTGGGGACGCTGTCACACTGCGGACTGCACGACAGGACACGCCAGAAACTCACAGAAACAAAGCTGGGAAGTCGTGCAGAGGACATCTCTAGACTCGGGGCCTGGGGCTCTCAGGAGGGGGGACCGTCAGCAAGGGACCATCACAGAACCACAGGGCACACGCAGGAGCCACGGCCCCGCGTGGTAGGCAGGGCCTGGACCATTAGAAACAAGCCTGTTTCGGTGAACAAGGACCAAGCAGCCACGTGTTGGTTGAGAGGCCCTTTACTTTGCAAGGGGGTGAGTGCAAGTGCCACGTTTTCTCTTTCTTTTAAGCTCTTCTCTGTGTTCTCCACAGGGCTTTGTGCATGAATCTGATATTGGGTGAAAATTCACGACTAAGGCCAGAGGCTGTTTGTGTGTGGGTGTGCAGAGGCTGTGTGTGTGTGTGTGGGTGTGCAGAGGCTGTGTGTGGTGGGTGTGCAGAAGTTGTGTGATGGGTGTGCAGAGGCTGTGTGTGTGTGGGGTGTGCAGAAGTTGTGTGTGTGTGGGGTGTGCAGAGGCTGTGTGTGTGGGGGGGGTGTGCAGAGGCTGTGGGTGTGGTGGGTGTGCAGAAGTTGTGTGTGTGGTAGGTGTGCAGAGGCTGTGTGTGTGTGGTGGGTGTGCAGAGGCTCTGTGTGTGGGGGGTGTGCAGAAGTTGTGTGTGTGTGGGGTGTGCAGAGGCTGTGTGTGTGTGGGGTGTGCAGAAGTTGTGGGTGTGGGGGGTGTGCAGAGGCTGTGTGTGTGTGATGGGTGTGCAGAGGCTGTGTGTGTGTGGGGTGTGCAGAAGTTGTGGGTGTGGGGGGTGTGCAGAGGCTGTGGGTGTGGTGGGTGTGCAGAAGTTGTGTGTGTGGTAGGTGTGCAGAGGCTGTGTGTGTGTGGGGGGTGTGCAGAAGTTGTGTGTGTGTGGGGTGTGCAGAGGCTGTGTGTGTGTGTGGGTGTGCAGAGGCTGTGGGTGTGGTGGGTGTGCAGAAGTGTGTGTGGTAGGTGTGCAGAGGCTGTGTGTGTGTGATGGGTGTGCAGAGGCTGTGTGTGTGTGGGGTGTGCAGAAGTTGTGGGTGTGGGGGGTGTGCAGAGGCTGTGTGTGTGTGGGGGGTGTGCAGAGGCTGTGGGTGTGGTGGGTGTGCAGAAGTTGTGTGTGTGGTAGGTGTGCAGAGGCTGTGGGTGTGGTGGGTGTGCAGAAGTTGTGTGTGTGGTAGGTGTGCAGAGGCTGTGTGTGTGTGATGGGTGTGCAGAGGCTGTGTGTGTGTGGGGTGTGCAGAAGTTGTGGGTGTGGGGGGTGTGCAGAGGCTGTGTGTGTGTGGGGGGTGTGCAGAGGCTGTGGGTGTGGTGGGTGTGCAGAAGTTGTGTGTGTGGGGGGTGTGCAGAGGCTGTGGGTGTGGTGGGTGTGCAGAAGTTGTGTGTGTGGTAGGTGTGCAGAGGCTGTGGGTGTGGTGGGTGTGCAGAAGTTGTGTGTGTGGTAGGTGTGCAGAGGCTGTGTGTGTGTGGTGGGTGTGCAGAGGCTGTGTGTGTGTGGGGTGTGCAGAGGCTGTGTGTGTGTGGGGTGTGCAGAAGTTGTGGGTGTGGTGGGTGTGCAGAGGCTGTGTGTGTGGGGGGGGTGTGCAGAAGTTGTGTGTGTGTGGGGTGTGCAGAGGCTGTGTGTGTGTGGGGGGTGTGCAGAGGCTGTGGGTGTGGTGGGTGTGCAGAAGTTGTGTGTGTGGTAGGTGTGCAGAGGCTGTGTGTGGGGGGGGGTGTGCAGAGGCTGTGGGTGTGGTGGGTGTGCAGAAGTTGTGTGTGTGGTAGGTGTGCAGAGGCTGTGGGTGTGGTGGGTGTGCAGAAGTTGTGTGTGTGGTAGGTGTGCAGAGGCTGTGTGTGTGTGGTGGGTGTGCAGAGGCTGTGTGTGTGTGGGGTGTGCAGAGGCTGTGTGTGTGTGGGGTGTGCAGAAGTTGTGGGTGTGGTGGGTGTGCAGAGGCTGTGTGTGTGTGGGGGGTGTGCAGAAGTTGTGTGTGTGTGGGGTGTGCAGAGGCTGTGTGTGTGTGGGGGGTGTGCAGAGGCTGTGGGTGTGGTGGGTGTGCAGAAGTTGTGTGTGTGGTAGGTGTGCAGAGGCTGTGTGTGGGGGGGGGTGTGCAGAAGTTGTGTGTGTGTGGGGTGTGCAGAGGCTGTGTGTGTGTGGGTGTGCAGAGGCTGTGGGTGTGGTGGGTGTGCAGAAGTTGTGTGTGTGGTAGGTGTGCAGAGGCTGTGTGTGTGTGGTGGGTGTGCAGAGGCTGTGTGTGTGTGGGGTGTGCAGAGGCTGTGTGTGTGTGGGGTGTGCAGAAGTTGTGGGTGTGGTGGGTGTGCAGAGGCTGTGTGTGTGGGAGGGTGTGCAGAGGCTGTGGGTGTGGTGGGTGTGCAGAAGTTGTGTGTGTGGTAGGTGTGCAGAGGCTGTGTGTATGTGGGGGGTGTGCAGAGGCTGTGTGTGTGTGGTGGGTGTGCAGAAGTTGTGTGTGGGGTGGTGTGCAGAGGCTGTGTGTTGGGTGTGCAGAGGCTGTGTGTGTGTGTGTGTGTGTGTGGGTGGTACGTGTGCAGCGATCACGTCCAGAGTTCCGAGTGGCGTGACCAGGTGGTCACTGGGGCAGGCGCGAGCCTCCTTTCTTACAAACACCCCCAACTTATAACTCATCTACATGCAACCTTCTCTGTCTCAAGGCTGGTGCTCAGGACACCTGGACATGCCCACAAACTACAGGGTCCCCACCTCTGACGCTTCCTGGGACAGATGTTAAATGCAAACAGGCTGTGGGTGAAAGTGGAACAGCATCCCTGCTTGTTAGCAAGGGACAGGGACATGACACACAGCCACACGCATCCGAAACAAGGAAGCACGTGCCGGCAGCACCGGTAAGAATGTGCTTCCCCTTCTGGACATCACAAAACGCAGCATTCAGCCCCTTTTATGTAGACCACGTCCTCAGACGCCCTTCCAGCACAGAATACGGCATGAGATCACAGAACAGGACTCAGGACAGAAATTAGGAAAGCAGCACCCTCGTGACAACAGGCAGAGCAGATGTGAAATGGCCAGAGGCCATGAAAGGCGGGTTGTGACTCTCTTCCTTAGCCTTCCTGCGTGCTCTGATATTTCCATGATGTATACTTTATAATCAGAAAAAACACCCAATAAATACTGTTTTAAAAAGAAGAAACTGAAGGGAAAAACCAGCCAAACAAGGGGAGTTCCACCCCAGACCTGAACCTGAAACGAGCATGCAAGGGAGACACAGAGGCGCTGGTTTGGAGCTAGTCTCTTGCCTCATTTGGAGACGTGAGAGACACAGATTTGGTTCCCCAGCGGTAAGGGCAGAGAGGTCGTCACACGCGTGGCAAATAGAAGTCGTTGACATTAGTTTCTGTATAACATCGGGGAGATGGGTTCCTGTCCGTGTGCATCACTCACTCTGACCCCAGCTGCCACCCAGAGCACCCAGAGCCCGCTTGCCAGGTGCGGCCTCGCAGGGCGGCCGTCAGCACCCACCCTCCCCAACTTCGGGTCAGGCGACATGTGTCACTGAATTTGAAAAGCTGCAGATTATCATCGTGCAGCTAGGCACATCTCACGGATTCCAGAGGGACGTGTGACGTGAGCGTGGCAGTGCGTCAGAATTCAAACCACGGGCACCTGTGTGGCCTCCTCTTGCCCCGGCACTGGCCCCGGGGGCCGCCCAGCCAGACAGGCATCGGCAGCTCTGCCGTCAAAGGAGGGACCGGAGGCTCAGAGGGTCTGACGTGCGCAGCCCGACTAGGACCCGCCCTCGCTCTCCGTTCCCAGCACAGAGGGCCCTTCCTAGAGGACCGACAGAGGCTCCAGGCAAAACCAACAAAAGGACGCAGCTTGGAGGACAGGGGTCACACACAGAGCCCACTCGGGCCCCAGACCTGGAAGGGCCACCAAGCCGCCTCCGCCCCGCCTAACGGAGAGGCCCAGAGAAGGCGAGTGGCCGGGCTGGGGACACAGTGAAGCGGGCCTGAAGCCAGGTTTCGTCTCCCTAAGTCGGGTGCTCTCCAGCGACTGCCTTGCCTCTCTGGTGGCCCAGGGCCGGTCCAGGACCCTGCAGGCTGTGGAACAGCGGGCAGCCACGACCAGTCCTGCGGCAACCCCCCCTCCACTTGTTCTTTCTATATTTCCACCTCCCCTGCTTCCTCATAAAGGCTTTGCCTGAAGCACTGCATCCTCCCTCCCACCCAATCACCCCACTACAGGGAACGTCAGGGTAGCTGGAGACAGAGTGGCTGGTCTGCAAGCCGTAGGGCGGCCTGCAGCATCTGACAGGGTGGAAGGCTCTGCCCGGCAGGCCCGGCCAACAGACAGAGAGCTGGGGAGATACCTTGTTAGGAAAACTCAGTATGGAACAAACCTCTAGACTGGGGGGAAAACGAACGGAAAAAAAAAAGCATGTGAAAATTGAGATCCAACACACACACACACACACACGTGTGTACACACACAGGCTGGGACACCCACACACACAGGAATGCTGGGGAATCTCAAGGATTTAAAGTTCCTAAAGCAAAACCAGAGCCAGGCTAATGCTCAAACCGAACAGACCAGCCAAAAATCTGCCAGCATCAACTAAGGGGGGCGAACAGCACAGGGAGGCTTGGAAGGGGGAGTGGGCGGGCGGGACGTGCTTCCCTGCCTTCCCACCACAACTCACAGCAACAATGAAAGCCCCTCCCCAGTCCTTTACACTACGTTTCTAAACCACTCATGTTCTTTCAATTTCCCCTTGAGACATACAAATCAAGAGGTGAGGTCTTTGAAAACTAGAAATCAGGTGTATGTATTTCAATTAATTTTTTTTTTGGTCACACCATGCCGCATGTGGGATCCTAGCTCCCTGACCGGGGATCAAACCCACGCCCCCTGCGTTGGAAGCACAGAGTCTTAACCAATGGACCGCCAGGGAAGTCCCCAGGTGTATATATTTCTAAGTTAAAGTTCTCCAGAAGAGATGTTTTTATCTGAAGATGTCCAGTCGCCTACTTGGTCTAGTGCAACAAGATGGGTGGCTGGGCAGGCGGGACGCTGCCTCTGTCCTTTAATGGGTCCTTTGAAATCACAAGATTCAGCTTTGTGGAAAGGGGATCTTTATACTCTGTGGCTCAGAAAGAGACTTTTAACAGATTTGGTGCCTTTAAAAGTTAGCTGAGAGCCACTGTAAGACCCCACGGAAGCAAGTCTGTGTGGCGGGCAGAGGTCGGGCAGGGATTTGGAGGCTGGTCTCCTCTGGCAGGGTGCCTGAGCCTCCTCTTACCCACGCAGGAAGTAAGATTGGTGCTGGGTTTCCCTGTGGCTCTTTGGGGATGCAACAGCAGAGAAGCAATCAGATTCTACACTTCAGGCTCCAAATTTCAAAAGGGTAAAATTTCCCCAAATAATGAGATTACCAAGCGCTCCAAGAAGGAAACATCAGCAGGAACTGAAAAGGGGGCTGATTCTGGCATCTGTTCTCCTCCCGGAGTCTGTGGGAGGGCAGCAGCCTCTGCGTGCTGAGCAGAGCCCACCGAGGTTAGACTTTACACAGAAATCACAGAGAACTGACAGAGCAGGAAGTCAATCGGGCAGCGGGGGTCATAAGGTGTTTAATGTGGGCGTTCATAATTCAGAGATACACTGAGTTCTTTTTTCTATTTATTTCGTTTTCCCCTGGAATTTGTGGGAATTCTAAACCCAGAAGGCTAGAAGCTGAAGTCCAGGGACATAGAAATGGAAACAGTCAACATCTTATCACTCAAGCCAACAGGAGCAAAGAAAGCAAAACTAGCCACATGAGGTAATCAATGTGGCAACAGTATTCGAGCTAGGAGGGAAGGGCGAACGTAATTTTAAAGAAATGGGTTTGATAGTTCTTCCCAGTAGATTCTGAATTAAACAAAAAAATACTTTTCACATTCGTTTGGAATCGACATAAACGTTCCCCAGGGGTGTCGGGAAGCGGCGGGAAGGGAGCCCAGGACGTTAGTCAGGGGTGGGGTCTGTTAGTCGGGGTGTAAGCATCAGCCCTTTTACAGCAGCAATGGCCACGAGGTGGCAGCACCTGGACACCAGAAGCTCAGGGCCCTGGAAGGCCGTGCAGAGGGGCGAACCCGTGGACATGGGGTGAGAGAGCAGAGCAGAGGCCAGCGACAGTCCACCCCCAACGAGGCCGGGAGGCTGGGAGCCTCCTTACTGGTGGAGCCTCTCTAAGACCAGGGCTCTGTCTTGAGTCGCCATCAGAATCACGCTTTGGTTTTTAAATGAATGGGCCAAGAAGTGACTCTCTTAAAAGGATGGGATTACGGTAAAATATGAGAGAGTGATCTTTGTCCCCTCGTCTGTTTTAAGACCACTTTCAGGCACGGAGCCTGCATGGGGAGATGAAGAGGTCAGACCGCCTGACCCAGGACGCAGGACCCCAAGAAGGCGCCGGGCCCCGAGCAGCCACCCGGCTTGGCTCCTGATACGAGGGCAGCCTTCCAGGAGAAAAGGTGCCCAAGGTCTAGAGGTGAGACTCAGGCCTTGGCTGTTTCTCTGATCCGACACAAACGGTGAGCTTTGTATGCAAGAAAACAAACATACTGAGTTCCTTTGAGAGGGCGGTTCCACTTTAGAAGGCATGAGAGTGGCCTGGAAGGTTTGTTAAAGCAGGTAACCAGGCCTCACCTCCAGGGCTCCTGACTCAGAAGGTCTGGGGCGGGGCCTGAGAACCTGCACTTCTAACAGGCCCCCAAGGGGTGGTGCCAAGGCTGGCACTCCAGGGACCATACACGGAGGACCACTGCCTGGGACTTTTCCTGTCTTTGTTGAAAAGAGCTGCAAAGTAGGTCCCTGGACAGAGCAAGGAGGGAGGAACATTCTCAGAGGCATCGGTCAACACAGCCTCAAGTCTGGTGATCCGGGCAGAAATCACCATGACACCACTCCCAGGCACCTGGACCTCTCAGCGGGGGCCCGAGCACGCCCTGATGGAGACAGTGGAGGCCGAGCTCTCTGTGTGTTTGGTTCCCGAGTGTGGTTGGCAGTGAGCTTCCTGGGGGGAGTGGGAGGGATGTGATTCGAGGGGAGGTCATGGTAGAGTGTGTGTGTATGTGTGCGTGTTGAGTGTGTGCGTGTGTGTTCCTACTGTCAGACAACCAAACGATATTAGTGGGACCAGAGTGAAGATCTGAGGTTGACAGGCTGGGGTAGGTGAACTTTTATCTATAAAACATTAAAATAACCCCGGGCAGCAAAAGCTATCTCAGGTCTCCCCCTGGAGCACGTACGGGCAGGGGGAGGGTCGGGCATTGCTCCCTTTGAGCTGGAAAAGGGCCTGTGCTTTTGCCATCTGCTGGTTATCGGGATGACTTCTTGCTGTTTGTGAGCAGGTGCGGGGGAGGGGGGCATCAGCAGGGTTAGTTCAGCAACAGGGCTGCATACATACCACCCAGACGCAAGTCGATGAGGTCAGTGTAATAAGACTCTCCCCAATAGTCTACAACAAGGAATCGGTGAAGAGAGTTACTGCATCAGATAACCCTCCGGTCCCCCCGAGCCTCGAGCAATGAATGGCGTGAAGCATAAGAAACACCCAGAGACGCAGCAGGAGGGGGACAGGCGGCAGCTGGAAAGCATGTGTACCCCCAGGTGCCCCCCCGCCCCCCCACGTGCACACTGTAGCCACAGACCTCTGGGTGCGAGGGGTGGTCACAGAAAACCACAGGTGACTGCACTGACAGAAAGCGATCAGCCAGGACAGAAGCCTTGGCTTGGTCGGGAATCCTGCTGGGACTCAACCTCATCTAACTAAGATTTAAAGAAACTCAAGGGCAGATCAAAGGTTACGAACCTCCCTAATTTCCGAATATTAGAAGCCCCAGGCTGAGGGGCTGAAGGCGAAACGTGAACACCCTAAAAAAGCTGTGTCAGGAACCAGCCCTCAGCTTGCCCTGTCCACACCGACCCCACCAGGAGAGGCACTTCTGCTGGACGGCCTGAGATGCAGGAGGCCCTGTTTCTTCTGCGTTCAGGCCCCCTGAGAGCGGGCAACGGGCGGCAACGTATTCGCGTTCATCACACTCCAGGACCCCGACACAGGCGCTGTGAGCGAGGGCGGCCCCCCAGGACCGTGACGCACGCAGAGCGGAGTCGGCTGCGGTTCGCTACCCTTTCCTCCACAACTCACAATCTGACAGCTGGTCCTGGCAGCCTCTGGTTCCACATGAGGGCTCCTCCTTCCAAAACACACACACTGGAAAGCAGACTGAGGCTGATCCAGTGGGTTCCAGAGACAAAGAGGGCTTCCCAGCTGCCCCAGACCAGAAACCACACGAGTCTCAGTCTTATCCAAGGCTCTGAAGCTAAACTTGCCGTGCGGATATACGTAAGGCTCAGAACTATGCGAGCCTTCTCTGGAAGGCAGCTAGGCCACCAGTCTGACCCCGCAGAGAGCCCATCAGGTGAGATCGAATGGCCAGTTCAGGGAAGGAGCTGACCAGCACTCCTCAGCCCGAATGGCCTTCTCAAAGGCTCGGCTGCGAGCAAGCAGACTAGCAGGAGGGATGGGACACAGAAGCCCAAGAAAAGGCACAGTTGAGCCTCAAAGATGACCTCTGTCAGGTGGGAACAGAGCCCCAGGGGCTTCTGACAAGAGGGAGCCTAGGAAGTGATGTGCTTAAAAGAAAAAAAGCAAAGTACTGGGTTCCTGTGTCGAGTGTTTCCCAAATGCATTGTGGGAATCTCCCAACGGAGGTACCACAGCCCGTCTTTGAAACAGGAGACGTGTATTTGGACACAAGTTCTGGGAAGCTTAGCAGACTCTGGACCAGAATTGCGGTTTCAACCTGCTCTCTGGAAGCTTCGGGCTCTTCAAGTGCTGTTCCGGGGTCTCCCAAATACCCAATTCACAACTACTTTTAACTCATCAAAAAACTTAAACACGGCTTCCCTGGTGGTGCAGTGAGTTAAGAATCCTCCTGCCAATGCAGGGGACACAGGTTCCATCACTGGCCCAGGAAGATCCCACATGCCGCGGAGCAACTAAGCCCGTGCGCCACAGCCACTGAGCCTGCGCTCTAGAGCCCATGAGCCACAACTACTGAGCCCAAGTGCCACAACTACTGAAGCCCGCGCGCCTAGAGCCCGTGCTCCGCAAGAGAGGCCACAGCAATGAGAAGCCCGCGCACCGCAACGAAGAGTAGCCCCCACTCGCCGCAACTACAGAAAGCCCGCGCACAGCAACGAAGACCCAACACAGCCAAAAATAAAAAACAAATAAATAAATTAAAAAAAAAAAACAAAACTTAAACAGGACACACCACGTTCGAATCTTTGATCCGCCAATGTGTAACCCACTGAAGCCCATCAACATGTTAATCTGTGCTGCAGGTAAACATGCTTCTGTGAGGCCCCAGGACCAGGCTTCTTCTGCCCTCTGTGTGCGAGTGTCTGTCCTGCCTGTGATGCGGGGGAAAATGACACTTCATTCGTTAACTTCAATCCTGGCCTGCTAGCAGAGTCTCACTCTCGGAGTGTCCTGCCAGGGTGGTCCTCCAGGGGCCAAGGTGGTCCTCCAGGTGCCATGGTGGTCCTCCAGGTGCCAGGGTGATCCTCCAGGTGCCAGGGTGGTCCTCCAGGTGCCACAACACATAGCACAGCTGGTTCTGGGTTCACTGTATGTTTGGGAGCATTTATCTGAGATCTCTTCTTCATAAGGAATCTGAACTGCAGTTGGATCTGTAGTGATTCCACTGAGAGAGCAACTCCGACTTCAAGCTGCAGACACCCAGACCGTTCTCACTGTGCACGTCCTGAGATTCCCATGGCTGTATATGACCTGCCCCCACCTCTGCGCATCAGGTGCCCACCCTGTGTCCAGGGTTGGACTGGACATGGAGGGTATTAACCCTGCAGCTCTCCACAACCTGCATTTTCAAATTTGTGTTTATTAACATTTAAGAGTAATTTTTTTTTTTTTGCTTTAAATTTGAACTCATAATTTGTCTTGTAAAAAAGCTTTCTGCTGCTGATTAAAAAAAAAGTTTGAAAACCACGTAGATGAAATTCTGGTTGTATGTGTTTATGAAAAGGTAATTATCTCAACAGCTAGTAAGCGGAATTTCAGCAAAATCCCAGGTCAATCTTCAGTGGTGCCTTTTCTCTGGCCCCTTGGCAGGCAGCAGACTGAGGAACGCAGCCTGCTGTGGAAATGCCGAGGGGCCGCCACGGACAAACCGCAGGGCAGCTGAAAGATATCTGAATGCCATGCGGAACCATTAGCGCTGGGTGCGCATCTGGACCTCAGAGCCCTGTGGAGCACAGGGGCACTTACGCGAACTGTGACCCCTCTCCACCTTGGCAGGAGGAATCTGAGGGTCCAGGGTCCTCCTGGCATCTTCTGCAAGAAGAGAGAGCAGAGATGGCAGGGCCCGCGGGTCCCCGTTCCCACTGTTGCAGGGCTGCTCCATCCAGGCGGTCAGGCTTGACCGAGGAGGCCGGGTCAGGGCACGCAGGGCGGGGGCCCTGCCGGGTGAACCTGAGTCCCCGCTCCTGGGCACAGGGGCCGGCTCGCCTCACGAGTCAAGTTCTCACATGTCATCTGGTGGCACAGGGAGTCCAGCATCAGTCACAAGACATCACAGCCTCATCTTCCTGCCTCGTGTCCTGTCTTCACCTGAAGGTCACCCTGAGTCGACTGTTAGCTGCACTCCGTGGCCGTGAAGGGTCAGGACGGGAGACCTCCTTTGTGCCTGACCCCAGTCCTCCAGAACCCCACGAACGCATCCTGACACCAGCCGCTCACTCGGAGGCCAACCACTGGTCAGTCTTCCAGCAAGATCAGAGGCAGCGACAGGCCGCATTCGTGGCTGCCTCTTCCTGATTTGCCTTCAGTTTACCCTCAGCCCAAAGCCCAGAGGACCCGCCCCCGCTCCCGAGGCAAACCACGTCACCACCTGTCCTCATCCCTGGTCCCACGACTCTAGTGCTGACCCTGGAGGCCCGTGCTCTCTACAAAGGGATGGAGGCTCCAGATTTGGGGGCTTGGGAAGGCAGGGAGGAATCACTAGTGCCTGGGTTGGGGCTACAGCTGGGGCTGGTCCAGTGGTTTCAAGGTCCTGAACCAAGAGGGCCTCCCGGGCCCTCGGCACCTCTTTGCTCTCCCTGAGCCCCACTGTGCTGGGCCCACCCACAGGCTCTGGGGACAGTGGTGTGACTGCACTGCCCCCATGGCTCTGCCCCAGGAAGGGCAGCCACCAGCACATGGCCCTCACAGCCGCTTCCCAGGGTCTGCTCTGCTTGGGCTCTGCCCTGAGTGCCCAGCCTCCAGGAAAGAGCCTGGTCCACCCGGAGCACTAGCTCTACCCGGTGGGGCGGGTGGGGGGTGGGGTGGCCTGCACGAGCAGTTCTGTGATGGTTCCTTGTGCACAGCCTGCCCCGTTCCAGTCACTGTCTTCTCGAGGAAAAGCTGGGGAGGAGGGAGCAGAGAGGAGGCCCAGGGCGTCAGCAGCAGATGATGAGCCGAGGGGACGGCCGGCCCTGAGACTGGGCGGGGCAGCGCCAGATGCACGGGCCTCTCTCCTCCTTTGCTTAACAGAAGCCCCAGCTCTCAGTGACGAGGGGACCAGAGAGAGAATCCTGCTGGAGACTAGCTGACTCCTAGGGGCGTGACGGGAACTAGCCTCCCGCGGGGCTGGGTGGGCTTTCCTCAGGGATCACCTGTCCGCCAGGAACCCAGCCGGTACCTGCTTCCCCACGCAGCGCCTTCTCCACGGCAACCCCTCTCTCCTCCAGCTGGCGCTGCTTCTCCTCCACCTGCTCCAGCTGCCGCTGGATGATCTGCGGGCGACATGACAGTGTGAAGGAGGGAGAAGGGCGAAGTGGCCGGGTGCCCAGAGCGCGGCACGAGGGCGCAAACACCCCAGCGGGGCTCCTGAGAGTCTCAAACAGATCCTGCTTCAACAAGATTAAAACTGCCCAGAGCAGACTTGCGCTTGCCGGGGTCAGGGGTTGGGGTAAGGGACTGGGAGTTTGGGGTTAGTGGCTGTAAACTATTAGATGTAGGATGGATGAACAACAAGGTCCTGATGTACAGCACAGAGAATCATAGCCAATCTCCTGGGATAAAGCATCATGGAAAAGAGTATAAAAGGAATGTATACATGTAGATAACTGAATCACTTCGCTGCACAGCAGAGATTAGCACAACATTGTAAACCAACTCTACTTCAATGAAAAAACACGGCTCCACTCTGCACGGAGAGAGGCTTCTTAGGGATGACTGACACCCGGGAGGACCTCCCACCCCGAAGCAGCGGCAGGGACATATCTTCACACAGAAAATGAAATAAAATCCAGGGATCCGGTCATGCAGGGAACACAGATCCAGAGTAATGTCCAGGGAAAGGACGAGAAGACTGGTTTTGGAAAACCAGAGGAATATCTTTGCTGGGATTTGGACTTGCTGTTAATGTTTCTTGCCGTTGTAGAGCTTTTGATTATTGTCCTAATCTTTATGAACACAACTATATACATACGATTTCATTAAAAAACCACATTGCATTTAGGTATCTTTTAATATTTCGCATTAAAAAATTATTTTTTGTTTAAAAAAAAAAAACGCTGGAAGGCCTGGGACCCTGAGGACAGCTCCAACCTCTAAATCCCAGGCGTGTCGGAGGCCAGCTAGTCACAGCTGCCTCTTGCTGACAGCTCTGACAAACACACGAGCTGGCTTTACAGTGGTTCTTCCAGAGCTAGGGATCTAGGAGACTCAAAGCCTGGCCCCTCCCTTTCACCCAACCACCGCCCCGCCGCGAGGCGGCTCTGCTGGCCTCTTCTCCCGCCCTCCTGCGGGTGCGGACTCCCCGCTGCTCACCTGGGCGCGGTGCAGCCGCTTCAGCTCCTCCTGCTTGGCCTGCCTCCGAGCCGCCCTCTGCACGCGCCGGGTCAGCTTGGTGTTCAGCTCCTCCTCCGTGTAAGTCCTCGGCTGGAGGGGACGACAGGGGTTTACTCAGTCAGGGTCACGGAGGCCGCAGGGCAGGCGGGGGCGGGGTGTGCGCAGACGCCCAGACCCTCGGCCTGGCAGGAGCTCCACAGGCCAGGGGGCACCCGGAGATCCACGGGAGACGCTCCCATGGGGCAGGGACAGGAGGCTGGCTGCACAATGACTGCTGGGCAGTTAGGACAGGAGGGCGGGGCGCCTTTACTGCTGAGATCACCTGTTTCCCATGTAAGGACGTCTGCTCTTCTTTAAGCCAGTGGGGGTAAACATGTTGATGAAATGTTTTCCCCAAGCCTCTTGCTTGTAGGGGGCACACAGGGAAAGGAAAAAGAGAACCCAGGATCCTTCTACTTTTTTGTTTGGTATCAAAGCCCACTTTTTTCAGATGAGCACTACTTGCAAGGTTCTTTGAAGAAGTCAGGCCTGAAGGAAATAGGGGTGCTTCTATTTTAAGTCTGAGCGAACCCAAACCAACTAATGCAGCTGGAAGAAGGATGCCGGTGAACCTGGACAGATCAGGGGTCTGCACACCAAGAGGAGGGAGGACGTGCTCTGGCAGGGCTGTGGGGCTGTCAACAACGGAGGGGCGCCCAGCCAGACAGCACAGCTGCACCTGCGAACGTGGCGTGGACGGCACAGCAAGTGTCGGGCACAGTGGGTGAATGCGGGCGACACTGAGGGACACCTTCTTTACTGCCTCCAAGAAAACGAAAAAGGAGCCTTTGCAGACTTTAAAGGAGCTTCCAAATTTAACTCAGGAGTTTATCCTGGTGATCTTTATTCTAAGAGTTCCAGTGCTAGTGGAGAGCCACCACTTAGGGACCGTCCCGGGACTCCCCGAGCAGGTACCCTGCAGGTCACGGAGCCAAGGGCTCAAGAACTCCCCGTTCCTGTGGCGCCCAGGCCCAGAGGGGCCTCCCTGTCCCCACTGGCGCCCGGAGCAAAAGCACCACATGGCCCCCCAGCCTGCGACAAGCAAGGCACCTCCCCGTCCTTGCCCGTTGCTGCCGTCCACACGTGCCCAGACACGGTTAGCGAGGGTTCGGCTGCCGGGCTGGGCGGGGCTGCAACAAGGCCTTCCCACAGGGACAGGACACAGCCTTCGATGTACATCATGTCCTGAACATAAACCGACTTTTAAGGGGACGTGATGGAGAACAAAGCAGAACGGCAAGAATAACAACGATCAAAAATTAAAAATAGAACCCAGAAATGGAGCAAAATCAGCTACAAGTTTAAAACAAACATGCACGACTACAACACATGATGGCTCTTCCCGTGTCAGCCAGGACGGCTGCATGCAGGCTGGGAGTGAGACGCCAGCAGCATCACCTCAGTGAACCCGTCTGAGTGAAGCCTGGGGTCACTCTTCTGCCGAGAAGACAGCGCCTCCTTCACTTGCCCCAAATTTCCTGTGCTCTGTCCTCAGTCCCCTTGTGTGTAAAGTAACCACAAGGTCACAGGAGCTCTTTCTTTGTGCAAGTTCAGACTCCTCCTCTGGCCGAACGCTGCAGGGTGATGGCTGGGGGCAGGTGGTGGGAGCCCCGGGTAGACTGCGTGTCACCCAAGCTCTCTGTCCTGCTGGTGTCCCTGAACAGGCCCCAGCAGCCCTGGGAGGGGGTGGCCATCTCCCGATTATACGCCAAGAAAGGGACCTAAATGGCATGAATAACAGACTTCCACCAGGGATACTGCAGGCAGTCAGCGTGGCCTCTTCTCATCCACTGAGTCTAGAAGAGAGCTGCTTGGCAGCCCCATTAAATAGCTCAAAAGCAGGAAGGGAGCGAGAGGGGCGGCCGCTTATCCCAGGTCAGGGCCTCCCGGAGGCCACACCTGGCCATGTGTGCACATCCTGCCTCAAGCCAGAGTGAGGAAGGTTTTCATTATCAGAACAAGGCAGTTAAAAAGGAGACAGGTAATTTCCCCATGTGGCATGTGAAAAAATCCAAAGGAACTAGTAACTGTAGCCTGAGGACCAGCACTTATCTATTAAATTAAACGGGGAGACTGAATAGCCAAAACAACCTTGAGAAAGAAGAATGGAACTGGAGGAATCAGGCTCCCTGACTTCAGACTACACTACAAAGCTACAGTAATCAAGACAGTATGGTACTGGCACAAAAACAGACACATAGATCAATGGAACAGGATAGAAAGCCCAGAAATAAACCCACGCACCTGTGGTCAACTAATCTATGACAAAGGAGGCAAGGATATACAATGGAGAAAAAACAGTCTTTTCAATAAGCGATGCTGGGAAAACTAGACAGCTACATGTAAAAGAATGAAATTAGAACCTTCTCTAACACCATACACAAAAATAAACTCAAGGGCTTCCCTGGTGGCGCAGTGGTTAAGAATCTGCCTGCCAATGCAGGGGACACAGGTTTGAGCCCTGGTCCGGGAAGATCCCACATGCCACAGAGCAACTAAGCCTGTGCGTCACAACTACTGAGCCTGTGCTCTAGAGCCCGTGAGCCACAACTACTGAGCCCCCATGCCTAGAGCCCATGCTCCGCAACAAGAGAAGCCACTGCAATGAAAAGCCCGAGCACCGCAATGAAGAGTAGCCCCCACTAGCCGCAGCTAGAGAAAGCCTGCGCACAGCAACGAAGACCCAATACAGCCAAAAATAAATAAAATAAATAAATATATTTTAAAAATGGTATTTTTTACATAACTAGAACAAAAAAATCTTAAAATTTGTATGGAGACACAAAAGACCCAGAATAGCCAAAGCAGTCTTGAGGGAAAAAAACGGAGCTGGAGGAATCAGACTCCCTGACTTCAGACTATACTACAAAGCTACAGTAATCAAGACAGTATGGTACTGGCACAAGAACAGAAATATAGATTGATGGAACAGGATAGAAAGCCCAGAGAGATAAACCCACACACCTATGGCCAACTTATCTATGATAAAGGAGGCAAGGATATATTACACAATGGAGAAAAGATAGCCTCTTCAATGAGTGGTGCTGGGAAAACTGGACACCTACATGTAAAAGAATGAAATTAGAACACTTCCTAACACCATGCACAAAAATAAACTCAAAATGGATTAGAGACCTAAATGCAAGACCGGACACTATAAAACTCTTTGAGGAAAACACACGCAGAACACTCTTTGACATAAACCACAGCAAGATCTTTTTTGATCCACCTCCTACAGTAATGGAAATAAAAACAAAAATAAACAAATGGGACCTAATGAAACTTAAAAGCTTTTGCAAAGCAAAGGAAACTACAAACAAGACGAAAAGACAACCCTCAGGATGGGAGGAAATATTTGCAAATGAATCAACAGACAAAGGATTAATCTCCAAAATATATCAACAGCTCATGCAGCTCAATATTAAAAAAACAAACCACCCAATCCAAAAATGGGCAGAAGACCTAAATAGATATTTCTCCAAAGAAGACATACAGATGGCCAAGAAGCACATGAAAAGCTGCTCAACATCACTAATTATCAGAGAAATGCAAATCAAAACTACAATGAGGTATCACCTCACACCAGTTAGAATGGGCATCATCAGAAAATCTACAAACAAATGCTGGAGAGGGTGTGGAGAAAAGGGAACCCTCTTGCACTGTCGGTGGGAATGTAAATTGATACAGCTACTATGGAGAACAGTATGGAGGTTCCTTAAAAAACTCAAAATAGGGGCTTCCCTGGTGGCGCAGTGGTTGAGAATCTGCCTGCCAATGCAGGGGACACGGGTTCGAGCCCTGGTCTGGGAGGATCCCACATGCCGCGGAGCAACTAGGCCCGTGAGCCACAATTGCTGAGCCTGCGCGTCTGGAGCCTGTGCTCCGCAACAAGAGAGGCTGCGATAATGAAAGGCCCACGCACCGCGATGAAGAGTGGCCCCCACTTGCCGCAAGTAGAGAAAGCCCTCGCACAGAAACGAAGACCCAACACAGCCATAAATAAATAAATAAATAAATAAATAAATATTGTATAACTTTAAAAAAAAAAACAAAAAAACCCACTAGAAATAGAAGTACCATATGACCCAGCAATCCCACTACTGGACATATACCCAAAGAAAACCATAATCCAAAAAGACACATGCACCCCAATGTTCATTGCAGCACTACTTACAATAGCCAGGTCATGGAAGCAACCTAAATGCCCATCGACAGATGAATGGATAAAGAAGATGTGGTACATGTACACAATGGAATATTACTCAGCCATAAAAAGGAATGAAATTAGGTCACTTGTAGAGATGTGGATGCATCTGGAGACTGTCATACAGAGTGAAGTAAGTCAGAAAGAGAAAAACAAATATCGTATATCAACGCATACATGTGCAACCTAGAAAAATGGTACAGATGAACCGGTTTGCAGGGCAGAAATTGAGACTCAGATATAGAGAACAAATGTACGGACACCAAGGTAGGAAAGCGGCGGGGTGGGGTCGGGGGTGGGGTGGGGTGGTGGTGGTGGTGGTGGGATGAACTGGGAGATTGGGATTGACATGTGCACACTAACGTGTATAAAATAGATAACTAATAAGAACCTGCTGTATAAAAAAATAAATTAAAAACTAAAAAACAAAACAAAAAAAACTCAAAATGGATTAAAGACCTAAATGTAAGACCGGATACTATAAAACTCCCAGAGGAAAAATAGGCAAAACATTCTTTGACATAAATCACAGCAATTTTTTTTTTGGATTCATCTCCTAGTGTAATGGAAATAAAAGCAAAAATAAACAAATGGGATCTAATTAAACTCAAAAGCTTCTGCACAGCAAAGGAAACCATAAACAAAACAAAAAGACAACCTACGGACTGGGAGAAAGTATTTGCAAACCATGAGACCAACAAGGGATTAATCTCCAAAATATACAACTAGCTCATACAGCTTGATATCAAAAAAACAAACAGTCCAATCAAAAAATGGGCAGAAGACCTCAACAGACATTTCTCCAAAGACATACAGATGGCCAACAGGCACATGAAAAGATCTTCATCATCGTTAATTATTAGAGAAATGCAAATCCAAACCAGAACGAGGTATCACCTCACACCGGTCAGAATGGCCATCATCAAAAAGCCTACAAATAATAAATACTGGAGATGATGTGGAGAAAAGGGAACGCTCCTACACTGCTGGTGGGAATGTAAATGGTGCAGCCACTATGGAGAACAGTATGGAGGTTCCTTAAAAACTAAAAATCGAACTACCATATCATCCAGCAATCCCACTCCTGGGCATATGTCCGGAGAAAACCATAATTCGAAAAGATACATGCACCCCAATGTTCATTGCAGCACTATGTACAATAGCCAAGACACAGAAGCAACCTAAATGTCCTTCGACAGAGGAATGGATAAAGAAGACATGGCACATATATACGGCGGACTATTACTCAGCCATAAGAAGGAATGAAATAATGCCATTTGTGACAACGTGGATGGACCTGGAGATTACCACATTAAGTGAAGTAAGCCAGACAGAGAAAGACAAATACCATATGATATCCCTTACATGCGGAATCTTAAAAAAATGATACAAATGAGCTTATATACAAAACAGAAATAGACTCACATAGAAAAAAAACTTATTGTTACCAAATTGGAAGTGGGGGAGCGATAAATTAGGAGACCGGGATTGACAGACACACACTACTATATATAAAGTAGATAATAAACAAGGGCCTACTGTAGAGCACAGGGAACTCTACTCAACACTCGGTAATAACCTATAACGGAAAAGAATCTCAAAAAGAATATATGTATATATATACACACACATACATGTATAACTAGATCCCTTTGCTGCACACCTAAGACTAACACAACACTGTAAATCAGCTACACTTCAATTAAAAAAAAAAAAAAAACGCGCTGGTGCTTCACCGGCTTCTGGGGGTTCAGCCCCGGGAACGTGGCTGCCAGCTCCAGGGCCAGTGCTCACGCCCTGGGCCAGGCCGCGTGGTTTGGTTGTATTTGAGTCAAACTGAGGCAAAGTGGGAAACGTGAGTTATCTCTTGTTGACAGGGCTACAGATGATTTTTTTAAAAATCTGTATTAATTTTTCTATATAAACATTTTAAATAAAAATAAGTCATTTTTAGTTAGTTTTTTGCTTTTTTAAATGAAACGAAACTCAGGAGAGGTTTCACAGCCGCCTGCAGCAGGGTCGAGGAACCACGTGCCCCAGTGCGCAGACCCGAGGCTCCCGTGGGGGTCTGCAGGAGGCTCCCCACCCGCCGGCTGACGCAGCCCCATGCTCTGGGGGTGCCCCACGCCCCTCAGTTCTTACTCTGAAGATGCTCAGACCCGCAGGAGACGGAGAGGCAGACGACACCCTTGCCCACCTGTGCCTCTTCTCCCGAGTAGCCTGCAGACGCCACGGCCCTTCCCCCCACAGATGCAGCTCGGGTGTCCTCAGCACAAGGTGCCTCCCACGCAGCTCCCGCACCCCAGGAGCGTACTCGGGGCGGAACCGGGGTGACGTTATCACGTACCCGGACACAACGTCGTGCCAGGTCAGCACGTCCTGGGCGCAGCCCTGACTTCAGTGTTCCCTACGCGGCCCCCGGTCTCGGCCTGGACGTGGGCCAGGCGCGGGGCTCAGCTGCGCGTCGGCTGGGGTGGGGCGCTGAACAGGGGACGGAGTCGCAGCCGCGGCCCACCCACCTCTCTCCTGGACTTCTGGGAGGTCCGCTCCAGGACATCGTCGCTGGAGATGTCCGAGTCCTCCGAGCAGCTCAGCTGGCGCCGGGACCGCAGCTCTGGGGGAGCAGAGGCAGAGCAGGGACAGTGACCAGTGGCCACACGGGGTACTCTCCCCACTTCCACACCCTGGGCAGCCCAAGGCAGGCGAGCGGAGGTGTGGTTCTCCCCGGCTTGGGTCTGTCCCGCACCCGGAGCCACGAGCCTGGATGCTGACGCACATCCGGGCGGGACTGCGCCCACACGCACCGCAGGGGCGCCATCTGGCGCCGGCGCCCGGCCACTCACCAGGCCCTCCCTGGGAAGTCACAGCCACCCCGACGGCCCCCGCCCAGCTGCACGCTGGTTTCAGAACGTCCTGCTGGGTTTAGTTTCCTTCTCCCTAGGAAGCCCCAGGGGAGGGGGCAACATGGGAAGTGGGTCTTTTGAGGGAGCTGCAGGGGCTGGAAAGCCCGCACCGTGCGCTCTGCCCGGGAGGGGCCCCCGTGCTGCCGTACCTGCTCCCGTGACAGGAGACGCCCCCGGCTTGCCGGCATCCACAGTGGCCCCGCTGGAAGGGGTGCTGGGGCGGGACCTGCCATCGCCCTTCTTCTTCTTGTCCTTCCTGTACCCGGAGAAGACGGACTTCCACAGGGACCTGGGCTTGGCTGCTGCTTCCTCCAGGGCGCTGGGGCTGGGCCTCTCCGGGGGCCGGCCCTCACCCTTGGGCTTCTTCTCTTTCTTGTTTCTTCGGGGGGAGAAGAGGGACGATCTCTTCTTGCTCTTCCCGCTGGAGCCCTCGGACGAGGTGACCGAGCCGTCCAGGCCCCCTGAGTCCGAGGGAGGGGACGGAACCTCCTCACTCGTGGCCTTGTGCGTTGGGGTGGGCTCCTCGGGGCCCTTGGGGGGCACGGCGGTGGCTCTGCGGGGCGCCGGGGTCCTGGGGGTCCTGGGGGCGGTGGCCACGGTGTCCATCTCCTTCATCCTGCTCAGGTGCCGGGCCATGGCGTCCCTCAGCGCCGGGCTCCGCACCGACTTCTCCCGGGCCCGCATGCGCTCGGCCGCCAGCTCCTTGGCTTCGGCGGAGACCAGCGGCAGCCCCCGCTTCTGTGGCGGGACCCCACTCTCGGGCCCCCGGGCGCTCTCCTGGGCCAGGGGCTGCTCGGGGCAGGGCCAGCGGGAGGGGGGCGTGAAGAAGGGCTCCTGCAGACTCGAGTCCTCCGTGCGGTCGTCATACGTATCCTCCACATCGTCCGCGAACGGGATCTCGTCCACGCTCTCCACAAATGGCTTCGGTGCCTCCTCCGGGGTCGGCTGGGCGGGCTCCCGCGGGGTCCGCGCGCACGCGGCCGGTGCTCGGGGCTCCGAGGCTGCGGGCTGCCCCGCCAGGGCCGGCTTCCCGTGAAGGGTGGCGGGCTCCTCGTCGGGAGGCGGGGGCGGCGGGCTGGAGGGGGGCGTGAGCATGGTGGAGTCGGAGGTGCTGAAGCTCTGGCTGCCGGGCGTCCTGGTGCGGGAGGAGCTGCCCTGCAGGCCCAGCCCCGAGCTGCTGGACAGGTCTCTGTGCTCCGCCCGGGTGCCCTTCGGCTCCCTGCCAGGTGGGGACCCCGGGGTGGGCAGGGAGGGCTGGGCCCCCCCGGCAGCGGGCGGCCCCAGCCTCCCGGGGACGGGTTTGGGTTTCAGAAGCCAGGGTCCCTCGCCCTGGGGGAGCTTCTCAGCTGGAAAGGCCTGCAGGGGCGCGGGCTGGAACCCGGGCTCGGGTCCAGGGCCCCGTCGCACGGGCGTGAGCCCCAGGCTGCGGCGTATCTCTGCGCTCTTCATCCAGAACTCTGCCACCAGGTCGCTGCGTTTCAGGGCCTCATCCCCAGGGAGGGGGCTGCCCAGCGTGTCCTTGGTGACCCCTTGGCTCTTCACGGGGAGGGGGGCCAGGGGGGTGGAGGTTCTGGCCGGCACAGGCTGGAAGCGGATGGGGGACACGGTGGGGGACGGCACGGTGGCCTCGGTGGACGGCTGAGGCTGGGAGCAGATGGGGAGGGGGGCCAGCGGGGACCGGCGCTGTGGGCTTGCAGGCGAGGGCGGCGTCCTGGCTTCGGGCTGTGATCGGACGGGTGTGCCGGCTGTGGGCTCCCCATGGGAGAGCTCTGGCTCTGGCTCTGGCACAGGGCTCTCCGCGGGCAATCCCTTCGTGGCAGCTGCAGAGGCGAGCGGGGCTCGGGCGCCCTGTGGGAAAGCAAGGTGACAGGAGCTGCTTAGAAGGCAGGGTTCTGACGGGCGTGCTCTCCCACCAAGGGCCTGAGCTTCCTGAAACACCCTCTCCATACGGGGGGCCACGATCAAGGGCCAGGAGGACACCGCCCTTTTTGATCTGTCTGTCAAGCTTCAGAGCCCCTCACCCAGTGAACACGTGAAGCTTTCAGGTTTGGTTCATCCCAAACGCATCCGGTTCTTTGGGCCCTGAACTGACAACAGCCAAAGGATGCTAACGACAAGCCCCAGAGCTCCGAGGTCTCTGACGCTGAGACTTAAAACAGCATCAATAGCATTCTGCCTCCCGGACTGTCCTTCCTGCCACGCCCCGGCCTCACTGCAGATGAAACCCCCCAAATCACCTTGCTCCTCAGGACCCCAAAGACCAAGCCAAGTAGCCCCAGGCCTTGAGCTCCGGCCGCCCTCTAGATGGCCTCCCCTAAAACGTGCTCCACAGGACACAGAGTTGCTATCTATTTACAGAGCATCCTGCAGTGCGTAGTTCAAAGACCACTGGTCACCTGGACAAGTATTTTTAATTTAGAAAATCATACGTTCATTTTAGCATTAATATTGAGAAAAAACACATCTGTTGTATCAAACCAGTCAGTAATCCCGCAAATATTACCGTTTTGCCTTAAAAATGAGTTTATGTTTAAAACGGCGTGCTGTGTGGACACACAGAGAACAGTGGTGGGAAGCTCGGCGGTGGGACTGGCGCACAGCAGGCCACACCGGGCCGGAGCCCCAGGGCCACTCCTGTTTTCAACAGCCCATCAGCGCAGGGAACAAAAAACTGGGTTCACACCAAGGCCCCTAAGGAGTCCCATCAGCTCTGCCTCCAGAGTGGGCCCCAAACCCTTACCTGTGCCCTGGGGCTGTGGGCTGGGGAGGACAGGACCGAGTGCTCCTCAGGGGACCGGCTGGGGCTGGAGACCGGGGAGCGACCTGAGAAAACAGACGCAGGATTTGCAAGAGGAAACACCCGCTCGCACTGCAGCGGGGCTGCTCCCAGGGCGTCCCGGCCTCGGCCGTGTCACCAGTGTAGGATCTGCGTCCAAAGGTCCAAAGGTGAGCTGCACAGGTGCCACAGGGGAAGGGGCCGTGCAGGGAGGGGAGGGGCTCGCACACAGACCTCTCTCTGGGCGCCTTGCCGAGGCCGGTGGTGGCTCCTCCTCGCCTTCAGACACCCGCAGCTCCGGTCCCACTCCCGCTGCCACCTGCTGCAGCTCCGTGTCGGTCTCTGACGGCACATCGTCCGACCAGTGCTGACCTGCCGAGGGAAGCGAGCACAGACCTCCAGTGAGGCTGTGCTCCTTGCCAGGCTCCCGGCTCCTCAGAGGACAGCCGCCAGGCCATCAGCTGCAGCGTGAGGTCCAGCCAGCTCTGCATCCCGGCCAGGCGCTGCCCACTGGTCCCCCTCCTGAGACTCGTCCATCAACACAGCATCCTCTGCGACGCGGAGCCCCAGGACGCCCGTGGCACCCCCTCTCTTTTGAGGGTGCAGGCCTTCCTGAGCACACGGACGGCTCCACAGGAAGGACCAGCCTTGGGGACTCGGAGCCCTCCCGGCCCTGCCGCCCCTGCCGCCAGTTCCAGGCTCCTAGCGCCCAGTCCGCCCGTTCTCACCTCCCAGCCCAGTCCCTGCCCCTCCCCCTCAACGCCACCTCCTCCTCGTACCAGCTTCCAGAGGCAGCAGCTGGATTAAAGGCCTCGTAGGAAGCCCTGAATCTGCTCGGTTTCTCCCCATGACTCAACGAGTGCAGCCCACGTCCAAAGGGTGGGTGAAACGACACACTTTCAGATTAGTGGCAGAACAAGGAAGGAACCAGGAGCCCTAACGGCCGCTCCTCTGAGCACCTCACTTCCGTTTTAATGTGCATTCCGTCTTCCCTGAGCTCAGACCACTGCGGCCCCCTCCCCAGGAGGAAGAGGGTGGGCACCATGGTTGGGGGAGGCTCTGGGGTCCCCGTACCATCATCCAGCTCTGCGCCAGTGTCCCCCGTGTCCCCATTCTCCGCTGCCTCGCCTTCTACCTCTGCTGGCTCTGAGTCCACATCTTCCTCCAGGTCGTCCTCGTCAAACGGGACTGCAAGGCAGAGACGTTCAAAGGAAGGAAGAGGAGAGAGACGGACAGACAGACGACAGATGCATCGGCAGGGGATTCCCAGGGCTGTCACGTGACGACCACAAGGCGAAGAGGGGAGAAGCCTGCCTGGGTGGGGGTCGGTGGGCCGGGAGGTCTCCGAGAGCAGGGTGGGGCCTCCTGAGCACGGATCAGGCAGGCACCCAGCCGCAAACGTGGCAGCCGGGCCCTGCACCGACCGCTTTGTGTGCAGGAGTCGCTTAAGCCTCGAGGGGGCTGCTAACCCTGCCTCTCAGGGAGGACTCGGAGCCCAGGCAGCTGGGGGGTCTGTTCGCAGCCCCACCGCTCAGCCTGGCACCAGGGCCGTGTGCAGGGGGGTGACCAACCGGCAGGGCTGCAGCCCCGCTCGGAAGAACTTAGACACGTACTTTTTTTAAGCATAAGAGAGAGGGACAAGGGGATGTGGAAAGTTCGTTTTTTGGACTCAAGACCAGCCCTTCAGCGCTGCAAAATGCGGCAAAGCTTCATTTCTCCTGAGCAAGGAGCCTAACATACACACTCACACACACACACACACACTCACACCTGTTCCCAACCCTGCACAAGAAGAACTCAGACTACAGTTCAGGTTACAAGAAGGCAGCAGGAAGCAGCCACAGACGCATCGCGCTGCCTGGACCAGGAGTCCCTCCTCCCGGGGCGCCCTGGGGGCTCTTCTCGGGTCTCCTTTCAGGAAAGGGGCTGGCCTTTGACCCGCACATACTTGGCCTGAGGGTCAAGCCCGGCAGGCTGGGCAGCAGAGGAGCCCGCAGAAACGCAAGGCCAGGCCAAAGGACCACGAGACCCTCGACGGCCAGCAGCCCGGCCTCATGAAGCTGTGTCGCCGGCGCCCGGGGCCGTGCAGTAACCAGCAGTGACCGTGAGCGGCCACAGGGTCAGAGCACAAGGAAACTGGGGACAAGACAGCCGTGATGGCCTGGAGGTGGGCACCTCTAGGTGCTAGGACTGTATTTCTTGACCCAGGTGGCAGGTGGGTGAGCCTTGGTGTTTTTAAGTAATTCCTTAAGCTGTTACTTATCCTCACCACCCCTTCGGTGCACTCGGCTTACTAAGACGAGGTGATGGTGCACAGCCGCCCTGGAGAGTGCTATGAAATCGGTCTGGGACGGACAAGGCAGGGCCGGGACGCCCTCCTCTGATGACGGCATTTGCCAGGAGAAGCCCTGCGGCGAGCACTCAGTTACTTCCACAGACTGAGACCTCTGTGCGCTAGCATTGCTGCTCCCTCATCACACGCCAGGGGAGGGGGCTTCTGAGGCAAACAAGCCTCTCCGCCCCGTGCTTCCTGTGGGATAGCGAGCTGGCCGCCGATGGGGCAGAACCCGGGCCCACCCCACGGCGGGTGCCCGCCGGGCCCACACGCGTGCTAGAATCAGTCTGCGAGCGGCCGGACATCGAGAGGCAATTTTACACGTTTGTGTTGGCAAGTCCGTTGGAAGCAAGCGTGGCATGGGCTCGCCAGCCTGGCGTGGCTCCGGACACAGGACACTAGAGCCGCCCAAGCCCAGACCTGGCCCTGCGGCCCCCAGCGGTTCTCCTACTCAGAGAAACATCTGCGCAGACTCGGGGTTAGGAGTCTACGGTCCTCAGCGGCGCCCTGAAAGGAACGACTGTCACACGTATCAAAATACACGACAAGCATCAATGCAGCAGCAGCAACGCTGAAAGAGACACAGCTTGAGGGAGGGAACTGGGGGTTAATCCAAGTTAGGACGGAGCGAGTGCTAGAAGCAGCCACATACAAGGAAGCAGGCGGCGCCGACACGCTCAGCTCTGATCTATTCGGCGGCCGCTGGGACGTCCCGATACCTCAGCCTCGTCCAACCGTCCTGGGGACAAAACTAACTAGGAGAGGGTGACCGCAGCCCTCTCTACAGCTCGGCATGAAGGTGCCTCCTGACCTGTGAGCCGAGGAGGACAACGGGCGGCTGGCAGGCGGCTGGTGGGGCAACCATCCTGCCCGCCCGGAAGGGGCACCCGGCCCTTCTGCATTTCACAACCGGTGGGGGCCAAGGCTGTCCCACGTCCTGCCCGGATGCCAGGGCCCCTCGCTGAGAAACGCCCACCCCCGCCGAAAAGTGCACTGAGGACAAGCAAGGTCTCTCGGCTCCCTCGTGGCCTGAGAGCTTGCAGAGAGCCCTGCACCTCGGCCTGCAGACCCAGCCCGGCCCCCACCCCAGTACTGACTGCCTCAGCCGTGGCACCCCGGGAGGTCTGCTGACCGTTACGAGAATCCTCCAGCCCACACCCCACCACGGTCCAGCCTCATTTCTGCGGACTCTGAGCCCCAGTGCCGCACACAGTCCTTCAGCTTCGGCTTCCCCCGATCTCTACTAACAAAACACGCCCACCCCCGCCCGACTGCACTACTGCTCTGCGTGGAGCGTGTCTGTCCATGCAAGGGCGGCGGCCTGAGCGAGGCATGCACGTGCCCCCGCCCTCCGCCGCGCATGCACTAGCGGCAGCACCGGAAGTCCAGGGTTAAGGGACCAGCAGAGCTGCCAAGAGAGTGGTTATGGTGAGCGGGCAGAGAACGAACATCACCCGACAACCTCCGGAGACCGACTCCAGCCAGGCCTGCACTGCTGCACGGCGAACGGAGGGAAGGTCGGGCCCTGAATTTGAAACAGACGATAAATACAAAGTTACACAGGAGTAAGCGTTCCCGGCGAGGAGAGCGGAGGTCCTCCTGGAGTCCACACGGAAGAGAGACGGACGACGTTACAGCCCGAGGCCCGTCCGGCGCCGACCAGGGACAAGCGGGGCATCGGGACAGGGAGAGGAGAGAGAGCACAGGGGGTCAAGGCGGCGTCCCCGGTCAGCAGGCTCTCTCTCGGCTCCTGCAGAGCTGCAGGGTGTTTACGCGGCTGCAAATGTGGTTAAAGAGGTGGGCCTTGCCTGCGGCGAAGGTGGCTACCTCCCATGAAGGCCGGGCCACCCGCTCTGTGCCCTCGGCACCCTGCAGGCTGTGTCCCCAACAGGCACTGAGTGCAAACGTGGAGACAGGTGAGCAAGAGACAGAGGGCGAAGCACCAAGGCAGGCACGCCGAGGTCGGGCACGGGAAGGACGCCCCCAATGGTCTCCAGGTTTTCCTTTCCTTCCTTAAAAGAAGCCAGAACAAGGTTCATCATCATCCTGCCGTGGGATGCAGAGCACCTCCCCTAAAACCTAGAGCTGGTAACCTCCTTGATATAAATTTCTTCTTAAAGCTTAATTTCAGTCCAAGGTATGGTCCCTTGACCCCATCCTGTCCGCGCACACTCAGACCGAGACACAGCGCGTGAGGAGAAGCACAGGACATTCCTCCAAGTGGAGAAGGAAGAAGCCTGCCTAGTGACATGGGCAAAGTCAGCAAATTCTTGGTTTTCCCAACGTCAAGTTCACTGTTTCGCGTCAGCGGACAACAGCCCACCTCTTACCCACCGAGACTTCACATATCCTCTGACGAGAGCCCAGGGAGCAGACATGCTCTGCTGGCTCTTACGTGTGAGGAGCCCGGGGGCCCCGCCCTACAGAAGAGTCCCCGGCAGCCCGAGGGGAAGCGGGACAGAGGTGCCAGGCACCCTGCGCCCGGAGGAGTTACCTCTGGAAGGAGGGGACTCAGAGGCCGGTGACACTCGCTCCTCCTGGTTCTCACGAATGTGCGTCCAGTGCACGTCAGCCTGGATCTCCAAGGGATCGGCTGGATTTACGAGCTGCTGCAGCCTTGGGCTCCCAGCTAGTGTACCAGGTTCGAGGGGCAGAGGAGATGAGGAAGGGAGAGATGACGGGAAGGAAGGAAGGAGAAAGTAAACAGTCCAGGGAAGGAAGGATCAAACACCACAGGAGAGGAAACAGAAGGAAAAGTTACCATATTTGCCAGGATCAGTTTGAATCAGAAAGAGGCAAGAATTGAGAATAAGCACACGCACACACACGTGCAAACGCACACACGCCCGACTTCTACTCATTCAACTTGATTCAGTCCCTTCAAGCCTCAATGCAGCTGTCGATGTGGATGAAGAGTCCTACACTTCCCTCCGATGCAGAAAGTACCTTCCTTTCTGAAGCTCTTTTCATCTTAACTGCGTCTGAGGGACCCAAGTGTCCAGTTAGGAGAAAAGAGCAGATCACAACTGGCCTCTGCAGGGCCAGCCTCCCAAGGCCCCAAGTACGTGGCTCTGTTGGCCACAGAGCCCGTGCCTATGGCCACCTGCCACGTGGACACAGAGGTGGGGCGGGACAGGGCAGTTCTGCCACGAACCAGCCGGCTCACGCGGGGCAGACAGTGACGCTGTCGGGATTCTAGTTTTTATCTTATGCAGCTAAAGAGAAAAACATCCCCTTCTACAATGGGCCTCATGCAGCATGCTGGGCTGAGGCGGGGGTGGGGTCAGAGAAGGCTACGGTGGGGGGGAAGCGGAGTCTGTCCTGCAGACCCCAGAGCGCTGGGAATTCACGGGAACAAGAAGTCAATCCCCCTTTGCCCTTTCTGAGGTCAAAGCCCTCTTCCCGAACACTCTACTGGTGCCCCGCTGATCCCCCCTGGACATAAGACTCCGCTTCTTAGCCAGGTGAGAGCTCACCAGGGGCCTCGCCTTCAGGCTGTTCTTGCTCTCGGGGCCCAAGGAATCTGCATGCACCCCTGCCCCGAGGGCTCCCATAATCAGTGCTTGGACCATGCCATACAGTTGGGTTAAAATAAGGGACAGCCAGCAACTTGGGGGAGGGGACCCTACAGGAGGGAGGCTGGCTTTTCGGGCAGCAAGAGCAGGTACCACCTGATCAGAAGGACTCTCTATTGGGCAACCTGGCTTTGGCCTTGGCTTTGGCTTCATCACGAAAACGACAACCTCCTAATCTCCAAGCAACAGGGAACGTGACGTGGGCAGAACTCACCGCTAAGGCCACCGAACGTGGATGGGGGCTGTGCTGGGCGTGGGGTCGCAGCCCTTGCGCTCTCTTGGGAGCCGCTGGCCTCTAAGGGCTTCCTCTTGGCGGTGCTGGACGGGGCTGAGTCACAGCAGCCACCAGAGAGCCCGACTGTCTTCGGACCAAGACGTTAAATCAAGGAGGAAACGCAGGCCCCTTCTCCACCTTACAGGCTAGCAGGGGAAGACAGCGAGCCTTCTCCCCGGGGCGTGCCTGCGTGCCGCCAGTGCATGCAGCCTTGGGGGCTCATCGCCCAGGCACAGGGGAGGGGTTCCGGGCGCCTGTGCTGGCCCTGCCACTTCTGAGAGCTGACTGTGACGTGAGGTGCTCGGCTCACATCAGAGGAGGAGCTGAGTCGTAACCGGATGAGGGACTGGCAGCAAACGGTCAAGGGGCACAGGGCGCCCAGGGGTGGATGCCTCGCCCACCGCTGCATCTCTAGGAAACCCCGTCTCTCCACGGGGGACCTGCTCTTGGGGGCGGCTGGATGGCTGCCAGGGGCCGGGGCGGAGGTGGGCAGAGGTACCTTCACGTGTACCCATGTCCTCTTCCTCTGGCAGGTGCCCCAGCGGCTGGCCTTGCAGGAGTTCTCTGTCCCGGGGCCAGTACTCTCCTTCCACACCCACAGCAAAGCACCGCGTGGGGGCAGATGGGGAGGAGAGGACAGAGAGAAGAGTCATCTCTAGGCTCCTCCACTCCAAGCCCGTTCCCGCAGGCTGGAGCCGGACGCTACTTCCACGTCCAGGAGATCAGGTCTCGGGAGGGAAGCAGGGCCAAGCTCTCCTGAAAAGGGGGCACGCCCCGACCCCTGGCTGTGTCTGGAGCTACAAGCCAAGTGGCCTTCCCTGGGGCGGGCTGTGCACGCGATCCCCACTGACTCACGCCGGGGCACTCGGCTCTACAGACACAGCCGGTGGAGGAAGCAGCCCGGGACGCCATCCCCCCGCTCCTCACACGAGGGCGGTGTGCAGGCCCCACGTGCTGCCTTGGGGTCCCACCCCAACCTCCGGGTGGGAAGGAGGCCTACAGCAGGACCGGGGCCATGGGGGCTCCAGGAGCCCGAGGAAGGAAGGCCCCACCTCTGCCACCCGAGCTCGTCAGGGCCGCCAGCTCGGGGCTCCACTGCCAGCTGAGGACCATGGGTCACGCGCACCCTGCCCGGTCAGCGCCCGGCCCTCGCTGAGCTGGAGCGAGCGAGCCCGGGTTGGGACTGGCCGCCGAGCACAGGGAACTCCAGGAGGAACAGAGAGACAAGCTTGCGAGGCGCAGAGCCCTCCAGGGCCAGCCCCACGGGCCAGGCTCCTTGGCTAACGGCTCACGTCCTCCTCGTCCTGTCCACACCCCACAGGGAGAGCACGGCCTGAGCAGACACGAGTTCCCGCGGACTCAGGTCTCTGCCTGCCTGGCCCTGCTCACCACTCCAGGCCCGGTGCAGCCGGAACAGGGAGAACGACCCTCCGACAAAGGCCAGAGAAGGAGCCCAGGAAGCTCTTCCTCACCACTCGGGATCACACAGGCGGACTGGACAGGACCCAACACCTCGAGTGCGAGACAAGAGGCATCTCAGAGCCAGCCCGACCGACCTTCCAGGAAACAGGTCCCAGCACGTCACCACACACCACAGGTGACCCCTCCTGGGGGGCCCTCCCTCCTCAATGCTCGGCAGCCTCCGACGTCCAGGACCAGGAACCAGGGAACCCCCAGAAAGCTAAGTTCCCTTCGTTCCTTTAGCTGGAACAGGACAGGACGAGTGGCCTGACCTGGAGGAGGCCCTTGTCCGCCTCTGCGTCCAGCTGTACCCGGACAGCCCTTCGTGGGTCCCCTGGGGCCAGCGGAGGCATGTCGCGTGACGCCGGCCACAGAAGCCTCCCACACCCGGGCCGGGGCGGGAGGAGAGGCTTTACTCTGACCTTCACTAGACTCGTCCTCCTCGTCCTCCTCGTCCTCCTCATCCTCCGTGTCCTCCGCGTCCTCCTCCCCAGCCACGAGGCTCCTGGAGGCCTCGAGCTCCTCTTCGCTCTTTCCTTTCAGAAGAGCATGGATCCTCACGGCCTCCTTCCAGGGAACGCCACCCAGGTCCGAGGGGGGCAGCGGGGGCTCCTCCTCCTCCATCTCGGACTCAGAACTGCTGCAGAAATGACCACAGAACCCAGTGAGGGGACCCCAGAACGGAGAAGGGGGCGGCTCAAAGCCAGGGGCACAGGCAGAGGCCCCCGGCAAGGCACCCACCGGGCGGGAAGGGAGGGAGGACACCTTGGGGCCAGCGCACAGAGGGTGAATGGAGGGCAAGATGGGCCACACGGGCCGGGGCAGCCCCGCCGAGCACAGGCTCAAAGCTCGTGACCCTGGGGACTGAGGGTGAAGAGCACCTCCGTTCCCGTGGACGCACCGTCTCGTTGGAGGATCTCGGGTGGGAAGATGGGCCGCCGGCAGGAAGCGGGCTGGCGGAGGTGCTGCTCGCAGGAAAGGGAGCCCCGCGTCCCGCTCCCAAACACCACAGCGCAGTGTGCAGCGCTGCGGGTGAGGGCGCCTGGACAAGCCCCCGCCCTGCGGAGAGGCGCTCGCTGCGCGAGGGCCCCGGCGCCTGCTCCCGGGGCTAAGAGCGTCCGCCTTGCTCAGAGAGCCCGGCCCGGCTGCCCGTGTCTGGGAGGGAGACCCTAAGCCCCGGGGTGCCCTGCCTGATGGGGAGGCCTGACTCCCTGGGGCCTCCGGTCAGGATGGAGAGTCTAAGGATGTGGTTTGGGGTGAAGGCCTTGAGTCACCAGCATCAGCCGACCCGGAGACCGGGGTCAACCACATTCCACAGGGAACATGGACCCCAAGGTTCTGTGGGTGTCGTCACACATTAACACCAGGAGAGTGGCTCTGCCTGAGCCCGCGGGGACGGGAGCCGCCCTTCTCAGACTGGCCTCCGCGCCCCTCCCCGTAACAGAGAAGGGCCGTGAGCACAGCCCCGCCAGTGGGTTCTGTCCTGTAGCCTTTCTAGAAAATTACTGCACCCGAGGGTGGCGCTGGGGACTCCATCGCTTTCATCGAGTCAGAAGTGAGGGTGGCCTCCCGGGCTGCGTCCCTCGACCTCTCACTGGGCCGCAGGGCTCTGCCACGACAGCTGTTGTGACCATGAGCTGGCTGGTCATGCTCTCCAAGCCTGTGTCCACGCCGGGAAGCGGGTGTGAAAACCTGCTTGCCGCGGGCGCCCCTAGTGGAGCGAGATTTTATTGACCGCATCACGCTTGTGCCACACTCGGGTCCTCCAGCCATCCACTCGCTTGTTCACGCACTCACACACTCGTGCATTCATGCGTTCAGCAGACGGTTCTGAGCACCTACTGAAGCTCAGCCGCTGAACTCAGAAAGAGCGAGCGGCTCCTCGCTGTCCGCAGCTCAGTCTGGCGACTCCTACTTCGTTCATTCATTCAACTAAAACTTACTGAGTGTCTCTGCTCACAGCGCCCTTCCTAGACGTCACAAAGCTGCCACAGAAAAGATCTTCAGTGTCAGGGGAGATAAGATGCAAACACCAGGACTAGACAAGGTGGGCGGTAAATGCAGGGCGGTGGGGGTCTGTACGAGGCAGTTTCAAGTGGGAAGACATAAGAATGTGGACCACAGAAAGCTTGTCCTCTGGAGTCTGATTAGCCCTCAGTGTTTACTTAGCCATGATTTTTGCCTTATCGTTGTGATTTCATTTCTTTACTCTCATTAACTAACGACAACGTGTGAGCCCGTGTGTGTCATTTAACATCTTTCAAACGTGAAATCAGGGTAAGAATGCCTCCTGTGCTCAGCTCTAACCTCAGGTCGATTTGCAACACTGCAGGTGGACAGGGAGGCCAGCCTGCCCTCCTTCATGCCAGGCACACTGGGGCCCCAGCTGTCGGCGGGCAGCTCTCTGGGGGGTGGGCTCAGGGCAGCCCCTCCCCGTGCCGTGTCATGAGGGCAGCTAGCGTGATGAGGTCCCACTTGAAGCTGTGACAGCTCAAGGACCACAGAGAACAGCAAGAGAGGCACAGAGCATAAAAACAGGGCGGACGTCAACCACGCTTCTGGAGCGCCACGCGCTTCTGGAGATGGGACACAGGCAAGCCGCCCTGCCTGCCGTTGTGAAGGACAGAGACAGACGGACAGGTATTGCCAGCTGTTCCTCCCCGGGCGTCACTGTCCACGGCCCTCAGAGCAGCCCTCCGGGTCTGGCTAGTCTCCTCACGTCATGTAAGAGTCGCAGTGTAAAGTCACTACTCAAGGCTCATCTTATAATATATTCTCTGGCTGCTCCCAGTGCCTGAATCTCTGGGTCTGGCCTTTGAGGGGCAGGAGGAAGGATCTGTGTGAGGCACATTCCCCGCCGGGACCACAGCCTGGAACACTTCCAGGGGGCAGAATCCCCACAGCAGAACAAAACACAAGACAACCGACTTCCCTGTCCTTTAGGGAGGAGAGGGGGACCTCAGGACACGGCCTCCCAGGAGACACGAGAGCCAGCAAATGTAGTCGTCAAGACTAGCTTTCCACGACAGCAGGGATCTGTTTCCACCTTTGTAACGACATCCTGCCCCGTGTGGCTATTTGATCCAGGCAGCCTCCCAGACCACACCCTCTCTTATCGCTTGCCTGGCACTGCCGAGACGGGCAAAAGCAGACAAGGGACGCGGCCCGGCAGGCCAGGCAGGCTGCACCCGAGCTCACAGGGTGGGAGGTGGTGCCTGTGAAGGCCCTCAGCAAAGCCCACCGGCGGAGGTGACGCGTCCCGCTGGAACCTCCCCGCTGGGCGTGTCCGAATCACTGCTCTCACAGCGCCTTCCTCTCACCGAGCCCACGGTGGGCTGGCAGGAGGACGCAGTCCACGGACCAGCTTCTCAAGGGACAAGGTCTGCTCCAGACTTAAAAGAGCCAGCAGAGGAGCAGACCCAGGGAAGAGGACGTGCCCGGAGCACGAGGCGCTTCACGTGGATCGGCTCAGCTGATCACACAGCAGCTCAAGGGCACGGCCACTGTTACCATCCCCGCTCCCACAAATGAGGGAGCCGGGGCTTCCAGAGGTGGGATGGTCTGGGTGAGACATCAGGAACCCCCAGCGTCCGCCCACATCAGCTCACCCCGTCAAACCCAGGAGGAAGGTCACGACCCGGCTCCTGGCTGCCGCCGTCGACCTGGGAATTCGGGCAGCCGCCGCGGATGGACACCACCTGAAGCTGCTGGTGGCTTCACTTTTAAATTAACCCGCTGGTAATCAGAGCGTCTCCGAGCAATGCCCCGTCCTGCACGGCTGCCCCGGGGTCCCGCCCACGCTGCCAACCCTGCAAGCACTGAGCCGACCGTGGAGGAGACCTGCCGGGTCCTGCGATCTGCACGCGGTGGAGACCACTCCACGCTCAGGCCGGCACCCTGCTCAGCAGCGGCTCACTCACCACCACTGCGGGTGGAGGGCGAGGAGGGGAGCAGTCAGGGGTGCCTCGCAGGAGGGGCTGTTGCTCACGCTGTCACCCTTTGGGCTGGCCTGTCTTCTGTGACCTTCAGGGAGTCCTCTGCAGCCCTGGCTGCCCGTCTGGGAAGCATACCTGGGCTCTGGCCCTCCCCGACGCAGGAAGGAGAAAACACACGGAAACCAGACCAGCCTTCTCCTGCCCCGGCACCCAGGCTCTCCCAGAGAAAATGGAAGTACTGTTTCCAGGGTCCCCTCTGGAAGATGCTCTTTCCCGCCCCTCCAAGGAAGGGTCATGGAGCTGATGAGGCCTTGGCCAAGATACTCTGCTTGTGTGAAGGAAACCGCGAAGATGATGGGAATCGCCTGGGTGTCTGTCAAAACAGGTGATCCTGGTCTCCACCCCACGCCCGCTGAGTGAGACCCTGGCAGGAGCAGGGCCAGGAGTTATCCGTCAACCCAGTGTCGCACGTGTTTGTCATCAGGGACGTTTGAGAAATTTAGAGCAGTGGTCCTCACAGCGTGGTCTCCAGACCACAGCACCAGCCGGGAACTTCTGAGACGTGCAGATCTTGGGCTCCACCCCAGACGGACTGGGACAGAAACCCCCCAGCTGTCTGTGCTCACACGAGCCGGCGGGTGATTTTGATGCAGGCGAACCTTGGTCACCACTGCCCCAGGGCAAATTTGAGGCAAGCCCGATTTCTGGCACTTAAACCACCTGTTCAAGGAAATCCAAACAGGAATCACCACACTGCCCCTCCTAGTGAGGGTTGCCTGGGCTGTGCTTGGATCCACAGGTAAGACAGTGATTACAGCAACTGCCCACCGGGCGCAGACACTGTGCCCACTACCTTATTTGGTTTAATCCTTAAAGCAAACCTCTGAGGCGCAGTGTCCTTTGCAGATGAGGAAAGGAGGGCAAGGGAGCGTAAGAAACTTGCCCCCAACTAGCAGAAAGTGGAGCTAGGCCTCAAGTCTGGGTTGTCTGCCTGCAAAGTCACGTCCCAACGGCGTCCCCTGCTCTGCCCGCACCGCAGGCGCCCGAGGTAAGAGGAGAGTGAATCCCCGCCTGTACCGGTCAGTTCCTGGAAACTCTGTCATCTCTCATCTTCAAGTCCGATGACTCCCCCAAGGAAGGACGGAGGCATCTTACGGCTTCCTTGGGGAAATAAGACAGCTCTGGCGCCGCACTCTTACGAGACCATCGTTACACTTCACAGAGCATCCACGCTTAGCGCTTTTTCAAATGGGAATGTGAGTACGATGGGGCATTTACTACACCACTGGGTGCTGACTGACCTATCCTTCTACCCCACCTGCTGCGAAGGCCGTGACTCAGCCTTCCTGCAAAGCCCAGGCTACATCACCTCCACTCCTGCCCCATAATCCCTCGGTTTACAGATCACAGTGCAGGAAACGTTATTCCTGCAGGACAGGGTCTGCCCACGTCACCGAGCCCAGCCCTCCACTCCGCCCCACCTCGGGAGCGCTGCGTCCTGAGGGCGCTGGTCGGGGAGGCTCCGCAAGGGGGGCTGCAGGGGGTCCGCCCGTCCTGACTCCACTCCACCTGCCTGTCCTGTTCTCTTCCAGCCCTGACTTGGGCACTGACCCCGCTGACTCAGGGAGGCCTGCGGGTGGCGGGAATGCGCGGACAAGGACAGAGACGAGGGGGCGTGTGGGGCGCTTTCCCCAAAGGTGCGTGCGGCTCAGCCGGCCGGCACCACGCACTGCGAGGGGCCCTGGGATGAAGGTTTCTGCTCCTTTCCACACACGGGAGAAAGAAAGAAGCCCAGAGAGGTGAGACGGCTTCCCCGAGACTGCACAGCGACCTGGTGGCTGAGTCACCCCAGAGCCTCCATGGAACCCACCCCAGGGGCACAGTCGCCCCCCGCGGAAGCCCCCTCCCCAACACACCTGTAAACACCAAACCAGGGCACATTTTTTCTGTTCCTTTTCAATGAAAAGCAGTGTTAACGTCTTGGTAGGCGCTCAGTAAGTCCTGAATCTGAATTAAGTCAAACAAACTGGTCCTTTCTGACTAATGAGACGGGGAGCTGGAGCACCAGGCAGCAGGGAACACGGAGAGCCCTGGACGTGGACCAGAGACCCTGGGCTTGAACCTCAGTCAACCCTCCATCCTAGTCCTGGTCAACATCGGTTTCCTTACCACGAGGGGGCGAGATGCACATCCTGTACATTTCACAGGCCCCGGAGGACGACCAGGTGAGGAGTCGGACGCTGGAGTCCGCAGCCGTCGCCTACAAGCGCCTACACGTGCCCAGTTCTGTCCCAAGCACCTTCTACCCCGGGACCCTCGCACGACTCTGCAGGAGGCCCTGGTGCTGCCGCCCTTCACATGGACGAGCGGGCAGCCAGAGAGGTCACACGACCCGCCCGGTCACGGGTCACGACGCAAACCCAGGCCGTCGGGCTCGGGGCCCCGCTCCCCTGCCCGCCGCAGACGCAGCCCCACAGGCTGACCTGCTGGCCGCGTCCTCCTCTGTCCCCGTGTCCAGCACACTGCTCAGGTTGTGCTCGGCCTGTGTCTCCTCGGGCACCTCCTCCAGCCCCTCCGCCGGCCGCACCGACAGGCGGTAGTTCTCCAGCTCAATCCTCTCCGGGGTGCCCCGCAGCCTCTTGGCGATGCTGGGCTCCTCCAGGCCGTTCACGCTCGGGCCTGCACGACAAGCAAGAAGCAAAGTTCTGGGATCAGCGACAGGGATGAGGGAAGGAACTGCTCCCTGGAAGGAGGGGCAGCTGTCCCACGAGGCCAGGGAGCCGGACACGGCAGCAGTCAACAAGGTCGGGCCCCGGAGAGCCCAGAGGTCTCTGGTGTGAGGGGGGCAGAAGACGAAAGACCCCACATCTGCCCTACAGGGACGCGACAGCCTGGGGAGCAGTGCACACCGGCCGGGGGGCAGGGGCAGGACTGGCCCTCAAGGGAAAGCAGCCTGTTGAGAAGGGAGTCCTCCCCGCTGCCCCACCCCCTCGGTCCAAGACCTGCTGCCCCCTGACAAGGTCCAGGACCCGCTGCTCCCAACTCCACATGGTCCAGGACCCAATGTCCCCACCCCCTCGGTCCAGGACCTGCTGCCCCACCCCATGGTCCAGGACCCAGTCGAAGTTCGGGCACTGCGTCTGGCTGGTCTACTGAGGTGTCCAGGTAAGCTGTTCTGCAGAGCTTCTCACACTGTGGGTTTGTCTATCTCATGTTCAGATTCACGGCAAGACTTTTTGTTCCACGGGAACACCTCGTGGGCGACTCTGGGCCCCTCCCACTGCACCCACGCAGGACAGTCAGGCCCCCTCGGTCCTGGCGACACAAGCTGGACGGCTTGGTTGAGCTGGTGCCCACCCACGTCTCTGTGGTAAAGAGACCTTTTCCCCTTTGTAATTAATAAGTAATCTGTGGGGTGATGTGGAGAGACCCTGGACTACCTGTTGCCAGAATACCGTCAGGGGGCTAAAGATCCACTGATGACCCTGCCTGGTCAATTATTGCTCTGGGAGGCCCACGATGGCGGTTTCTAGATTCTATCATTCCTTTGTGAAGAAATCTGAGGACTGGGCTTCCCTGGTGGTGCAGTGGTTAAGAATCTGCCTGCCAATGCAGGGGACACGGGTTCGAGCCCTGGTCCGGGAGGATCCCACGTGCCATGGAGCAACTAAGCCCGTGTGCCACAACTACTGAGCCTGTGCTCTAGAGCCCGCGAGCCACAACTACTGAGCCCTCGTGCCACAACTACTGAAGCCTGTGCGCCTAGAACCCGTGCTCCGCAACAAGAGAAGCCACCGCAATGAGAAGCCCGCGCACCACAACGAAGACCCAATGCAGCCATAAATAAATAGATAAATAGATAAATAAATAAATGAAAGAAAAAAAGGAAAGAAAGGAAGGAAGAAAGGAAGGAAGGAAGAAAGAAACCTGAGGCCCGCGATGGGCTCGTGGACTCTGAGGACTCAGGTGTCCGATGTCGCCGTCACGCGCCCCCCACCTCCCCCATCTCCATCGTTACCCTTCCTAACACACCTTGTGACCCCACGTTTGGGCAGAAGAGGCCCACCGACCACTTTCCTGTGTCCACTGTGACAGGACGTCACATGTGGTGCAGTCAGACAGACCCGCTGAGACAACGGACTCCCCCAGTGACCAGTTGAAGGACCTTAGGAAAATCACACGACCACTGAGAGCTCGCTTCCTGATCCGTGAACAAGGACAATCCCACGTCGTAGGGTTACTACGGGTACGAAGTGAATTACACACGCATGTACACGCGTTTGTGCAGGTGCCATCTCTGTGCCCCGTACACACTGCCTCCCTCTCCTACGAGTTAGGTGATACAGCTGAGGTCCAGGAACATCTTCACCACCGATCTGTACAAGTGTGTTGCATCCATCTGCCCTGGATTGCGAACGACAGTTACTGGACGCAGAAAGCCGGGAAGGGGCTCTGAGCACAGGGAGCACACAGGGAAGGCGCCCGGGCGGAGGGACGCAGGCACCGGGGCGGGGCGGGGCGGCGCACAGGGCCTTGCGTCCCTCCAGGGCAGGCGCCTGGCTTCACTGACGCTCTCGGCTCTAGGGACCGACACTAGGTTTAGCAGGTGAAGTCACACCAGCCAGTGTCAGGTGGTCTTAAGGCGAAGCCCAGAAGCCCCCTGATGAAGGGCTGAAGGACGGAGTGGGAACACTGATTTAGTAACTTTTGTGACGTGAGAGGTTGTGCAGAAAACGTCAGGAAGGCTGGCCCTTCTGTCGTGCGCATGTTCCGAACCTCGTCGTAAAATCATTAGAAATAACCCTGTGAAGGCAGGCAGTCACGGAATAAAGTCTCAGCGCATCTGCTGCAGTGACCAGGATCTCCCACCAAATGGCACCCTTCACATCACTAGAGAGTCTTCCTGAAAAGCAAGACCTGGGGCGTGTTCACTTACAAATGCAGGTAAACGTATCACCGTGGGGTCTGGGCACGAATCCTGTGCCGTGTGCACACATCTGCCCGTCCCAGTCTTGGTGCCCCGGGAGCCTCATTTTGGACACCCCCGGACTGTCCTTCAACACTGAGCTCAGGGCCCCCGAAGTGTGAGCTCTGATGCTGGACGAGGGCGTGTGGAAAATTAGGAAACATGTGGTCTCCAGGTGACAGCACGAAAGAGGCAGGGAGTACAGCAGGTGGACATGGTCTCGACAGTCTCCACACCTGCCCCCAGGCCCTCTGAGCGCACAGGCTCTAACCGTGGGGCCAGCCTTTCCCAACACCAGCCTTCCCGGCCTCCTTCTTTCTCCTCATCAAAACCCAGATCGATAAAGACAAGGCCAAGGGTCCCCGACCACAGTACCACTTGATTCTGTCCTTCCCATCGTGTATTTTTGACAACTGCCCTTAAACAGAAAGGGAAATAAATGGGTGGCAACTACCTGAGCACAGAGTTTTGGGGAACTCCATGAATCTGGAATGAAGACCAGTATTTCTTTTAGATGGTAGAAGAAAAACAGAGTAAGAACTGTCACTTCAGGGAAAACAACTCACATCATCAGTTCAGACTGAGCAATTTCAAGGTAGAGAAGGAACACTCATGGGAAGACCCCTGGGGGAAACGCACAGTGTCTGCCAGGAATTCCACGAGAACCTGGGGAAACAACGCAGGCGAAAACACTCTCTACGCCGAGCGTCGCAGGCCGGGCATGGCAGAGAAAGTCCTCACAGGGATGGTTCCAGGCGTGTAGAGGCCTCAGGGCTCGAGCACACACGCGGGACCACGGGAGCATGGAAAAGGGGCGCGTGGCCCACCCAGGGATCCAAGGAGGGCGCTCTGGAGGAACACGGAGGTAGGCGCCAGCTGTAAGGTAGGTAACAGTTTGCAAATGAGATCACCGAGGTTCAGAGGCAGTAAGTCAGCTGCCCAAGGTCACACAGCTGGTGAGCGGTGCGGCCAAGACCCGAGTCCCAGGAGCACAGCATCCGCTCAGAGGTCTGGCGTGCTGCCGCCAAGGCGCGTTTCCTTGGAGTCCTGCTCTGCCTTCCCCCGCAGGGGCGTCTTCACCACGATCTCCTCCCCACCGTGACCTTCATGACGAAGGGCAGGGACTCCATGGAAATGACCTGGAGCAGAGCATCTGGCGTCTGGGATGACATCCTGCCCTCCTCCCAGCGTCAATTCTCTGGAGTTTCCACAGGCTGCGTAGAGCAGGGGATCATCCAACTCCAAGCCCAGAGTCTGGGGCTTTGGGGAGGGGAAATGTTAATTTAATACTGGGTTTGGCCACAACCAACCAAAACGAAGCCAGAAACACTCAGGTCATTCACACGTCAGTCCCCACAGAGAGGAGGCTGTGGGCCGTGAAGCCTAAGACATTCCCACTGGAGACTCTGTAAAAGGCGGGAGGAGTGGAGTCACTCACTGGTCAGGCCCCAGGCCCCTCTGGTCTCCACCCACTTCCAGCGACCAGGGAAAGCAGGACGTTCCCTCAGGGCCGGGTCCCCATGGAGGCCGTTTTCCCAAAGGGAAGGTGGCACTCAGAGGATGCTCGGCAAGTACCCAAAACTCACCAACTGCCAAAATATGCTTAGCATTCCTGGGCCATAACCTTAAAATGTCATGGGAAATTAAAACAAACAAACAAAAAAAATCAACAAAATCAGCATCCTTGATTCTCTGTCCTGAGCAAAGGGCCATTTGCCAGATTAACTGGACGGTGATGATAAATTAAGACACTGAAGGAAGTAATGGTGGAGGAGGCCTTGGCAGTGGTTCTGACACCGTGACAGACAGAGGACCCCCACCGGCCGCCCCCGGGTCCTCGCTGTCTCGTCAGCTACGGAGGAGCCCAGGAGAGCAGAGGCTGCGGAAGGGCAGTCTGGAAAATCAGAGTGAACCAGCAGGGTCAGGCCAAGACCCCCGGCCTCTCCACGTCACATGCTTTTGATGCGGCAACACACAGGGGCTTCCCAGCTGAAAGTGGGACGAGGGATTTGGGATCATTCCTAGGCTGACTGTTCCCTAAGTCCAGGCAAGCAGATCTCAGGTCACTGGAGGCCAATTCCAGCTCCACAGACCAAAGGGAAACAGCTCCAGGATCTGGGTGGCACCCTAAATAAGAGAAAGGCTCTGAGCCTGAATGACGGGCCCTGCTCTGGGACAGTCACTGCCTGCGTGAGCTCCATACGTCATCCTCAAGGAAATATTTTCCTCATGGGAGAACCTGCTCTCAGCTGACGGACGAGCGCTGCCAAAGCCCTTGGCAACACGCGTGAAATCACCCTGGGGGAGAGGGCGCCTTCCTCACGAGGAGCCCCCGTCCTCACGGGGCTGCGAGGGGGTCCCTGCTGCAGTTCTGCAGCAATGCATGGCCACCCCAGGACAGGACCGCTGTCTGGACCAGAGACAGCTGCCTCTGTGGGGCACTGCCTTCGAGAGGGGCCCCGTGATGTGAGCTGCCCGGAGGCCCCGCAGCCAAGAACCAGCCTGGGGACCAGCCCACTCCTCTCACCTCACTTCCACTCAGCTGTCCGAGGAGCGGGTGGCCGCTCTGCTTGGGACCCCGTCACCGCTCCCGTCCAGCGGGACGGTGGGGTCTGGTGTCTGCGGGAGGAGGAGGAGGAGGAGGCCCACCGTGGGGGAAAGGCTCCCCGGGGCTGCTTCCAAGGCCTTCTCAGAAGGGCCCTGGGACAGCTGGTTTGGGCCTCAGCAGACTCTGCTGGGCCGGCCGCACGCCTGAGGCCTCGCACAGCGATTTCTCCCTCTGGAGGACACCGCACACTTCGCCAGCGCTTTGGTTCTGGAGGCCAAAGGAAGGAGTTTCCAAGCACTGCCTCGGTGAGGTGACTCCGGCCCCTGCACGTGGACCCTCCGACAGACTCTTCTGTGGTTTCCTGCTGGCAGGGGGTGGGGTTCACAGCATGCCCCGAGGTCACAGGACAGGAGGGTGTCAGATGCTCCTTTGCTCGGGAAGCAGGTGATGGAGGAACAGGGACGACCCGCTGAGTCAGGACTGTGACGTGGGCTGCACGCCCAGCCGCTGGGCGCTGCCAGCGCTATTACCGCCCAGGGTTCTGATGTCCACAGGCCCTAGGAGACCGGTCCCGGACGGCACCCGGGGCCGTGTGGCTGTGCAGCGAGGGACGGGATCGCTAACTGCCCCTCCACACCCACCGTCTCGTTGTCGTCCAGGGGGACCACGTGCTCACGTGGGGCACGGAGAAAAGCAGGTCACGCGGACGCGAGGGGGAGATACTGAATTACCAAGAGTCGGGCAGTGACCAAGAGGCCGAGGAGGGGAAACACAACAGAGACAAGTCAGAACTGTCCCAGGAAACCCACCAGGCGGGAGGGGGGAGCCTGCAGCCCGCAGAGTCCCCTCAGGAAGCTGAGGGGCTCGTCCATCGCCACAGCCCTTGGCTCCCTGTCTGCAGGATCCCAGGGAACTTTTGCTGTTACGTTAGTTTTCTAACGTTACGTGACTTTTGCCGCCATTAGTACAACATCTCCCAAAGGTGTCTTTTTGGCAGGTGGAAATCCTGGCACATGTCACTCAATCTGGTCAAGGCAAAGAGGTCTCTTTTAAGGCACGTACCCGAGTCTCCATAAAAAAAACACCTTACCAGGGCTTCGTGTAGCTCTCTTGATAACAGATCTTTCATGTGTTGAAATATCTCACAGATGAAACTCGACTTGACCCTTAACAGTCAGCTGGGTCACCCGCAGAACGGCCACCTCTCTGCTGTCGAAAGCGCTGGGGTCTGCTGTGTTTTCTCTTAAATCCCACAGAGCTGAGCTCTAGCTGCCATTCTGCTGTTCCCACCTGGCCGCCCACATCCACACACCTGTGCACACACGGGAGCCATGGGTGCGGCCGGCAGATCAGGAGGGTCCCTGCAGCTCAAGGTAAGGGACCTGTCCACCAGCCCACGCGTGGGGCTAGCCTCTGAAATCTTAATAAGAGGCAGGTAAAGATAAGGATGGCCCACAGGTCAGCCCAGCCTGGCCCTCTGCTCCTCCCGCTGCCTGCTGCTGCTGGCCCCCCTGCACCCCCAGGGCTCTAGCACGCCTTCATCACACCATCCACCTCCTGAGCGCACCCCAAACTGGAGGGTCCGCTGCAGAGGGCTCTCCCGGCCTTCTGTGGTTCTGGTGCCGTCAGCGTGGCAGAGCAGGTGTTCGGTAAAGCGTCTTGAATAAACAATCAAGACGGAAGGTCTCAGCCTGTATCTGAACCTACAGCAACACTTCACTATACTTTTAAGGAATTGGTTGGACATAATCTGGTCTCGGTTTCCTCATCTTGACACACTACACTGAGGGCCTCTGCGTGTCTCAAGGAGCTCGATGCTGTTCCAGGCCCCAAGAAGAGGCAGGAACACCACCTCTGTGAAGACAGTAGCCGTTCCCTTAGCACCCGGGACAGAGAAATTCCTATAGAGATGCCAACGTCCTACAAGACTCCACGGAGGAAGGCTCTGAAAAGACACCATCTCAAACGACCTGATGTCCTAAAAGCATGTCCTCGCTTCACCGTGGAGAGCAGCTGAGCTCCAGGGAGCATCTCGCTCACTGGAAGACCAGACCCATACGAGCACGCAGAGGGGAGAGGTGGGAAGGCAGAGAAGGACCACGAGTCTGCCCGCCAGGCACTGCAAGATGATGAGCTTTTCCCAAGGTGCGCATTTAGACTGCACCCCTCCCCTCCGGGGCACTTCAGTCCAGAGTGCGTCCCAAGCTGGCTGCGAGGGGCTCTCGGGGGGCCAGCTGCACAGCCCCAGAGCTGGCTTGGCCTCTGAGCCGTGGAAGGTGGGAAGCGAGGCCCTGCCCATAATCCAACGATCAACAGGGACAAACCCACCTCACGACTGAAAGGCCCTCTGCTCTGCGACAGGCTCCTTCCAAAGACAGCATCTCCGCCAACCGCCTCCCCTCAGGCACCGTAGATCTGTTGTGGGAAGGGAGCCAAGCTCCTCCGGCAATGCCCACAAGCGCCACCTGAGGCGCACCTCGGCCCCGTCACACCTGCGCTCTTATCTGTCAGCCGGTCCCTGAGACGTCCGTCCGGGCGTGGGGGCTTGCACGGCTGGTGCTGGGAGTTCAGAGCCCTCTCCAGCGGCCAGCCGGGCACCCACGAAGCACTGTCCCTGTGCTGACTCCAGGCCGGGAGGTGGCTCGGAGCCCCTGGGGGCTTGTGAGGAGCCACACCGTCCCTAGGCCCACGTGTAACCCTAGCTCTGCCTAAGAGAAGCTATAATCCTGCCCAGTCCTCTGACTCTCACGTGGGTGCTGAAGTTCAGCTTAATGTCAACCTATCCAGGACTGCTTTTCTTCCGTTGCTACAGTGAAGAGCCCCCAGGGTGTCGTGGAGTTAGCAGGTGACCTCACAGCCCATCCACGCAGGCTGAGGAACAAGCAAGGCCAAATTTAGCCAAGCCCTGCAGAGATTCAACGCCCACTGTCAGGACCAGACACGGCCAGCCCTCCTCACTGTTCTGTTTCCCCAAATCTCTGCTGGCTGAGAACACATCCCAGCAGGCCGTCCGGTCCTAACCCCCCCAGGATGCATCGCCCAGTCAGCAGAAATAACCCTAACTCACTCTCACTCTGATTATGCCAGCATTTTCTGGAATCTCCACCAATGATCGTAGTTGATATTCCTGTAATCCTTTTAAATAAACGAGTTTCCACACGTTTCAGCTTATTTGCTCTTGACAACAACCTTATGAAGTAGAGCAGCAGGGAGCCTTTTTTCCATGTTATGGTCTTAATAGATGGGGAAACTGAGGCTCAGAGAGATGAATGACCGAAGACAGCAAGGATAACAGGCTGCATCTTCTCTTCAATATCTGTGCTTGTTCCCTTTAGACCCAGCTCTGCTCTCCGAGGCTGTGGTCACCTCAGAAGCTGAGCACATTCTGCGGCGCAGGGCGATTCACTGTGGTTCAGGAAAATGGACTCCTGTTCTAAAACACTTCCTCGGCGTCTGACAGCACACACAGTACCGGCACGGCTGCCGACGTGTACACGGCGTCACACGCTGGGAGGCGTGTGCCCACAACCTAACAGGGGCGGGCAGGCCACTGCTGTCCAGTGTGGTCTGTATCACTTGCTTAGTCCTCATGCACTCTCTTCCCTGGTCTCCTACAGGGAACAATCAAATGGAGGCTAATTTTACATTTAGGGCCTGTCCCTACTTCTCCTGACTTTAGTCTAGAATGGTGGTGGTCAACCAGGAGATCTTTTCCTCTGGGGTCACCTGGCAATGTCACAACCTGGGAAGGGGGGTGTCCTGAGACCCAGTGGGACGAGGCCAGGGATACCGCAAACAGCCAACAACGCACAACAAAGAACTATCCGTCCAAACGTCAACAGTGCTGAGCCCGAGAGCCCTGCCTGGAAATCACAGCAGACTATCTCCCACCTCTCACTGATCAGGCCAACCAGCACACCAGATGCTGGACCGCGGCCCAGTGGGCAAGGTCATTAGGACAGAGCAGTGGTGCTGCCACCAGAGTGAGACGTCCTGAACCTCGGGGGGCAGCGCGTGGAGGGCCCGTCGGGAAGGGCCGTGTGGGGCACACAGTCCGCGTGCCAGGCGGACGTGCCCCGCCCTTCACTGTCCTTCGGTACAGAGCAGTCTCTCTCTCACGGAGGTGCTGCCCGGCCCGCCGTCCCCCGTCCACCCGCCCGGCCCTCCGGCGTGGGGCCTGGGGACAGAGGCCAGGTGCTGGAGGCTGACAGGTACGTCGGAAGGCCCGCTCACTAAATCCAGGGAGAAAAGCAGACGTGGAAACACGACGGGGAAAAACACTGCTTCTTTCTCCGTGTCCCCAACTCTTTTCTTTTTCCATTTTCCAAAAAAGATCCTGTGTGAGCTCGCAGGGCCCGTCATGACACGCCTGCCCGAGGCTGGGCCTGGACATGCTCAGGCCTCCCGAGCTGCTTCTGTGCCCAACCCAAGTTGATCCAACACGGCAGAGCCCAAAATGCTCACCGCAGTGACATGCACGCTTAGCCTGGATTTAAGCGTCATTTTACGTGAGTGGAGTCTGGAGCGGCCCAAACTCCGACAGGTAAGAATGTCCGTGTTTAACTCCTGTCACGGGTGATTCTGCTCAAAGTGTCAGGACAGAAAGAGGCAGGCCCTAATCTCTCCCTCTCCTCTGCCAACCCCACCCAGGGCCAAGCCAGGCAACTGCTGCGAATGGCAGCTGCAAAGCCTCAGTAGTAAGAGAAGGAAACCGTCAGCTCCACCATCCCCGGGGCCTCTTAGAGAAGTGTGATAAAATGCGAGCGTAGAGGAGAAATAAGCAACAGGCGTACAAGTCAGAAGTAGCGAGACTGTTGCCCGAGAGCAGCACTGAACATCGTCCCGGGGCACAAGCCTGGCTCCTCCAGACTGACAGGGAGGTTCCATGTGGAGGGACATCTTAATAGCACGACTTTAGGCTTGGTATCGTTTGAACTGATCAAAGAGTGCTGACACGGAGAAAATGAAAAGCAGTCGATTCAACATCATTATTCTCCTCCTCCGTCTCTTCTGATCTCCCCCTTCACACACCAATGATGAAACCCTTTGCTCTCGAATCTACCCTCTTTGCAAAGGCACATTCCCAGCCCTGGGGGTCACCGCTAAAAATCTGGGGACACGTATTTCCCGGAAATAACCAAATGCACATTCACGGATGACACGGGCGTTCGTGCGTGTTTTTAGAAAGTCATCTTGGTGGAGCCGACACGCAGCTCTCTTCACGCTGCCCCGTGCGGACAAGCTGAGGCTGGAGGACAAGGGAGTGGAGGGGGTGGCACTGTGCGCGTCCTGTACAGACTCCACCCGCCCCTGCCCGGGTCAGTCACGGGGCCTCGATCCAGTCTGCAAAATGCTACCTTCCTCACAGCCTACGGTGTGATTAGATGAGGGATGCGCACACAGAAGGCGTCTGGACAGTGCCTGGCACACAGTAAGTGCTACACGCTAGCTGTACCCCATAACGCGTCTTCCTGAGTCGTTCTCTATGAGCTCGTGTGACATCAGCCCCAAGGGCAGATTCACCAGTATAAACGCTTGGGGGAGACTGACGGCAGTGAGCACACTTCGAGTTTCACTGCCTATTTCTATCTGAGGGCGACTCCAGCAGAGGCGGGGGCTCTCCCGGTTGTAAACACGACGGCCCCTTGGCGTGGTATTTGCAGCCACCCAGAGCACGGCTGTCAGCTCTCAGCAGCCCCCGAGGGCAGCAAGACTCTGGCCCTTCCTGCAGGCAGCTGGCCAAGCCCCGTCGCCCCAGGGCCCAGAGCCTCCACTGGGGCTGCCTTCCCCGCACCCGGATCCCTGTGTTCCTGGGTCTCCAGCAACGCTGATGCCCCACTGAAGGCAGGCAGGGAGCTGGTTCAGGGTAATTCACAGGAGACAGAACCTAGGGCAGAGCCTTCTCTTCTAGAGGAAGAACGTACTAACCCAGGTAAGTCTGCTGGTGGCAAATGGTGGGAGGGAAATTTTACAGCTGGTCTCTCCAGCCTGGTCTTTCTAGATCCTGACTCAGTTCTAGAAAACAGGGGAACAAGAATAAACAGGCTATTATAACCGTATTGTGACAACATCAGCTGTTCTCCTTCGGCACCAGGTTGAGCTCAGGCGTCTTACAGACTCTCTGCCCTCAGGTCCCTAATCACACTTCTTAGGGCTGATCTCTGAGCAGCCACAAAGTACCAGGAGGATCACACTCTCAGGAACTCACTTCCACTGATGACCGGCTTTATTACCTTGGAAGAACACGAGAACTGAATGAAAACATGTTTATTGAGGCCTCTGCACTGAAACAGCCCCGATTTTGTCGTGTGTTTGAGGCCCAGGTCCTTCCAGAGCCCCGACCCCCGTCTGGCAGCACAGGTCTGCAGGGGCCCCCAGTAGGGCCAAGCTTTCTTGGGGAGTCAGCTGTGATGGAGGCCCAGTCACACCAGGACCCGGGGCGCAGGAACCGCAGAGAAGCAAGCAGGTGCCTGAATTGCAGGGCCCGAGCTCTGCTGGTGACCGGAGCCCCTTAACATAAAATAACCACCAAAGACCTACAATTCCAGGCAAGGACACTATGAAACAACAGTGACACAGTGGAAATAACCCTGACATTTTACAGAAGTACAGAATAGGAACTCATACTAGGGACAGTTTCATACGATTAATGCACAGTCACGGCGAGCTGGTGAGTACAGAAATAGAGGTAAAGAACATGTAAGAGGCAACAGAAATTCTGACTCAATTTTAAGGATTTTTCTAGCAATCACTAGCATGGCCCCAGGAGCCTGTTCTTAGTAGGCAGAGGTGGGGCCCCGGACCCCCTTCTGCCGGAAGGTATCCCCAAACTGCCCTTTATGCCAACGCCCCTCTGTGAGTGATGGGGGCAGTCTGACCTCACCTGTGGACACCATCAAGGGCGAGGTCAGGTTTGCTTGGCTTGGGTGCAGGGGCGACTCAACCTCTCACTCACTGTCCTTCTTGGAGCAAAGCCTCGCCTCCCCCATCCCCTGCCCCCAGAGCAACTGTGGAGCAAGAGGCGTTACCCCAGCACACACGCCTTCTCCCCGCAGGCCCTTAGGATGGATCTACTTGCTGGCACTTGCTGGATGCTTGGCTGGATCTGAGGTGCCAGGTAAGGCCTGGTTTTGGAGTCTGGGTGAGGTTGCAGAGCTCTGTGAAAGGGCCTGGCGTTCAGGGAGGAGTCTTCCCAAAGCTGTCTGCTGGCTATTACACCCCAGCAAGGCCCGAGCTGGGGCTTGTCTTCAGTGGGTCCCTCAGGGGACAGGACGGGAACAGAGGGCAGCCCATTCTCACTGCTTCCTGCGCCCCCGTTGCACGCAGGAGCCCTCCTGGGCAGTGTCCCAGTGAGGAAAGGGCCAGGGAACAGATGAGAAAAAAAGAGAATGGGCTTCAAGTTTCAGAAAGAAACTCGACCCAAAGGGAGCTCTCCAGGGTCTTCAGCCCGACTCTTTTCTCTCCCAGCCTTCTGCAGGGCCCAGGGACAGACCCGACTGACTTATTTCAGAGAAGGGGGAAGGTGGCGAGCAGGCCGGGAGAGGCAGGCGCTCTCCCTGCCGGGACCAATTCCCAACCCAGTGATGGTGCTGTGGCCGCGCAGGGACCCAAGGGGACCGCCGGGTGGAGGCGAGGCCGGGAGGCCACTTCACACCAGGCCGCCATCGCCTAGAGCACGGCGGGCGCAGACTGGCGCTGAGCGCCCCCCTCCGACGTGCCCTCTCCTGGCCCCATTCAGCACCCAAACGGCTGTGCCCCTGTGGTCAGAGGGCCGGCCGGCACCAGAGGCCCCGCTGCCAAGGTCACAGTGTGTGTGAGAAGGGGGCTCAGCCCTCCAGGCTCGAGCAGCCAAGCAGAACTGGACCCCCTGCCTCTGTGTCCAGGTCACAGAAACAGACAGAGCTGGGAGGACAGAGCAAGGACCGTCCCTGACGCCAGGCGAAAGCCTCAAGGCAGCGAAGAGGCGCCCAAGCGCTCCGGTCCCCACGGCACCAGCTAGTCGGAAAGAGGAGGGCACGGCCCGGGCTCAGGCAGAGGCAGGCTCCACGGAGAGCTTTTTCCTTCACCTGCTCCCGCCTCAGGGCCCGCATGCGGGATGATGGAATGGGGGACACAGGTGGCATCTTCCTCCACGCAAGGAAGCAAAATGTCTTCCACCACGCCCCCCCCCCCAAAACAGGGGCCCTTCCGCTAATGGGAACCTGTATTTTAGGTATAAACACCCTGTTTCCCCATTTTAATACACCTACATTCTCTCCCGAGCCCAGCCCAGGAGGGAGAATCCTGAGGCACCGTGGTTTCACGCCCACTCCTGAGACCTGCCTGAGCGACCCCTCCCCACCCTCCAATCAGGAAAAAGGGGGGGGAAAAGAAATACTCAGAAACCTGAAGATTGTTTGGAATTTATTCTCTTAAATAAGAACGGTAACACTTGTTAAAAAAAATTAAAAGCACAACACCTTAGTTTCACAATAACGGAAAAACAAAGTTACACAATTAAATAAAAACAACTCACAAAGAAACACACCAAAACGCACAACAGCACAGGTTAGAGACGAAGGCAAAGGCGAGGCTTCACGGCAGGAAGGCCGGAGACGGACAGGCACACCGTCCCTGGCACAGCTCTGGCCTCCGTACCACGCCTGGGGACCCGCCTGCTGCCTGCCTCCGCCCTCCACCCCAAGCTTAACGGATCAGGAAAAGTGGGTGCAGAACCCCTTAACTCACTGGCCAGGCCTTCAAGGCCATGCTGAGGCCCCTTTCAGGAGAGACTAAGGATTCCACTGTCCCACAGACACACTAAACACCAAGAGACAGCAGGGAGCTGTGCTAACAGACCCGCACCTGGAAGCGACGCGGTCCCCTGGGGTTCCCGAGCGAGAGCCCTGCTCCCTGCTTTGTCTAAGTCCCCTTTCTGGGGTGGAGAGTGTGCACTGATCATGTCCGGGGACACTTGCCCCCGGTGCCCACCTCCCCCGGGCGCCTGGCTGTTCTGCTCTCCCCAGAGCCCGATGGGAACACTAAGCCAGGTCAGTGGCACGGTCCCCAGTGTAAGCCAGAGCCAAGGGACAAGAAGCTTGGGGAGGCTTCACTAGTATTGTTATTACCACTTAGGACACAACGTATAAACGTGTACTTGTAGATATGAAACTAAGCCAGCGCAAACACATGTGTGTATATATATAAGTGTTCACACATCACCGTCTACTTGGACTCTTGGGGTGGGGTTGGACAGTGAAGCTGGATTCGGAATTCTCTTTGCTTTTCTAATAGTTTTTCCAGAAATGCCTATAAGGGAAGAGGGCTTGGGAAGCAGTGGGAAAATCTCGTAACTTCCTCCTGACGGCAGGAACCCAGGATTGTACCGCGCATGGCTATTCTAGCTGGTGTGGGAAATGCCTGCATTTCCTAATGGCTCATTCAGCGTCCAAACTATGGAACCCCAGGGTGACCGTGCAAGTGTGTCTGGGGACGCGGCATGCACCAGCCACAGCGAGGCAGCCTTTTATGTTAAGATCATCTTTCCGTAAGACGACAATGAAGCCTTTCTCCCATCCCATGTCTGTCACCTGTACTGGAAGCAAAGCTCTTCTGTTCCCTATGATACCCCATGCCTGTACGCTTCAGTTCTGGTTACCCACTATGTGAGGTGTAAAGGGGATTCCTCTGGATGAAAAAAGGATCTAAAAACCTTCAACTGAGGGTCTTGTATTCAGGGGCAAAACATCCCACTGGGGGTTTTCTTTCTCTGCCTGTTGTTATCCAAATGTTTCCTCAAGTCAGGGCAGGTACTATGAGGCCAGGGTAAGAAAATCTGAGCCAGGTCCACTGACCTGCAGCACTAAATATAAGAAGCTTGGAAACAAAGCACTTACTGATTTTGAGAACAGCAAAGAGGGTTTCTACATTAAAAGCACATTACAAACAAAGATGCTAAATCAGGCAGCAGCCGCAGGCCAGGGGCCCAGAGACAGATGACGCCGGCCCAGGTTCTAACTCGCGGGTTGTGTCTGTTTTTGTGGCAACAGCAGTCAATTTGGCGTAAGAGGAGGAGAACATAAGGGAAAAGAGGGAAATGCCACAGACGAAAGGGGGGCGCAGAGCAGTGCCAACCACAGTCACGGCTCCTCCCGACCAGCGGCCTGGGGGACGCGGATCTGGGGCGTGAACCGCGCTCCGCGTACGACTCGCTCTGCTCAGAGTGCAGCCCAGCGGACGTGCCCGGAACCTGCCTGACCGCTGCCGTCCGCAACACACTTCCTGAAGCCCCGAAACACCTGAGTTTTTCTGAAGCTTTTCAAAAGGAAGTTCTGGTTAACCAATCAAAGCTCTAGTTTGGGATTTAAAGAAGGAAATCCTTACTAAAGGAGAAAACGAAATCAATTTCCTGCCAACTGTAACATACACCCGTGATCCTGCTCCTCGTCTGTGAAGGGAAAGTGCTGCTGCTCTGGGGCACGTCCACACTCGGAGCCGCGCTCTCGGAAAGCTCGGGCCTCCAGAGGCAGGTACTCACTGGACCCCAGCGGCCCCGGGTGCTGGCCTCGCCACTGCCCACAGGGCACCTCCACCTGGGCTTCACATCTTGAACCCCTCAGGCTGTGACAGGCGCATCACCTTCAGAATCAAGAAGGTCCTCAGGACTTTGATCCTGTCACCACAACCCCAGCTCTCATCTTCTCTCCCTGCTTCACAGAATGTTCCTCTTCTCTATGGAACCCTTAATTCTCCACAGCTCCTAAAAACCTGAAGCCCACTATGCTTTCAAAGCAGGCAGTCAGATGGCAAACTGAACCGGACAGAGTGCACGACCTTGGCTCAGGAATGGCCTGACCTCCACTGGCTTCGCTCTTCTTCAGATGCCCACAAAGAGAGCCGAACGTCTTAGATGTCTGCTGAGCACCCAGGTGGTTCTCACCTGCTCAAAGGCACACGCCCTGTCTCTACCAGCTCCCCTGTTGCAAGGGCCATCAGCACTTCTTGAAAAAGACAGATTATAAAGGGGCTCAAGGGGTACCAAGTCATTCGTAGCTTAAACATGGCTATAAAATATTGGTCCAATCTGCAGGGCACTTAAAAACTTGCCTAGATTTTATCAGGGCACACGTAGTAGCAGAAGCTGAGTTCACCTAAGCTCCAGTCACTGCACCCGGGGGCACCGCCCAGCGTCTGGGACACCCTCCTGCCCCAGGGCAACACCACGGGGCCTGCGTCAGTTCCGGAGCACGGGCGAAGGAGCAACTCTGCTAACCTCCCATTTGAAGGCTGAGTGGATAATTTTTCTCTTCTCCCATTTTGGAAATTCCACTACCAACTCCCTCTCCATAGTTTCAGGCCTTAGCTGATAATCTTTAGTTTTCAATATGGTGATTTCTGTGAGTTTGTAAACGGCTGCTTGAGACCTATTTGCTCTGAAGAGAAGAAACTTGTGACAGGTGAAAACAGGGCCCTGACGACTTCCTCTCCGACTGGCTACAGTGACCGTGGGCTGTGACCTGTCGGGGCTGCGCAGGGCATCGGGACCACCCACGTCTATGGAACTGTGGACACACGTCACAGGCTGGTTCGGCAGGGAGTAGGGAGAGGCGATTTTAAGGGAAAAAACACAACTCTTCACAAGAAGTCTGGTGCCCATGAGCCCTTCCTCCTCCTGACATTCGAGACCAGAATAAATGTGTTTTTAGATGTGGGATGGTGGCACTCACCTCCTGACACAGGAAGCGGTTAGCGAAAGAGGGACCAATTAGGGCCTGGTCCTCGTTAGGAGTTCAAATGCCCTAAAATGACCAGGACAGGGCATGTCCTGCAGTGGTTACAGGTGAGGTGGGAGAGCAGAGGCAGCTCACCTAGACACCTGAGCAGGGAAGAGGAAGGAGGCTGTCCAGTTCAGGGGGACACACATTCAGACCTTGGGGCCTTTTCACAATTCCACGCTCTATCCAAGGAGTCCACAGCGAGGGACTACAAGAAGGCCCTGCTGCCCTGGGTCATCACTTGGGTCAGTGCTAAAAGCAGCCTGTTTTGAACTCCTGTTCCCTAGACAGGGCCTGGGCCAACCCTCCGAGGTATCTGATGGATGTGGGCAGGTCCCAGGACTCCAGCAATAAAAATTTGAGATTCTGAATAGACGGTACCGAAGCCTGGGTGACACCGCTCACCAGACGGCGCCCCTACTGGCTCATGGTCGGCCAGTGAAACTCCCCTCTGATTTGTACCAGCACCTCCGACAGGCCATAGAGAAAGGGGACTCCGAATGCAAGCAGCTGGCACATGAAAAAGGAGTCCAGAGGGTTTTGGGCCACCTGATGCCCAATTGAAGAAATGTTGCTTTGGAGGTGCTGGCTCATCCCCTTGGCCTTGTCACAGAGGCCGAGAGAGTGACGCGCCACCCAGCCAAACAAGGAAGTGAGGCTACCTGGAGTTCTCTCGGCAGGGCTGGCACTGGTGCTGGGCCGTCCGTTGGTGTCTGCAGTGGGGCCGTCCTGCAGGGGTCCCCTGGCCTCCTAGGAAAATCCACAAGAAGAGGAAGAGTGACTGAGTGAAGCACCCACATCTCAGGAGACAATGACGTCTGGCTGCCAGTCTGCTGCCCTCACCAGGAAACCCAGAGCTGCGCCAGGGCACACTTCATGCGGGAGTCGCAGGCACCTCACGTCCCTTCCCCCACAGGCTCTCTGCAGTCCGCAGAGGCCCTCCTGGAAGCATCAGTCAACTGCACGCCCACAGGGCAACACCACAGAGCGGAGAGAGTACACAGCTCACTTGGAAAGACAGATGTGGGAGCTGATTACACTCACTTTTTTTTTTTTTAAAAAAGAAGGTTCTTAGATAAGTAATTCCCAGAATATAGAAAGTTCAAGGAATTGGCTGCAGAGCATTTATTTCTAGTCAAGTCCTTTTCCGGTGTCCTCCTCTCAGGAAACGTGAGATTTTCAAAGGCAAAAGGCTTTTTTTACACAGTAAGCAGAAGAGAAGGTCTGACATGGTCTTCCAAATCCAACTCAGGTGGTCCTGGAACATTACCTTACTGAAACCCAACATTAGATTAGGCTTGAAAAGATGCTCCCTCCCCATACCGGACTGTGACCATCTCTCAGGCCCTCCCACTCACAGGAAAGGCAATGCAGTGGCCGTTCAGGGCCTGCTGGCCACACCCTGACCTGTCACCGCACTGAAACAGCACCTGCTGCCCCCCCGCCCCCTGTGGCCGATCAGCATTACCTTTCCAGACAGAGGGGCCACTGCTGGTCTCTTCCTCTGTACAGGCCCGGACAGCCGGTAACAGTAGTGTGGTTTGCAGTAGAATTTACCTGCAGGCAGCAAGGGGCAGGGGAAAGAGGGTGAGCAAGTCTCTGAAATTCCCAGCTTGACCCCTGGTCTTGGCACGGTCGTCCGCTCGCCCCGGCACCGGCCTTCCCCAGGCCCAGGCTTCTTGTCCAGGGAGGCCAGGCCCTCCTCTCCCCTGTGCCCGGATGTGTGGAGGCCACGGAGCCATCACCCAATCAGGGCCCAGAGCAAAGACCGAAGCCTGCACGGCAGGGCCAGCAAACAAAGTGGCAGTGTGTGCAGAACAAAGATGTGGTCACATGAAGAGCCAGAGGAGCATTTCTGGGGAAACCAAGAATGAACACAAGCGGTGGTGGCCTGAAGGCCGCCAGGGGTGGGGCGGGACTGAACATGAACCCGCTGGGGCCCTCCTGCTGCCCTTCTGGCAAGTACCCGTGAGCCAGCGTGGGTCGAACTGCAGCTCTGACCCACAGTGGGTCAGGATCAGCATTAAAAACAACGCAAAACAAACCAAAAATCCTACAATGCACTATGACTAAAACAAAACAGAATAAAGCCTAATAAAAAGCATCAGCATGCACTGTGGCATCCTCAGAGTCAAGGATTATTTCTCACAGCTCAGCTGTGCCCACCTGGGTTTTCTGGGTCCTAGTGTAACATGTATGTCCTACTGTGGACATGATCAAAAGTTTGAAAAACACCAACCTTGGCTTTTCCCACGATGCTGGTAGTGGGATTCAGTCACTGAGGGTTGTTTTTTCCTGACTCTTTCTTTCCCCCCACTTACAGCCAAGGCTTTCGAAAATTAAAGGATAGACCCTATTACAGAAACTGTTGAAACAGGAGTAATTCCACTCATCCTTCTCATCTGGAGAGAGTGGCTCCTTCGACAAATGAACTTTCCTATTCCCAAAGTTAAAGTAAGAGGACCTAACCAGAAATACAATAGAATAGATCAATGAACCTGATTTTTTTTTGAAAAGATAAACAAAATTGACAAACCTTTATTAGACTAATTCAGAAAAACAGAGAGAAGACTCAAATAAATAAAATCAGAAATGAAAGAAGACGTTACAACTGATACCACAGAAACACAGAGAATCGTTAAGAAACTGCTAAAAACAATTATATGCCAACAAGCTGGATAATCTAGTAGAAATGAATAAATTCCTAGAAACATACAACCTATTAAATCTGAGTCTCATGAAGAAACAGAAAATCTGAACAGACCAATATTGAGTAAGGAGACTGAATCAGTAAATAAAACCCTCGCAAAGCAGAAAAGCCCAGGACCAGATGGTTTCACTGGTGAATTCTACCAAACATTTAAAGAAGAATTAACAATACTTCTCAAACGCTTCCAAATAACTGAACGGGAGGGAACACTCCCAAACTCATTTTATGAGACACCATTACCCTGATACCAAAGCCAGATAAGGACAGTACAAGAAAAGAAAAATACAGACCAATATCCCTAATGAATACAGATGTAAAAATCCTCAACAAAATATTAGCAAACCAAATTCAACAGCACATTAAAAGGATCATACACCATTATCAAGTGGGATTTGTTCCAGGAATGCAAGGATGGTTCAATAGCCATAAGTCAATAAATGGGATTCACCACATTAACAGAAAGAGAGATAAAAAATATGATCATCTCAACAGATGCAGAAAAGCATTTGACAAAGTACAACATCCTCTCATGATAAAAATGCTCAAAAAACTTGGTATAGAAGGACCGTACCAACAAAATAAAGGCCATATATGACAAGCTCACAGCTAACATCATATTCAACAGCAAAAGGTTGAAAGCTTTTCTTCTAAGATCAGGAACAAGACGAGGATACCCACTCTCACCATTCCTATTCAATACTGGAAATCCTAGCCAGAGGAATCAGGCAAGAAAAAGAAAAAAAAAAGGCTTCCAAATAGATAAGGAAGAAGTAAAACTGTCTTCATTTGTAGATGATATGATCTTATATACAGAAAATGCTAAAGACTCCACCAAAAAAACTGTTAGAAATTTAGGAAAGTTGCAGGATACAAAATCAACATATAGAAAACAGTTGTGTTTCTATACACTAACAACAAAACATCAGAAAGAAAAATGAAGAAAAAAATCCCATTCATAATAGCATCAAAAAATAAAATAAAATTCTTAGGAATAAACCTAACCGAGGAGATGGAAGAGCTATACACTGAAAACTACAAGACTTTGATGAAAAAACTGAAGAAAACACAAACAAATGGAAAGATATCCAGTGTTCATGGATCAGAATATTGTTATAATGTTCACATTACCCAAAGCCATCTATAGATTCACTGTAATCTCTATTAAAATTTCAATGGCATTTTTCACAGAAATGCAAAAAACAATTGTAAAACTTGTATGGAACCACAAAGGATCCCAAATAACCAAAGCAATCCTGAGAAAGAAGAGCAAAGCTAGAGGCATCACACTTCCTGATTTTAAACTATATTACTAAGCTATAGTAATCAAAACAGTATGGGGACTTCCCTGGTGGTGCAGTGGTTAAGATTCTGTGTTCCCAATGCAGGGGCCCTGGGTTTGATCCCTGGTCAGGGAACTAGGTCCTGCATGCCACAACTTAAAAAAAAAAAAATGTAATGAATTGGGAGATTGGGATTGACATATATACACTAATATGTATAAAATGGATAACTAATAAGAACCTGCTGTATAAAAAAATAAATGAAATAAAAGTCAAAAATTCAAAATAAAATAAAATAAAATAAAGTTATTATAGGGACTTCCCTGGTGATCCAGTGGTAAAGAATCTGCCTTCCAATTCAGGGGACACAGGTTCGATCCCTTGTCGGGGAACTAAGATCCCACAGCTGCAGGGCAACTAAGCCCGCATGCCACAACTACTGAGCCCATGTGCCTTGGAGCCTGCAGGCCACAACTAGAGAGAAGCCCACACACCACAACGAAGAGCCCACGCGCCGCAATGAAAGATCCTGCATGCTTCAATGAAGATCCTGCATCTCGCAACTAAGACCCAACGCAGCCAAAAATAAATTAAATAAATAAATAAATAAATAATAAATCTTTGGAAAAAATTGTTATTAAAATAAAAAAAAGATCTTGCACACCACAAAAAAGGTCCCACACACAGCAATGAAGATCACACGTGCCACAACTAAGACCTGGTGCAGCCAAATAAATAAATAAGTATTAAAAAAAAAATATGGTACTGACATAAAAACAGACCAATGGAACAGAATAAAGATTCCAGATATAAACCTCTGCATATACAGTCAACTAATATTTAACAAGAGAGCCAAACATATTTAATGGGGAGAGGATGGTGTCTTCCATAAATGGTCCTGGGAAAACAGGGTAAAATCACATGCAGAAGAATGACACTGGACCCCTATCTTACACTACTCACAAAAATGAATTTGAATGGATTAAGGACTTAAATGAAGACATGAAACTATAAAAATCCTAGAAGAAAACAAGGGAAAATCACCTTGACATTGGTCTCAGCAATGATTTCCTATACATGACAGCAAAAGCACAAGCAACAAAATGAAAAAGCAACCTATGAGATGGGAGAAAATATCTCCAAATCATATATCTGACTATGGGTTAATATTCAAAATATATATAGAACTCATATAACCCAATAGCAAAGAACCTAACAACCTGATTAAAAAATGAGCAGGGGAACTGAAGAGACAGTTTCCCAAAACAGACATACAAATGGCCAACATATAGATGAAAAGGAGCTCAACATCACTAGTCATAAGGGAAATGCAAATCAAAACCACAAGATATCACCACATACCAGACAGAATGCCTATCGTCAAAAAGACAAGCGGTAACAAGTGTTGGAGAGGGTGTGGAGAAAAGGGAACCCTCATGCATTGTTGGTGGGAATGTAAATTGGTGCAGCCACTATGGAGGTTCCTCAAAAAATTAAAAATAGAACTACCATATGATCCAGGAATTCCATTTCTGGGTATTTATCTGAAGAAAACAAAAACACTAATTATAATAAAAGATATATGCACCCCCATGTTCATAGCAGCATTATTTACAATGGCCAAGATACGAGAACAACCAAAGTTTCCATCCACGGATGGATATATATATATATATATATATATATATATATATATATATATAATATATATATATACACATACACACAAGTATACACAATGGAATATTATTCAGCCATGAGCAAGGAGGAAATCCTGCTATATGATAACCTGGATGGACCTTCAGGGCATTGTGTTAAGTGAAATAAGTCAGACAGAGAAAGACAAATACTGTATTATCACCTACATGTGGAATCTAAAAAAGACAAACTCCGAGAAACAGAGAGTAGAATGGTGGCCAGTAGGGGTCGGGGGAGGGGAAATGAGGAGATACTGGCCAAGGAGTAGGGACTTCCAGTTATAAGATTAACAAGTTTGGGGATCTAACGCACAGCATGGTGATCAAGGCAAATAATACTGCGTCATATACCTGAATGTTGCTTAAAGAGTGGGTCTTAAATGTTCTCACCACAGAAAAGAGTTAGTAACTATGTGATGGCACGGAGGTGGTAACACTGTAACTAGGTAACTGCCTAGGTTACACGGTGGTGGTAATAACTTTACAAATAAATGTGTCAAATCAACGGGCAGTACACATAAACCGATGTGTCGATTATATCTCAAAAACAAGTCAAGGAGATAAATGAGATGGCATTCTTCTTCCCTTCTCCTGGTGATCCAATTACATCTCTCTCTCTTTTTTCCCCTCAAAGTAACTGACTTCTGTTCTTCTTTTACTGGTACTTCTCCCCCTCCCAACACTGCATAAATCTTTTAGAAAAATAGAGCTTGTGGACTTTCATAATTTCAAATAATATTCATATAGATAGTATATTTTCTGAAACAGAGTTTCCCACTAGCTCCTGGAACGTAATCAGAACTCAGAGAACCACACCTCCTGTCAGGGGCACTTGAGAGCAAAGGACCATCAACCCCACTGCTTATCTTTCTATAAGGGGAGTTGAGTCGTGGGTTATTTTTAGCAGCTTGGACACAATCTCCTTCTACAATCTGTAATAAACCATTTCACTTTTGCGAATTTTGGCCAAGATAAAATGTAATTAGGACAAGACAAAACGTATCGGTGCTTGGATCACACACTGCTTTTTGCCTGTCTTGTGTCTCATTCTTTAAGGAACACTCCTCCCTCCTCCACATGACTCTTGATGGGGCTGCCAACCACGTGGCCTGACATTACCCAGCACAGAAGTGGATAAATGACCCAGACAGGTCAATCAGAATATCCCCTTTCCCTCCAGCCCATCCCAGGACACGGTGCTCTAGGATCTGGCATGTGGCTAAGTTAGGCTAACAGATTCTTAGGGATGGGGAGAGAGAAGGGGCAGCCCTGCTATCTGCAAGAAAGATGTCAATCTTATGCATAAACTTTAATCTGATCTGGGTTTCCATTACTTTCAACCAAGAGTCTTATTTATTGTAGTATCAGAAAACTACAATCATTTACAGTTATGTTCATTCCTTTCTTCTATTTTTCCTCCATTAATTTGCTTTTTTTCTAGTAAAAGCAGAATTGTAGATTTAAAAATACAACTCAGTAGACTGACCTACCAGGGAATCCTCATTGAATTCTGCTACGGTATCCTAAATAAATAAAGTAAAGAAGTTTAGGTTTCAAAAACGAGTCCCACGAGCCTGATCAAAAGGTAAAAAGAAAATTCCAAAACCTTGTTTTCTCTATGAATGCAGCACAACCTGAGGGGAGGAACACACACACTGAAACCAGAGCTCAGTGCAGGCACCATCCCAGCCACTCAGTGGTACATGACCCTCTCAGCACGCGTCTCCTCATGTAGAGCATGAAGACCACACCGTCTCATGGGGTGAGATCCATCAACGAGACATCATCACACGTCCTGCACTGTAGCTGCTCGATTAATGCACCTCAAACCCCTTCCCAAACCCAACTTGGTGATACTTTTCGCTTCTTATGTTAACAACAAAAAGGGCTGATTTTCATCTAACGTTTACCATGTGCCAAACGCTGTAAGTGCTTTATAACTAACGACTCATTTAATCCTCAAAACCCTGTGAGGCACAGAAAGGCTAAGCCACACTAGCGAGTCTCAGACAGGACTCGAACATCGGACGCCTGGCTCTTCACGATGGTGCCCATCTCAATCAGCAGGTACGGCCATGCTAACGTCACAAAGCAACCACAAAGCATGGTTGATCCCGTCAAGTCACTGATTTTAGATGGTCTAAGTAAATTCAGGAACCTTGACAATAAATGTAGGAATGACTGAAGATGGAACTGGAGAAAACAGACAGCTAAGAGGCGAGCCTGAGGCGGACGGGCCACAGATTCCTGCCCCCAGCAACTCCAGGTCAGAGCCAGAGATGCTCTGGTCAGGAGGCAGAGGAGCCCTGCCGCCTCTCCGGGGAAAGAACGTGTGGCCACAGGAGGCTGCCCCGCGAGGGTGGGAGGGGCGCACTCCAGCAGAGGACACAGCGAGCGCACGCGTGTCAGTGCAACGGAGAAGCGAGCAGCTCGCAGGGGACAGGCCGAAGCAGGGGGCCGGGGGGCAGGCTGGGAGGACGCGCGGAGCTCTCAGCCCCGGGGACCGCGGGTCCACCTGTGCCGCAGGGGGTGGTCAGGGTGAACAGTGGGAGACCGGGAAAATCTGCCTGTCTCTTTAAGATCCCCTGGGCTGCCCTGTGGGAGCAGACACGGGGTGGGGTGGGGGTGGGGGGGCGAGAAGGGCAGCGGCGGGGGGCAGTGGGCTCGTCACTCCCGAGGGTGGCCCTTCACAGACCTCCTCAGCGGATGGTGTGTGTTTTCTCCTCTCGAGAGGAGAGGAAAGACGTGACACACTGATTTAGAGTCCTTGTCTTAAGAGCTGGCAGCAGGCAAATAAGCTAGTCTGTGGCAACAGAAAGACGGCATCCTTTTAAAGGGGCTGAAGGGACAAGGGTAAAACCTGGACGCCTCTCTCAAGTGAGTGAGTCCCCACTGACCAGGCCGAGTTGCCGTGGGCCAGAAGCGCTAACCCCAGGACGTCTGACCTGGGGGACCTCAGAGGCCACTTACTGCTGTGTGGACCTGGACAAGCAACTTACAGCTTCTCTGAATTCAGTTTCCTGATGTGTAAAATTACAACAATAAAGCTAGCTACCTTCCGGTGGTCATGAGGATGAACTGTCACAATATGTGTTAAGGGCCCAGCACGGGCTGGGTTAACTCCCTCTCTCCGGAGCCACAATCCCTGCCCTTTTCTCTCTTACTTGAGGCTCTTCCATTAGAGTTCTGAACCTCATGAGGCTAAACCCTCAGGACCCCTAAGATTCTCTCCTTTCCCCAAGTCCAGCTGTCACTGAGGAGGGCGGAGCTGAGGGAAAGGTTCACCTGGGCTGAAGTCTGGGGAGCTGGTCAGGCCCGCTGTCAAGAAGGCCGTGCTTAAGCACGTGGGCCTGCTCGTCCGGCCCCCACACCGTGGTCACTCCCCCGGGCTCCGCTGCCCTCTCGCTGGGCACGCCGCCTCCTCCGTCCCTCTGCTGAGCCCTCGCCCACCACGCTCCAGAGTCCACGGCAGGACGGGTAAGTTGTTCCTGACCCTCCTGAGCTTCCCGGACTCCTCCTCCTCTGTGCTTTACAAAGTTACAGTCTGCACTGCACTACGCACCGTGGCCCACCCTCGGTCACTCCCTTACGCCGTCTGCTGCCGGATCACTCCATCAGGACGCCGGCCCCTCTTACACCATCTACGCCCTCAGGAGAATGTGGCAAAGGTGTGGCGCACAATCTATGGGCAAAAATACTCGTGGATCGATTCGATGGACCTGAAGGGATCTTTCCAGGCAGACCTCGCAGACAGTTAGAAACACTGGGTGGGCTCCATCTGCCAACCCCATCCGGGGAGATCAAAGACATTATCCAAAGACCAGGTGTGTGGGAATACTGATACCTAACAGTATAGACAATTGTCTTACCTCTTCCCTCGCTGGGTGGTGCTTTTCACTAATGTAACAAGAGGACCAGGTGCCACAACAGTAAGAGTCAGCTTTTCTCAGGTCACCACTCGGCTCTGGCTCCTTCTGGCTGCTCCTCGCTCACTAGTCGAAGAGCCTGGAGGACTATTTCCTCACCGCAGGGCGCCCCTCCCCCGTGTGACATCACCTGACAGTCTCCTCAGGCAATGCAATGGACCTGAGGATTTACTTCCCCCTTCTATTAATCTGGGTCTTTTCATTACTGTTGAATCAGTAAGACGGCCTCTCATAAGGTCCCTTCTGCTTCCTGTAGGAAGGGGCGTAGGAATCACTGACGTTCTTCGGTGACCTTTTCCAATTAACCCCAGAGGGTTTTCAGGCGGCACACACGCCTCTCCCTCAGGCTTTGTTACCTGTCTGCATAATTCTCCACCTCTGCTTTATCAAGGTCATTCCACTATAAAACCAACAAATATCACAAAAGGCCAGGCCTGAACAGCACAGTAACCAGACTGAGGCCTGGGCAACGTGCTCTCAATTCACCAGAGATGCTGATACGAGAGAGCACGGGTGACACTGGGCATAACTCAGGCACCTTCAGAAAGCCAAGGTCTGAGAACAGTGGCAGGGGATACAGTTTCAATGTGCTTGTCACTGACCTTAGGCAAGAAATGTGGCTTCTATAAGCCTGTGATTCTTCTTCTCTAAAGCGAACACAAAAAAGACTTACTCTCCTCAGGTCCCTTTTATCTTAAGATCCCACCGTGAGGTACGACAGCAGGTGTCTGTGAAGCCAGGGAAACGATTTAGGTAAACGCATGCCCTTCTCATCACCATGGTCACTGAGTCATCTATGATACAGCTTGGTGACTCTGCAGAAATATTTATAAGAAAGAGTCTGGGAGAAAACACAGACTAGAGGGGGGTGGATGGGAAGGCTCAGGAGAGGCACAAAAGAGAACCTCTGTGTAAGAATGCAGCGGGGGCCCTGAGTCTGCGTGCGGCCTCCAGCGCGGGGACTCACCGTCCTCGAGGGCGTACGCGTAGGCCGACAGGCGCAGGGTGGTGGCGCAGTACTCGCACTTGAAGCAGCTCCGGTGGAAGAACTTGCCCTCGGCGCTCAGCCGCTCCATCACGTAGACCCGCTTCCGACAGAAGTAGCAGGTGTCGCTGCCTCCCAAGTTCTGTGGGAACTCCTTCTTCATGGAGCCCTGGGGGTGGTGGGGGGCACGCGTCAGGCAAGGCCTCCCGGCCCCTCCCCAGGGCGCACGACCCTCCCTACGCGGTTCTGCCTGGGGACGGGAGCCGCGCACCAGCGCAGGCCGGTGCCTCCGGTGCCCAGGCAGCCCTTGGCACTGCGTCTGTTCTACACGATTTCATAACAAGCAAACCAAATCCTCTTAACAGATTCTGATCTGAAGGTGTTCCCGTGGTTCTCCATGGACACAGGCCCTGGACTCTAGAGCAATCACTTTAGAGATACTGAGTATGCTGTTCACACAACATTCTAAACAACGGTTTCAGTCCTAGAAGTTCAGTTACAAAATTCAGACAACCTCAAAAAATAATTACCACATGGCACGCAGCGGCCACATATGGCACTGAGCTACTTAGAACAAAGCAGGCTTGTTCACCAGAGCTGTCTTATCTAGACAGACAGCGCCCTTAGTGTATCTTACCAGTTCCTTCTTGTCTAGAAGGGTTTTAGGATGTTCTTTCCTTTGAAGCTGATTGGCTATCTGCTCAGCCAACGAGCTCACTCCGCCCGTGTACATCTTTATATACTTCTATTGGTTGGAGATTGTTAAACGACCAGAAAGAAGGGAAATGAGAAGGAAAAAAATAAATTAAGAAGACAGGGGAAAAAAAATCTTCGAAAGGTATAAAATGAATACAAGGTGCAGCAACAAACATGCCAACACAGTGCCCACGAGCAGGGGACTAGGTGTCAGTGTCCACACACTGGTGTCAGCACAGGCGGGAGCGACGGCCGCAGAGACAGGGAAATTCAGGAAGGAGAACCTGGTCTCTCATGTCTCTCTGGACGAAGTGCGGGGGATGCGGAGGCGGGACGACAGGATGGATGCAAACAGAGTGCGAAGGGCCTACCACCCAGCGGCTCAGATTACACACAGAGGACCTAAGAGGACACCTCCCTTAAGGCGGCGGGCCCCAGACTGAAGGCACATCCCAGGGCCTGGGAGAGGGCCTGGGGAGTTATTTCCTCGTTTAGAAAGAAAGCAAGGCCGACTCTCCATCTGGGTAACGGATGCCAACAGCCCAGTGTCACCGGGGAGGACATCCGTCCTCACTATTACCTCCTTCGCTCAGAGCCCCTGTCCTGTGCACCAGCGGCCCCCGGGCTTTACCAGGAAGAACCCTTCTCTGCCCGTTCTCCCCGTGGAGACTTCTGTGTTCCCCTGGGCCCTGAGACCAAGCCTTCCGGACCAGCTGGGGCACTGCTGACACGGCGGCTGTGGAAGCCAGAATGTGTTTCTAGTCCAGGAGGGGTTATTTCTTTATACGTTGAAACAGGTTAAAAGAAAAAAAATCCGACCACCTCAATCCTCTTTCTAGCAGTGTTGAAAAAGCAGCAGGAGAAAACTATAAATTTCAGTGGCTAACCTTCCTGCGGGAGCCCAGCTTTGAGCCCGTCCTGTGCAGACGGCCCAGACACCCAGTGTGTATGACACGCCTCTCAGCAGCTGTGTGCCTGCCGGGTCTGAGGAGCCCTCACTCTAATTCCAAATCCAAAACACTCCGGGAGCAGTTGTGCTGGGGATGCCAACAATCCCATCAGGAAACGGTCTGAACACACGAAACCGTGTGTAAGAGAATCACCAGCCCGAGCAATGGCACGTCCTGGGCGGGGCAGGGACAAACCAGAGGAATGCTCTAGGGGGAAACTGACCCTATGCAAATACAAGAACGACAGCAGCACAAATGAGCAAACAATTCTCCAAGGTTCAGCTGGAACTGAGGAGTCAATTATATTTTCAATTTAAAATAAGGAGATTTCCAAAGGATAGTGCCATTTGCTCATTAACTCCACAGCTTATACCCATCTGTGGTCGAGAAACACAAGTGGCTCTTAGACCTAAGCCTTCTTTAGATTAGAAACATTAGGGAAGCTTAAGCCTGGAACAGACAGGAACCCAGGCACAGCCAAGCTGAGCATCGAACAGCTGACGCCAGGGAGTAGGAAACTGCAGCAGATGAGTGGGAGTGTGAACCAGATGCCAAGTCTGAGGCTGGGACACGGGGCAAGCCCAGGGTCCTCCCTGTTCAGCCAGGACCTGCTCTCCCATCAGAACCAGCACTCTCAGCAAGTATAGCCCAGGGCTGCCTGGTGCAAAGGCACCTGTCACCTTCAGTTCTCAGCGATGTGACAGCACTGACGAGCACACCCCTGGGAGAGGTGGAGACTCAAGTTCTATTTGTTTCTGGCATGAAAAGCAGATGGTTTTCCTCTCCCCACTCTTAAGAAACAGTCGAAATGTAGCACTCTCTGGACTTATACCGTGGCCACCACACATGCGTATCATTCTGCACAGTCTGCTACCAGCTCAAGAACAGGAAACAAAGAGAAAGGACAAAAGACCCTGCAATCTCTCTGTAAACTCGTCCACAGCTGGGTCAGTTCCATCATAGGAAATAGCAGAGTTCATTCCTTAAGAGATTACAATTCAAGAGGCACCCAGAATGCTGCGTATCCACCACTCTCTTTAAGAGATTTAATTACACTATGGTTCATATTTTATAACACATTAATAGGAAGAGGTCTGGAGACAAAAAAAGCTAATGGCTACAAAATGCTTTCTCATTATTTGATACAGTTGGACTATAATGAAAGTGGGTTGACTGGGACAGAATTTGCTGCAGTGAAGCTAGCAGCCTCCTTAACTCAGGTGGACGCCTACCGACCTCACATGCATGACGGACACACACAACTGGATTCCTAAGGAGACAGGCTGCCGATCGTGTGGGTGAAGAAAGTGCAGGCTGAAGAGGACGAGCCTGGCCAAGCCCCGGGCCCCGCTACCTGTCGTAGGCAGTCAGAGGAGGGAGAGGCGGGGCGGCTGGCGGAGCGGAGGCTTAGAGAAAGCTCCCACTGGTCGACAAAAAATCGACGAGAAGGCTCAGGCTCTGGCTATAAAATACAAGATGGAGAAAAAAATCAAAGGAAACGTTAAGTTAAAAGTTACACGCTGACCTGAACACACGGAACTTGGCAGTTTCAGACCCTTTATCTGGATGACAAATGCAGTAAAGAAACGCTCTCAGTTCCAGAAGCACCAACGGCTCATTCCAGGCTCCCACTGTGCCTCACGCTCGCAGCCACACCCGCGCTGGAACACGGCCCCCGGGAAAGCCTTGTCTGCACCCCTGCTCTCAAGTGCGCAGTGCTGCCAGCCAGCAGGCAGCGCCCTGCTCACACGTCCTGTGTGCCCTGCCGAGCCCCTCACGGCCTGGGCTGGAATTTCTCTTGAGCACAAGGAGATTCCACCGGCTCGTCACTCTGCCGGCCTTACGAGGAGCAGACAAGAGACGGCAGCTCTGGAGCAAAGCTCGCTTTCTCCATGAAAGCCAGGAAAGTGCCCCTCCTCCTCCTCCCGGTGGGGCTCAGACAACAAGCTTGCCCCGGAGCCGGCCCCAACCCTCTGCAGACCGCATGCAGCACGTGGAGCAAAAGTGGGCCCAGCAGCCAGGCACTCTCCGGTCCCCAAGCCAGGAGGGGCTGCGAGCTTGGCAAGCAGTAACTGCTTCGCTGCCTGCAGGTTCGGGCTGAGATACCTGTGGGCCGCAGGGAAGAAGCACCCCTCGGCCTTCAGCTCACACTAACTTCAAAGCTTCAGGCGTGACAGGGGTGATGGGGGGTGTCACCAGCCTCTGCTCCAGAGGCTCAGAGAGAAACTCTCTGGACGGCAGAGAGCAGGCAAGCGCACAGACTGGCGGGCGGTGGAGGGAGAGGCCAGGAAGGAACAGAACAGTGACCCCCAGGAGTGCCTGGACGGGAACCCTGCCCCGAAGACCCTGGAGAGCAGCCCACCGGGGAAATGAAAGAAAACTCCCGCCAACCCTGCTGCTTCCTGAGCTCCAAATCCCACCTGTCCTCGGTGCCCTGCAGCCCCAACTTCTACCAGCTTCCCCATCCAATCTCTCTTTCCTCCACCGACTTCCCTCCTCTCCCCACGGAGACCCTGTTTCATTCAAGACCATCAGCACCTCCTCAAATAGGCATCCCCCAAAACGGATGGCACTGCCCTGTGCAGTGAAAGTGCCTAGCTTTCTTCTTGACAGGAACCAGCCTGGGAAGAAGGAAGAAAGAGGCTGGGCACAGGCAGTGAAGCTGTGGGTGACACGGGTGACATGGAAAGGCCACCCCCGCCCCCAACCCCGGGCCTGCTTCCTGCCTGGCAACTGGTAGGAAGACAGTGCTACCACTACTTTCCTAATGGGTCCAGGAGGGAACCAGACTTACTGCTCAGCCATGAGGGCATTTCTCAGAGCAAAGGCAAAGGGGGAGGCAAAAATAAGAGAAGGCCCATGTGAAATGAACAGCTAGAGATGATTCTTCATTCTGGCTGCAGAGCTACACCCACTCAGGCCTCCATTTAAGGGTAACAATAACAACCAAAAAAGTTTCATAGTTAGCAGGTTTTGAGATGAGCATCTCTGCAACTCATCAGATCGTACGATGGCCAGGTGTGCTCAGGCGTCTCCCTACTAGTGTCTCGAACAGATAAGCCACCACTTTTCATTATGGACCCTGTCTTGTCATCACCTTCCTTCCCGCCCCCGTCCTCTTCACACCTGAAGAATCCCCATGCTCTAAGAGCTTTGGCTTTCTCGGTATTTCTACGTCAGGATCCCGGAAGTAGCCAAGCAAGTGCCTCCTGCTTACTGACCTCGACCCTTCCCCAGAAGTCGAAGGTGCATATCTGGTAGTGGGAAGGCGGGGCAGGGGGGGGAAGAGGCCGGTCACAGGGCACAAACTCTCAGGGTTCCTATCTGGTCTGACGCTGAGTGGATGGATGTTCCACCGCGAATGCTATTTGCAAGGGTCATCACTGTTAGCGGAAAGAGTCCCGGCTCTTGGCTGGGTGACCAGAGTGTGGAAAAAGCAAGGGAGAGGGGCCACGCCTGCCCCCCCGCCCCAGCGTGCCGCATCTGTGTGGCTGCCAGCACCCCATGCCACAGTCGTGCTTTTACCCTCTCGTGGTGGGGACTCTGCTTGCCACGGCTGTCAGCATCAAGATCGCTGTACGTCTGTTGGCAACAAAGTAGAAACTTAAGCTCCATCCAAATGCTCTATCTGGACCTACTAAGTGACAGTACCAGAAAGTGAGAGTTCATTTCAACACATAACCTGTTGCCTACTGGTCCCCAACCCCAAGTAACCACAGTCCCATCTACATCAAATCCTGTGACCCAAGGACAGCTGTACACAGCTGTTCTCCCACCTGGCCTCCAATGAGGTCAGCTACACGGATAAATAACGAACTACGGTTAGCACAAAGGTGGAACAAACATATTTCTTTCACACAGCGGCACGTGATCAGAGGCATTCAGTGGAAGGTTAACAGGAGAGGCAGGTTAGGAGGGTGAAGCTTCCACACCAAGGCATTAGAGACGACAAGAGTCCACAGGAGACTCCAAGAGCACACGGCACTAAGGGGCGAGGTGAGCACAGAAGCTGTACCCAAGAGGCCGGGGACCGTGACACAGGCCCACGCCGCCTCCGCTGCCCTGAGGAAACCACTAACAGAGCGACGTGGGGTTGGGGCGTCTAGGCCCTAGTCACTCTCTGGATAGCCCAGCATTCACCGTATGGCCCTGTCCCGCTGCAAGAACTGACCCAGAGCTCCCGATGTGGCCACTCTGTTGTCCAGAGCCCGTGAGCGTGTGGTCTCCGCGGGCAGGACGAGGCCGGGGCTCAGGCTCCAGAGTCACACCACTTGGGTTCAGCTCCTAGCTCGCTGCTCACTGTGTGACTTCACACAAACTGCTTGGCCTCCCTAGCCTACACCTCGGTCTCCTCATCTGTAAAAGGTGAGGATAACAGGACCTGCCTCGTAGGGTTATTGTGAGAACAGACCAAGACGACACAGGAAAAGCACTCAGAACACTGCCTGACTCAGAGGAAATGCCCCATGTTGGTTCTCGGGCAGAGACAGGGCCCAGGGTGGTCACTACCCTACAAGGGCTCAGCGTCCAGACCCAGGGACATAGGCTGGGCCCCTGCACATCAGACACATTATGGGATCACCTTCTAAATAGGCTACCACAGCTGAGGAAATGTCTTTCCGTAGATCCTACCTCCAAAATCAGTGTTTTACTTTATAGGGACATACAACACAAGTCAAAAAAGCCGTTCTATAAACGCACTTCATGCGAGCGTGCTGGTCACAAAGCACGTGTGGTTAACTCGCCGTGAAGAAGTTCTTCAGTGATCCGCCTGGACGGTGAGTGGGGTGGACGGAAAGGGCAGGTGTTTGTTGGCAAAAGCTGGATAAGCAAGAGGCAGGGCTCTCAAAATCAGAAGGAGCCGAACTCACGGAGTGGAGCCCTATAACAAGCCTCCCAAAGTTCACCTTAACTGTATCTCCTTGGGCAGCAAGACAAAAATGGCTGATTTCAATGGGGTTATATAAAAATGCTCTCCAGGGCTTTTGGACCTCGCATCTGTGTCAAGTACAGCTTAAGTTTTAGTTTGTGGCTGCACAGTTGTAGCCCTGTGATGCGGGACTAGATTAAACTACCTAGGGTTTGAATGGACGATGTGCCATCCTGAGGCCCACCAGCAAAGGTCGCTTCACCAGTAAGTCATCACTGAAATGAGGGGATCCTGACTTGGTCTCTCCCCTGGCCACCCACACAGGCAGGCAGGCACACAGGACAGCGGAGCATGCAGAGGGGGTCACCTGCTGGTCGCCACGTGCCCGACAGGGAGGCGGAGTAGGGGGAGGAGAGAGTGTGATCACTTTTTTGGGGCAGGTCCGAGAATGCTCCTTTTCCTGTCGCTTTTATGCCGATAGACACAAACAGAGAGAACACAGGTGAAATGGTGGCCACGTTGAGGCTGGGTCTGGAAGGACCGAAGGCATTTGCCAAAAGCATCCCAGAGGCCCTTCCCCACCCATCCATCCTCAGCACAAATTGGCGTGTTCAGGCAGAGGCCTGTCCCCGTCTGTCGTGGCCTCGGGGCAGAGGCACTCTGTTTGCAGATCCCAGAGTCATCTCTGCAGCCACTGCGGGGTCAGGACCTGCACGGCAGCACTTTCTAAATGCCAGGGACCAGGGCATATTCCTCTCTGCTGGCTTATCAGGGAAGCTGGGGAGTAGAAGGGGCTCAGTTACAAGTAGATAGAAGGGCACACAGACTCCCGTTACGGGGGGAGCATGGTGACTGCTGCCCACAGCGGGGGCGCCCGGGCACCTGCAGCAGCAGACCAGCACCTCCTGGGCCACCCACGCCCACGTCCTGCCACTGCTTCCCCCTGCTCAGTCCCCTCACTCACACGCGGAAGGTTCTGGGAGACGACCACAGAAATACAGGAAAGAACAGGAAACAGGGTATAAAATTAACCCCTTTCGCTAACACACCACACAATGTCCGTGGATCACTTCCCCACGGTGTCCGCTTCCTGTGAACCTGTCTCTGATTGACAGAACCCTGCAGTACTAAAGAAACCACCAGATTCCCGAGTCAGAGGAAGCCTCAGTTTCCTCACGCCCAGAGCTACCGTGTGGGGCGGCTTCCAGCAAAGCCCGGAGGGGAAGAGGCCAAAAAACCACTCCTCCGTCTGTTCCCACACCACTGACCATCTACAGCCAAACCAAGGCTGCTTAACCGCAGACTCTGCCTGCAGGACGCATTTCTGAGATCAGAAGGGGACGAGGTGGGGGAGGGAAGAGCCGGGAGACGTCATAGGAAGGTGACGAGGAGCGGGCATCCCCACACTCTTCCTCACCACGACCAGCTCGGCCTCACCACTGTGCTCGTCACGCCCGCCTGCCTCAGTCGGAGCCGCTTCCAGGGGAACAGCAAGTGAGTCACAGGAAGGCGCGCCGTCAGCCCCCAGGGCGCACCCCTGGACTTCCTGTGTCCCTGGGCTGGTGCGCCAACTGGCATGGCCCTCCAGTGCTCTATCTTTCAGGGGATAAGTGGGCAAAGCAAGGCTCATGACGCCATCCCTGACTTAGCACTGGGGATAAGCTGTTTGTGAACACATCTCACGAGGACGTGAGAGCTGTGCGTCACGGGTCCTCTCACAGCCCAGCACATTACAATCCCGCTCTACACATAGGATCTGATGGGGTCCAGCTACCCGGCTGCTCCTTCTGACCGGCATCTCCGGTGCCCCTTCCCCAGGCCAGCCTTCACTTTAAGGGTCTGTTTGGCCTGGAGAGCCTGGCGGTACATACTCAACTCCACCGATCGTGATCACAAATCACCTGGGTGCGTTCAGGCAGCACCCGCACAGGCTAGAGGCTCCCAGCCGCTGCAGCAACAGGAGAAGCAGGGCTCTGGGCACCCCTGCAGCCCAGCACCCAGCAGGAGCCGAGCCCGTCTTCCGCAGGACGGAGGCAGCAGCGGTGGCCGAGCCAGCCCCTCGGGTCCCTGACCCGGGCTTCCTGGGATGCCCGCCCAGAGCCACTCCAGGACGTGCCACTCAAAGTCACCTCTTCACCCACCGACTGTGCTTCCCTGTCTCAGGCCACCTCCGTGACTAGTTTAAGAACCTGGGAATGTAGTGCAGAGTTCACCTTCCCCTTTAGTAATACTCAATTCAAGACTAACCTTCAAATCATACCTTCCACCTAGACTGCAAAGGTCTACCCTAGGCAAAGGGTAAGTAAGGAAAACAGAAGGGAATTTCTAATGAGCTTTTCTCAGAAGACCTCCCCTCCCCAAGCATGGGGAGAGAGGCAGCTTGGCTTCATGGTGACTGGACGCTGCTCCCAAGCTTCCACCTCAGCCTCACAGGCCCTGCCTTAACATGCATATTATCAGAAGAAAAGTTAGAAAGAAACATTCTGCCCTGAGTGTAATTCAACTGAAATCTAACTCACCACTCCCCAGCACCTCCCAGCACAGGAGGGAATCAGGGTCAGCCCCTCTGACTGCTCAGAACCCCAGCCCTCAGCGATTCCAAACCACGAGACAGCAAACCCAGGCCGCACTCACGGCTGTGACGTGGGGGGAACAGAGCAGAGGCCCATCGCTCTGGCGGGTTTCCTGTTACCCGCCAGGCGCCAGTCCCTCTTTCTTTCCGCCCCACTCTATACTATGTAGGAGAAGCAGCTTTACAGGAGATCCTGCAGAAACTTTAGTGAAAATTTCCAAAAAGAGTATTTTAAATGTGGACAAAACACTGAGAAAACGCCCATGATCATCTCTGTCCATGATCTGAAACAAGGAAAAAACCAGTTTGAGACTATTTCTTGGATAACATTTTCCTGTTTAACACAAGACCACTGCCCCGAGCCCCAAGCTCTAGAAACTCGGGATTGTCCTCCAGGGGTCACGCGGACGCGTTCCAGCCAAAGGTCAACTTGGGACAAAGGTTATAACGGCACAACCCCAAAGGCTAAGTACCTGAACACAGGTACCACATAGCTTCAGCTAGTTTCAACACTAATTTAACAGCCCACCCTTTTCACTGGTTTCCCAAATCCCAAGGAGTTAAACAAGTCATGCAATACTATCAGTACTGTCTGTTGAACTTTCCCCCAGAGTCGCCACTCAAATGCGCACAGAGATCCCTACCCCCGTGACCTAGGCTTCTACGGTGCAGGCCCCACCCGGCTGGCTCGGAGGAGGAGCAGGTGGGAAGGCCCAGCACCCATTCTGGTCCCTGGGCAGTTCCTTTACCTGTTTCCACTGGGGGGCGGGAGCAGGGCGACCCTGCTCAGGCAGGCAGCAGGACGGCTGGCTGAGCCCACGCTCTTGTGTCGGCTGTGACACACAGGCCAAGTATTGGGTAGGGGACAGGACACAGAGACAAAAAACAAAAAAACAAAAAAACATTAAGGTAGCAGACACAAAAATGGTTCTCACGGAGGATAGACACGCATCTATGAACTGAAGGAGGGTGCACGGAATTAGTTCTAGGAAGTTACACTTACAAAGGAAAATCCTCTATTCCCCCCAACTCGGGCGAAGCCAAATGCAAAAGAAAAGGCAAACAGAAGCTGTAATTCTGATTATCCTTTTCCCACACTCAATGCTCTGAGCCTAAACTACTAATTCTGGCTTGGAAAATGAATCTTTCCACTCAAAATGAGTGCGGGAACACTTCCTCCAGTGGAGAGCACCCCAGCCTTGCTGAGGAGGACGGAACCTGGGCTGCTACAGCCGCCCAGCCGCCTCACACTTTCACAGTCAAGCCTGCACGTTCTCTGTGGACCTCGGCACGAACGCCTGGAGCGTGAGGATCTAACCAAGCACTAGATGTGAGAAGTTAGTGATGGTGGTCGGCCTGGCCCCTGGTCCACAGGAACAAGGTCTGGCGCACGTGGCCAAGATGAAGAGGCGCTCCCCGCACCAGGAGTTTTGGAAGAAACGTTCAGTGTGGATCTCACAATGCCTGTACCTCCTCTTGAGAAGCCTTAGTGACTTTTAGACAAGCAAGAGGAGAGACGAGACCTAACAGACATGGCAGTCCAGCCCTCAGCAGGACTCGGGAGTGAGGACAGTCCACGGAGAACCTTTACAGCGCTCACACTCGTGACCTAGTTCAAGGACAGTGTAGGAAAACCATGTGCAACACATAAGAGTGTCTACCTCTGTGCCCTTCATCAAAGATGAGAACCAACTAAACATCCAGCACCAGAGGAAGAGTTAAGAAAAGCATGGAGCACACACTTTGGAACAGGCTTATAAAGAGCTTGGAACATGGAAATATGCCCAAAGTTACACGAAGAAAGCAGAACAGGAAAGTGTACGTTAAGAATGACCTCAACCATGCAAACAAGAATGCACTAAAAAAAGACCAGAAAGAAACATGGCAAAATATTAACAGAATTATAGGGGCCTTAATTACACTTTCCAGCATTTTCCTCAGTAAGCAGGTACCTCTTACATTACTTACGTATGCATGTACGTGAACACACACCTACGTACACAGATCTGGACACCCCGTTTTAAAGATCCTCGGGTGGGCCTGGCTGGTGAGGACAGGAACCCTCGTCCCTGTCCCACGCAGACGCCAGTCTCGAGCCCTGAGCCCTCAGGACCGGGAAGTTCCCCGTCTCACTCACTAACCCCCCTTCCTCTGTGGCCAGCCCAGGTCCGGGCGGGCGAGGTGTGAGCTGGGCTTACCTGTCTCCTCACGCCCGTGGCCTGCGCGGGTGCGTTCTCCTCAAACTTGGCCAGCAGCTGGGTCGCCATGTACTTCACCTTGTTCTGGTTGCCAAGGGCCACATCCACCCTCCGGTCGCTCAGTGTGCTCACCAGCGTAGGCCTTCCTCCTCTGTAGCCCCGGGGCGCGTCCTCCTGGTGAACAGGGGTATCGAGAGCCAGCCTCGGTTAGAGGAGCCCCTGCCCGCAACTCAGGGCCTGGCACAGCGGCTGGTCCCTGCTTTAGGTCGAGCTCAGTGGCTCTCCTCAAGGTTCTAATCTCAAGATGGCCTCGGGCGCAGGGGCAGTATGAAGAGGTACTCGGGCTCTTGCTGGTGTGGTCACATCCCAGGAAAGCTGCTGCCCTTCGCCACATATGGGATTCCAAAGAGACAGGAAGGCCCAGAGCACATGTGTGTGTTCCCTGGATGCTCTCCAAAAAACTAAACAAAGGCAAAAGGCCACAGAAAGCATCTGTGCACAACAATTCTCACAAAGAGTGAACTGAAAAGGTCTAGCAATACCGATTTGGGAATTAAGCGTTTCAGCCAAGGAGGGCAATTCAGTACATTCATTCTGGCAAATTCCAGATATTTCTCACCTCTTCCGACTGGCTGGTCTTTCTCCTCTTCCCAGCACCGTCCAAGTCCTTTTCCTTTTTGTCCTGCACCAAGAGCAGAGGGAAACCGCATTCCTCTAGCCACTGCACTGTGCCATTAGTTCTGCAGCTGGAGGAAAAACCCTTCCACTGACCTTGGGAGAGCGCTTCCGAGAAATGGTCTGCCCCAGCTTGCTCAGGAAGGAGATGGGGGATTTAGTGCTGGCTACCAGGACGGCCCTCTCCTCAGCATTCAGGTCCAAGGCGTCTGTGGGCAGAAACAAGCAGTGTCCAAGGACAGCCCTGAGGGCACCTCCTCGCAGGAGGCTCTCAGAACCTCAGGAAGCTCTGAGGGTTCGTGCGCTCTGAACCCGGCAGGAACTCCACAGAGAAAATGCACACGGAGCCCTGGACGCTGGGCCTTCTCTTCTCCATCCATACAAACAAAACCAACGCTTGCCCCAATCCACTTCAGTCACAAAAACCTCCACTTTCGCTTTTCAGACGCTGCAATCTGCCTGTGCTTGCTGGTTACAACAGAGTGCCGAAGCCTCACTTCAAGATGAAAAGTTCAGGTCGGGAGAGAAAGGGAGGGGTGTCGGGGGGAGGAGACAGGACTCGGGTCACGGGTTCAGGGTGTGCTTGTTGATGTCAGAGTTGTGCATGTCTGTTGTAAGAACTGCATCTCTAATGAGAGAAAGCCACAGATGTCTACAGATATCTACAAGTACATGGGCTAGAAGCACTGGAGAATGGTACCTAAACTCTGTGGGTTCCAATGTTTTATTCGTAACAACAGTAGTGTTGAAATAATAATTGAAACTAATAATACATTGCTAACATTTGTTTAAGTGCTTCCATTCGCCAAACACTCTTCTTAGTGTATTACAATCTAGCCATGTACATGTTATCCCCACTTTACAGATGGGGAAACTGAGGCACAGGGAAGTTTAGTGACTTTAGGTGGAGGAAATGGGATGTAAACCAGGTCAGGTACCATGGTCAACACTTGTAAGCATCATGACGCTGACTCAGTCTGTTTTCTGATAGCCTGAGGGTCAAGGGAAGATGTCTGGAAACACTAAAAGGTAGGAGAAGAAAGAGAAGCCAGAGAAGGAACAGTTACAGAAGAAAGAGAACGAAGCAAGTATAGTCCGGGATCACAGAAGCCAAGAGAAAGAGAGAATTTCAAGAGAAAGGACGTCATTCCAAGTGCTGAACAACGCAGAACAGACGGGTGTCTGAGAGGTGAGAGAGGAGGGAAGAATATGCATCTGGTGATTCTTCACGACCACGGACAACAGTTTTGGCCGGGTTGCAAAGTGTCACAAGATTAGGCAGTGACGAAGTCCAGGCCACAGCAAAAGCACCTTTTCAAAAAGTCTGGTTCTGAGAGAAAGGGAACGAGGGTGGTGGAGTCAAGGACAAGGCTCTAGACGGGAATGCTCATGGCCTCCACAACTGCAGGTCTGCTGAGCAAGACCTGGGTCAGAACAAGGGGCTGACAACAGCGCAGAGAAGCGGGTCTGCTGGAAGAAGGGGCACAGGGGAAGGAGAGGCAGGGGAGCCGCACGGCAGCACCCCTGGGGGGCCCTTACCTCGGGAGGGGAGCGAGTCCCTGAACATCTCGTAGAACTGGGTCAGGTACATCACCATGGACAGCTTGTCCGGCTCCCCCACCGAGGCCATCTCTCTGCCTGTCATGATGGGAGAAATGCCCAGCTCCTTCTCAGCAATATCAAAGGCCAGCTGGTTATTCTTCTCCACATTTTGCTCATCCAAAGAATCAAAATCTCTGAGAAACAGGACAAGGAAAACGTGTCAAGATGGGCTGCTTGTCCCCACACCAGAAAACACGGTATCACAGAGTCATCATTATTTCTTGGTCTTTCAGCTAAAATCCAGGGCGCAGGCCTCACTGAAATCGGAGAGCAAACCTGTCTCACTTCTGTCTCCCTCCTTTTACTAACGAAATGCAAATCATCCTCAGGGAGAAGAAAGGATTAACAATCTACCCATAAGAGAAAAGAGGGGAAAAGTTGGAAAACATAACATTTTTTTTTTAAACACTTTTTAATTTTATTTATTTATTTATTTATTTATTTATGGCTGTGTTGGGTCTTCGTTTCTGTGCGAGGGCTTTCTCCAGTTGCGGCAAGCGGGGGCCACTCTTCATCGCGGTGCGCGGGCCTCTCACTATCGCAGCCTCTCTTGTTGCGGAACACAGGCTCCAGACGCGCGGGCTCAGTAGTTGTGGCTCACGGGCCTAGTTGCTCCGCGGCATGTGGGATCTTCCCAGACCTGGGCTCGAACCCGTGTCCCCTGCATTAGCAGGCAGATTCTCAACCACTGAGCCATCAGGGAAGCCCGGAAAACATAACATTTTATCAGTAACATAAAGTTCTTACTAAAATGTAAGCTCAAGAAAAGGAATTGTTTTTGTTATGTTTCTCCTGTGCCCCGCGTATGGTCTGCATGTATTAAACTTATGCTCAATAACAATAAAGGTCCTATTTGGATCAGGCTGTGTCTAAAGGCTTGGAACCATCGCCCCCTGTGTCCTTTGGAGCTGACAAGCTGTTGATGTACTAAATCAGCTCTGGTGAATCTTACTCAGCCTTCCCCTCTAATTCAAAGGGAAATTCCAAAACTTTCCTCAAAAGATTTCTCCACTGCTAAATTTCCTGACTTTTCCTAAGTATTTAGATTAACAAACATTTCCCACTGGGTTTCAGGCTTCTTGCTATTCAATCAAGTAAAGACTGACAGCATCCTTCTTTAGGTGATTTCAGATTAACTGGGCAGGCCTTATTTTGTGTTAACCTGCTGACTCTGCAACCGTTTTTCATTTTTTAAACTCCTTTACTCTGTATATTAAGCCTACTAAACTATGGGCGCCTCATCCTGAGTGACGTCACGGCAGCCTGAACGGTGCCAAATTAGCTACTCACGGCTCTGTGCACCGTCAGGAGGAAACGCCCGGGCCCCCGGCAGCCTTCGGTCCATTCCCACAGGAGTGTGTCCCCTCCGTGCCAGGCTCCCTTCAGGGACTCTGTCCTGCCCTCCCCCTTCTGTCCTGCCCTCCCTCTGGACTAGGGCTGACTTGCCTGGCCCTTCTCCTGAGCACTTCTGTGTCATCCACTGTCGTCGTTCTCAGGCTGCCCCCTGCCCCCCGGAGGGGTCAATAAGCCCGACTTCAACTTAATTTTCACCAGTCTCGGCATGAGCTAAGGGACAGGGGCACAGAGGTCACTTCCGCTTATCAAGCACGTCAGCACCCCCACTCCTAAGCACTAGGTGAGGCTCCTTTCTTTTATTAACATAAAAAAAGAGCCAGGTCTTTCAGGATTCCTTAAGTAACCATTAGAACAAAACAAATACACAAAAATGGGCCCGTAAGTGGACCTAATGATGAAAGGACAGGCAGCCAAAATAATGCCATGTGCTCTGCTCGTTTCTGAATCTTCTTGTTTGGCTTCCACGGTAACGAATGCCTACGGGGAGATCTGGGTGCACCGGTCACCACAGCTGACCTGGGTCATTCTGTCATACTAGTCTGCATTTAGGTGAGCACAGAATGACCAAAAGAGGAGATGTCACCGCACAGGTGCGAAAGGCCACCTGAGTGTTACAGGCCTAACAGAGCACGCTTGCAAAAAGTGCAAGAGACCACAGACAATGCCGGCAAGCCCCGGTGAATGGAGGAAGTGCTCCGCTGGTAGTGACACACGTGCCTTCAGCCCACACTACGGCCAGGCTTTCCTCGTGACCAGCAGCACTGGACAGAGAGCTGGCCGAACGCAGAGCTCAGCCTGGGGCCAAGAAACAGAGTTTTCCTTCGTGTGATGTTAACAGGTCCAGGGGGTGTTATAACCAGTTTTCCACCTTTTGAGCGCTGAGACTTTACAAACAGCTAATCATTCCTGAATTGAGCTACATAATGCCTAACAGACACAGCTTTAAATATAACTATAAATCAAAATTAGTGACTGACTTCCAGAAGAAGTATCTTATATATATATCTCGTTCTAGGAAAAGGTACAGAGTTTGGCCGCTTGGAAGCAGGGCACTCGCAAGTCCTGCAGGAATACAGATGAAGCAGAGTCTGGACTCACATCAGATCAGGGCGGTATCTGTGGATGATGGCACACAGGGCCAGGCCGCTCTTCCACGACATGGTGAGGTCCGTCACGTTCACCCCAGCGTAGCCATCTGTCTGCCGCTGGCACCAACCCAGCAGTTTGCTGGAACGAGCCACAGACTCTAAAACAACAACGTTATTATTGGAAGTGTGGTCACTTGGTAGCTTTGATAGAGAATCCACATAACCAGGTTGAAAAAATACTGAAGGCAAGGACAAAATAGTCGTTACTGGTTTTCAAAAGTAAGAAGTTATTTAACTGGTATCATAAGAGTGGAATTTAATTTAATTTTTTTTTTTTTTTTGGGCTGTGCGGCGCGGCTTGTGGAATCTTAGTTCCCCGACCAGGGATCAAACCCGGGCCCACAGCAATGAAATTGCAGAGTCCTAACCACTGGACTGCCAGGGAATTCCCATGGAATTTATGGTAGACAAGAAACTACCAATTTATCCAGACTCTGAGGTCAACATCCATGCCCCAAGAGAATGAGAGATCACAGGTGGGTGCTGTGGATCCTCTCACGCTGAAGCCCAGGGTCCCAGCCACTCTCCAGGACAGGGACGTAGAGGGAAGGGTGCCACCTGCTGAGCTGTCACCCTCACACGTGACGGCTCTAAGATTTCCCTGGAGAGTTGTCTGGCAGGTGGCGGAGGAAACGCCTTCCCTTCAAAGTGACATTGGGAGCACCCGAGAAGAAACGTTCCATTCCACCTAGCAGCACGTTAAACACTTGCTCTCACACTTTCCAAGGTACCGAGCAATCTGCCAAGTGAAGAAACTTTGCAGGACCACACAGGCAAGGCCAAGGATGCCAGATCAGGCCAGGCTTGGCACTCAGTATGACAAGTGGTCACGTCTTGAAAAACTCAACACATAGACACACATACTGGGACGTTTTCCAGTCACTGATGTGTCTTCTAAAACACGAAGAGCCTTTATAAAAAACCGTTTTTCATGATCACATCAGAAGAGCTCTGATACAGAACATTTAGAAGAATCTGTGAACTCCGATTTGTGTCCAGGAAAGTCTGTTCCTTACCTTAAGCAGCTGAAAACACTTAACCTTATACTAAGCCATTTGTACATAACAAATTTGTGAACATAACAAAATTAAAACTGCATATCTAAAAATCCCGTTTCACTTCAGTCTTTCAGGGAAAATGTATCCTGAAATGACACAGAGAACTACTGCTGGTGTCATCCTCATAAGTCTCCTGGCTTCAGAAATTCACTTTATTCAGATGTCTCCCAAGTCTGTGTATCCACTGATCCAATACGTACTGGACGACTTCAATATTCCAGGCTCTAGAATAACAGTGAACAAAGACACACTCTCTGGGCACTTCCCTGGCGGTCCTGTGGTTAGGACTCCGCGCTCTCACTGCCAAGGGCCCAGGTTCAATCTGTGGTCGGGGAACTAGGATCCCGCGAGCCGTGCGGTGCGGCCATAAATAAATAAATAAATAAAAGACACACACTCTCTGCTTTCAAGGAGATGACACCCCAGTGGAGGAAGATGAAAATGTTTCCAGCTGCCTGCTGGTAGTCACATCTGCCTTGACATCCCAACAGCACGTCAAATTCAAAATGCCCGTGACAGAGCTCAAATCTTCTCAGCCCCGAGTCCTTGTTCAGACTCTGCCAGTGCTTCTGGCTCCTTAATGCTCTCGGCAGCCACTTCTGACGCCCCGCTGCACGCCAGGTGCTGCAGCGAACACCCCAACACGCCCCCGAGTCCTCGCAGCCAGCGTGAGGTGGGCATGGTTACCCCCACTTTGCACACACAGAAACCCAAGTTCAGAGACGCTACGTATGCTGTCAAGCCACATGCTTCACGGACGGGCACAGCTGGACCGGACGTGGTCTCCCTTCTCATCCGCGGCATCAACACCGGACCGGCCAGCCTGACCACTGGCGCACTTCTAAACTACCTGCTCTGCCCTGGTGCCCTTCTCTGTCCCAGCTCACCTGCAGCTGGCCGGTCACTCTCCTTTTAAAGAACTCTTCAGGGGCCTGCACAGCACAGGCTCCGCCTCCATCACTGTGTCCTGCAGCCGTCGTGGTCCTCAGCTAAGAGGCCACTGCTTCTTCTGTAAAGCCTTCCCTCAAAACCTTGGTCTGCGTGTGTGCTCCCAAGTCCGCCCCCGCCCCCCGCCCTCTCAACAGCGCCGAATCCGATTTCTCTTTACACCCTCGTGAAGCCCTAGACCAGGTTTCCCAGCCTCGACAGCACTGCTGCTTTAGGCAGTTGATCCTTCGCCGTGGGGCTGACTTGTGTACCACCGGGGGCAGAGCAGTAGCAACACCCCCAGTCCTGACACCCAAAAATGTCTCCAGACACGACCAAACGTCCCCTGGGGGCAAACCACCTCCGGTGAGAACCATGTACGTGAGAGCCGGTACTGTGCACACCAAGAGCTCAGCCGATTACACAGAACGCTCTCGACGGCGGAGAGGCCATCACCAGGACTCACCATTGCGGGCCAGTTTTGGGGTAGTTCGGGAATTCACGAGGTTCTCCATCTCCAGATGAATATCTTTTGTTTCTCCAGTATCATACAGATGGCGCACCTGGCAGGAAGTTTACAAGTCGTAAAGAAGGAAAATCACATACCAAGTAACAAATTCCCTACTGAGATCACACTGACTGAAGTGGAAGGCTGGGGAAAGTGTAGTCAGAAGGTATAACGCCAACCTTAATCCTTTCTGGGATGCGGTGGGTCACGTACACACAAATGCACGTGAACTGTAAGAACCTGTGCCCAGAGACAGCCATGGAGGGCCCTCGCACAGTCTCTGCTGGGCCATTAGTGCCGCCCAGTGACAGCGGGTTTCCCCCACAAACACAGAGGCCTAGACACAAACACAGAGGCCTAGATGTAAAGTGAATAAAAAATTACTCTAGAACACAGGCAAATGCGTTGAATGGGCTGCTTTCTCAGAATTGTTGGGCTCCCTGGGGTTATTATGCTTTGTAAAATGTCACTCTCAGTGCAGTAACAAGGCTTTAAGACATTCTGAGTTGGCCGGCAGTATCTTTTACTTGCAGAGGGCCTTATCTTTCCAAGTTCTCTCAAGTGACCCGTGCTGTCTGCCTGCACAACGATCCTGGGAGCAGCAGGGATGGTGACCTCCATGGTACAGATGGGGAAACAAGTTCAGGGAAGGTGAGCGGCGGCCCCCGGGTCACGGTGACCGGTGGCAGTGACGCAGGTGCTTGCTGCACGTCCTGACTAGAGAACGAGGGCTGAGCTCCTGCACCGTCCACGGGAACCAGGAGATGGGACAGAGCCCTCCGGTCACCAGACAACCCGCTGCCCCAGCTGGTCAGTCTGCTGACGGCAGATGCCTCCCTCAGCCAACTGAGGAAGACGTCTGCTTGGATTGTGAAGGAACGCTGGGTGCGCCGGTATTCACGGCGTCTGACTGGTCCTGACCGTGGCCGGGACACGGATGACGGGCCAGGGGCGCTTACCTGGCTTGGCCGGAGGAAGCTGACGTTCATGTTGGGGTATCTGGTGACGGGGTCTATGCTGTACTGGCTGAAGTTCTTGCTCACATTCTCGGGGGTGGTCTGAGGCAGCAACCTATAAATGCTTTCCCTGCAACGACGAACAGCAGTGCGCTCAGAGCGGTGACGGCACCAGAAGCTCCTCCCTCTCCTTTGATAATATTTCTATTTTCTGACAGTCCAGGGTGGGACAAGTCCTCCTCCTTGACGGGTTGCCTCCAACCCCCCATCAGCCCTGGCTTCCCATCCCCACCATCTCAATGATCCCACCAGCACCAGACTGTTAGGGGCCAAGGAGAAGGGCAAGTCCACTGCTGTGGGCAGGGAGCCAAGCCTCACTCTACTTTACTGCTGCGCTGTTTTAGCAAGTAGGCCAATGTTTAATTTTTAAGAAAATCACTGATGAAAATAACTTGCCACCAAATTTACCCAGAGTACCTTAGGTAACAGACTTAAAAAATGGTATCGACCACTAATTTCATCCAGCAAATCCTCTTTCTCTAGTTCTGGTCAAGGCGCTTGTTCTTTATTAGCAAGCAAATCCGAGACCTCACCTCATCTGCAATTATCTGCTTCACGATATCTGACCGTTGAAAGTCAATGTTCACAAGCACTTTGTTGTTTCCCTTTGGATTCGAAGTCACTTTTAATTTCATTTCTTCTCTTATGTTAGTACATCCCCTGCTACCACACTGATTTCATTAGTACAAGTCTCTGTAGTTTAAGGACAGGAAGATTAAATGCACTATTTTCATGTATTGGGTTGGCCAAAAAGTGCCTTCGGTTTTTAAGTAAAAACTAAAGACACATTTTTCATTTTCACCAAGAACTTTATTGAACAACGTATTTATTACCCTTTTGTTCCACTACCTTCTGCCATTTTTCAGACAACTTCATAATTCCATCTTCCCAAAACTTTTTATCTTTTTGAGCAAACAACTGTTCCAGGTGGCTTTTACAGTCTTCCAGGGAACTGAAATTTTTTCCATTAAGAGAATTTTGTAAAGACCAAAATAAATGGAAATCCAAAGGTGCAATGTCTAGTGAATACGGCAGATGAATCAGAACTTCCCAGCCAAGCTGTAACAGTTTTTGCCTGGCCATCAAAGAAACACGTGGTCTTGCGTTATCCTGATGGAAGCGTATGCGTTTTCTGTTGACTAATTCCAGACGCTTTTTGTCGAGCGCCACTTTCAGTTGGTCTAACTGGGAGCAGTGCTTGTTGGAATTAATCGTTGGGTTTTCCAGAAGGAGCTCATAATGGAGGACTCCCTTCCAATCCCACCATTTACACAACATCACTTTCTTTGGATGAAGACCGGCCTTTGGTGTGGTTGGTGGTGGTTCATTTCGCTTGCCCCACGATCTCTTCCGTTCCACATTATGGGACAATATCCACTTCTCATCGCCTGTCACAACTTGTTTTAGAAACAGAATTTTTTGCTACGTTTAAGTAGAGAATCACATGAGGAAATATGGTCAAGAAGGTTTTTTTCGCTTAACTTACGTGGAACATAACCAAGCTGGTGCAAATGATTTTCAACGCTTGATTTGGATACTTTGAGCATGTCGGCTATCTCCCTCGTGGCGTAACGTTGATTGTTCTCAATTAAGGTCTCGAGCTGATCGCTGTCAAGTTCAACTGGTCTACCCGACCGTGGAGCATCGTCCAGCGAGAAATCTCCAGCACAAAACTTCGCAGACCACCTTTGACACGTTCAGTCAGTCACAGCACCTTCTCCGTACACTGCACAAATCTTTTTTTGCGTTTCAGTTGTGTTTTTACCTTTCTAGAAATGATAAAGCATAATATGCCGAAAATGTTGCTTTTTTTCTTCCATCTGCAATATTAAAATGGCTACACAAAAATTCACCAATTTTGATGTCTTTTTTTTTAATCTTTAAATTTTATTTTATTTACTTATTTATTTTTGGCTGCGCTGGGTCTTCGTTGCTGCACGCAGGCTTTCTCTAGTTCTGGCGAGCAGGGTCTACTCTTCATTGCAGCGTGTGAGCTTCTCATTGTGGTGGCTTCTCTTGTTGTGGAGCACGGGCTCTAGGTGCACGGGCTTCAGTAGTTGTGGCACGTGGGCTCAGCAGTTGTGGCTCGAGGGCTCTACAGTGCAGGCTCAGTAGCTGTGGTGCACAGGCCTAGTTGCTCTGTGGCATGTGGGATCTTCCCGGACCAGGGCTAGAACCCGTGTCCCCTGCATTGGCAGGCGGATTCTTAACCACTGCGCCACCAGGGAAGTCCCAGTAAGTCTTTTTTAAAATGCAGGCTGATATGACAGCTGTCACATACAATCTAACAAAATTGTTTCGAATGAAGTTAAAGACAACTAAGTGCTACTAGAGCCATCTTAGGGAAAAAACCGAATGAATCTTTTGGCCAATAGAAATTTATTTGTTCATGTAGCTGACACAAAGGAATCAGAGAGCATCCTTCAGTGTTACACAAAGATTCAGATACCACTCATCAGTAACAAATTTGATTTGAAAGGGATAAGAGAACATCACTTAGATTATATCATCTTTAGGTTTCTATGATTTTATGAATACCTATCTTGCCTTCCCTCTCCTAAACATAAAAACATCATTAGTGAAGAAGAGAAACCTGAACTCTGCCTGAGGAGAAAACCACTGACCCTCCTGTGTCACCGCGGAAGGACGCCCCTCCGGTTACCTCTCTGCCAGGACTTCCAAGGGGCTCCTTCCCAGAGACCAACTGCGCACCATCCAGGCCGAGTCCATAGCAGCTAGAAAGCCCCGGGCTATTCCTGTTCCCATTGGCCAAAAAGGCTACAGAAACAGAAAACAAAGAATTAACCTAAATTACCTTTTAAAAGAGGGAAACTAAACTAAGGAGGAGAGAAAGAGTTTGCTGTTGAAGAGCAGCTGTACCCTGCCCTTCCCTTCCCTACTTCACAACCTGCAGACGGGCAAGTCACAAAGCCTGCGGAACTGCCACCCACAGTGGCAAGCCTGGGCTCCCCGTGGCCTGGGGCCCTCCCCTGTACACTAGACCGCGTGGCGGCGTAGACACTTGCTCCCCAGCTGGGACCCCAGAGCTGCCCCTCAGTGCGATGCCCCCTCGCCAGGCCTCCAACCTGAACTGCCACCTCCTGCTGCTCAGCACTCACCTCCAGAAGGCTGTCCCCTACCAGGGCCACCAGCAGCTGGTGGCCACTGTGCTCCCGCACCAGGGCCGCGTTCTCGGAGGCGTACATGCACGTGAAGTCGAACATGGCCACATCGGGCTGCCCGTAGTGGTTGATGGCGAAGTCCAGGGAGGGCAGCTGCTGCTGGGTGGAGAAGTCGGCCGCCTCCCGGGCATAGCTCAGCAGGGCCTCCTGGTCCACATTCTCCCGGGAGAGCAGGAGCTCCGTGTCGGCGTAGTCCTGTCTCCAGAGGGAAAAGAGGCTCCGTGGAAACGCCCAGGCAGGGGCGCAAGAGCCCGCCGGCCACAGCCATGCTGCGCGTGCCAGACGGAACCTAGTTCCGCAGCCTTCCCCTCCCTGTTCCAAAAGCAGTCTTCTATGCAAACTCAAAAGAAAAGGGGGGAGGCTGTTTCTAAAGGAACGCAGGCTTTGCCGCCTAGAAACAGAGCCCCCGCTTTTCCATTTACTTGGAACAAGTCACTGCTTCTTCAGTCTAGTCCACTCCACCTCACGGAGTTGCTCTGAATACCAAATACAATGATTTAATGTGATGGTGCTCTGTAAACTGAAAAGCATTCATAGTTCAGGCTGCTATCAGCAATCACCGCCTTCTGGGCAACAGCTGGACCTACACGGGACACTCAACCTTGCATAGCTCATCGAACCCAAAGGAAGAACCTTAAAGCTTCAGTGCCAGAGGGATGAGGAGGTGGGGGCAATAGGAGTCCTGGGGGCCGGGAAGAAATACACTGAAAATGGAACAGAAGTTTTCAAAACAATACACAAGATTCTGAAAGGCCCCACAGTAATCCACCAACAAAGAAAAACAATGATGAGAGAAAAAGGGCTTTCCACAGAAAGGATCGAGAAACTCCTTTTCTGTTTTGGAGGCTCCTGGCACACTGAGCCAAGTCTTTCTTCTCAAGTGGGACCTAAGCTTTCCAAGTGCCCCTGATGGTACTTTCCGCTGGCACTACAAGATGTAAAAGCCAAACACAAATACTCAGGTTGGTCCCGGAAACTGTTTGTTCAACACTTAGTAAGTGGCCACCGTGGGCTCCAAGTCTTAGCTTAGTCCCAAGGCGTACCAGTGGGTTCACCGGCTATTTCTCACTGATAAAGCATCCAGCCAAATATATCTTGCTCATGCTTTTGGCAGAATGGGCTGTGCCCACTGCTCTGTCCTGTTCTCCTCACACGCATAAAGGGCCACGGGGCTGAGACACAGACACGAGGCCCACGAGCTCCCAGCTCCCAGCTCCCCAGCACCGCCTGCAGACAAGGCAGCACCATAACTCAGACTGAAGTCACCCGACTCATCATCATCCTGCAAAGACAAAGGACACCCTGAATTCAGCCGCCAGTCTGCGCTGGGAACTGCACAGGCCTGAATCACCACATCTGGTGCCTCTTCTCTCCACTCATCACACAGGGACAGTAATTCTCAAATCCAGACCAACAAGACCAAGTTAAGACTTAAGAAACTCTCCTTAAGGAGCCATCCACCTGTGGTTCTCTGAGTCCATATTCTGATCATCATCTCAGGGAATGTCATACAATTAGTCATCTGGAAAAAAGGCTTAGCTGGCCCTGGCTCTGGGTGAACAAGAGCCCTCACTGTCAGCCCAGAAAGAGGTCCAAATATAGCCCGATCCAGGCACTGTAACCATACCTGCAGTAAAACCAGAACCGTTCTCAGGCTCCCACAAACACCAGTTTTTGCTTCTTGGTCTAACTCCCTTCCCTCTATAACCCCCTCCCAAAAGATGACCTATTAACCAACCAATAGTCGGTCATATATGGAACTCACCATAACCACAAACAGAATCATCTGAAATTAAAATGAATATTTATGCATGAAATGCTATCTGAGATTTGCTTTGCACAGCCCAAAGTGGGAGTGGGGAGTGGGCTGGGCTACTCCTGGGACAGTGCTGGCCACGTGCTGACAACTGCTAATGCTGGATAACAGGCACATCAGGGTTCATCACACAAGTCTCTCCACTTTTGTTCACGCTTGAAATTTTCCATAACAAAAGATTTTTTAAAAAGTTAAACTAAAAAAATCAGAGGAGTACAAAGTATATGGTCCCAGGAGACGAGTGAGGCACTCATTTTCATCCCCTTGCAGGAAAAAACTCATCAGACAATAAAATTCTTTCTCTTGGTAATCACATGACCCAGTACAACATAAAAAGAGGTTTAAAAGAAATCCGTGACTCACATGCAGTATCACCCCTTTGTCCAGTAAACTCTGCTTTTTGGCTGTCATAACAAAATAGTGTGTGTCATCTTTGTAGTAGACGATGTTCTCCAAATCGATCCCTGCAACAGAGAGCAAACGTGCACGTAAGGCTCTGCTGAGATGAAGGTGGGTTAGGGCAGCCAGAGAGACTGTACTGGCCCACAGAGACCAGGGTTGTGGAATTCCAGACAGGGAAAGAGAAAATAAAAAAGGCACCTGAGCCTGATCCTCACTTCCTGCACATTTGTTCACGAAAAGGGGGGAGCTCTGGTTATCCTCACACTACTCTGCATTCACCTGACACCCTGTTATCCTAGCAACAGCAATCAATCGGAAGCAGAAACACGAGGATGGGAAGAAAGGAGAGGTTAACCTCTAGTAAGAGGGTTTGAGTCAGTTCTCAGGTTAAACCTCTTTGATGCTCGTCAAGGCAACGGGGGAATCTCCTAGACTCTCACGGGCAGGACAGACAACTGGATGCCTGGAAGTACAGAGTGCACTACTGGCTCTTTAATTCGATTAACCTGAAAAACAGATGCAATGGGAAGAAACCATGTTCTTTCAGAAAACAGGTAAGTGGAATTTGCCACACATTTTTGTTGCAGCAAAATGTCTAAGTGAATCCATCTATTCACAAGCTATCATACAACAACCTCATTTCTATCTAGCACGTGGTTTACTTCAAAGCCAAACAAACTCAGGAAAAAGAAGACACACTCAACACCTAGAGTCAGGTTCTGAACAAACCAGAGCTCCCCTCCAACAGCCGACGGCGTCAGGCACCACCACGCAGAGCCGGGCAGGGGGAAGGGCTGGAGGAGCAGCCCATCCCTGCAATGAGGACAAAGGACACCAGAGTAGGAGACAGAGACACAGCAAGCATACGCTCAGAACGAAGCACGGGAGTGAAGAAGGAGCAGAGGGGCAAACAACACAGCAGTAACACCGATGATCCCCCCCACCAAACCCTCCAAGAGAAAGATCACAAGCGGTATTTAAATTTCTATCCTTTTTGCTGTGGAGGCATTGACACCAACCTGTGGCTTCCCTCAGTTCCTGGAAAAATTTCTGGTTGAATATAAAAGCCACACCACTGATCTCTTCCACTTTGGCTTCTGCTGTTGTATTTCGGTTAATAAAATTTGCTGTAATGGCAATGGCCAGTTTGCCACGAAATTCTTTCCGACGAAATCCTGGAAGGAAAGAAATTTTCAGAGGTGGCAAAAGCTGGCTAAAGAAGGAAGATCATGTCACACAGGAGGGGTGCTGAGGAAGACATTAGGGAATATGGGGGATGGGAATCAATGGGAAGATTTTAGGGCAGCTCTCCTCTATCTGGAAATAAGGTGTTTACCTCCCAAAGACTGTAACAACCCAGGAAAGACGTCAAAGTCACCCACAACTAACACACCGCTGGAAATCTGACGGACCAGAACAGTACTCAGTACGAGGGGTTCCATTTCATAAAAAGGGACACCGTCTGCTTTAATAACTTAGGTTTAATCCTGCAATGTTCCCTGCTCACGGGTGGCTTGTCTCCCTGTGCCCTGCAGAAGTGGCCCAGTACCAGCTGGCGGGGCGAAGGTGGGGCCTGCCGTTCACCCAGCCTAGGCAGCGCATGCGTGAGGATTCTCAGGAGTGGGGCCTCTGAAGACACAAGCTCTTGGCAGGGTTCCTCCACATGAAGCAGGTGAAGGAGAGAGGAGCATTGCCCGTACCTTCCAAGGTGTTCCTGCGGCCATCCCCTCCAATGATCACTTCAAACTCATATTCTGATACAGGATGGGTTTTGGGGTGCACCAGGGCCCGCCAACCTATCCCTGTGGACGAAAAGTCAAAATGAAGGTTATCACCCAGACCCATTCATACATCTAAGACATCTCTAGGTACCCAGGTGGGCAGACTGCACAAAACCCCACGCCAAAAACACACCAGGCGTAAAAGCATGGGGTACAAACCAAAGAAAGAAGCCTCGAGGAAGGCTCACAAAGGAACGTCCCCACCACACGACTTCCTATAACGAATCCAAGCACCTGTAATGTCTAATACTATGTCAGAGGCCTCCTCATAAGTCAAAAGTCCCTCCAAAGACACAGGCTGTGCAAATGGAGACACCCCTTTAACTAGCTCTGAAAACAACCCTCAGATTCCTCTCTTCTCCCTGGATCTCATCTCTCCTCACCTCTTCAAGGCCCTTTTATCCCTCCTTCATTTGTTCACTCACGTTCATTTTCTTGGTCCTCAGGAGGCTCCACAAGTCCTTGGAATTCCACATTGACGTGGATTTCAATGCCTAGGATCAATGCTACTTTCAAAAGTATTAGCTGAAGCTGACGGATACCTGGGTGAACAGGAAGATTACAGGAGTGAGGGCCCACCGGGGGGAGAGGACCAGTCAGCATCACTGCCCCGGTCCCCCCGTCCACCAACGCAGAGTTTATCCAGATGCTCAAAGCCACCTACAGCAGGCGGCTTTTCCGAGCCATGCTCCATAGCGTCTTCCTTTCTTTCTCAAGGGCAAATACAACTCAGTGCAAGAGATGTTCTAGAGAGACACGCAGGCCTACCTCTCAAAAGCTCTGAGACAGAAGGAGACTCTCCCTTCCATCCTCCCTGACACAGAGCCACAGTGACCGAGCAGCACCTACGATCCTGACAGGACTCACCACAGGAGGCAGAAGATAGGCACCCCCAGGGGTGCTTCCAACTGGATACAAAGGGCTGCCCTGCTTCCTGAATTGCCCACGGCATCTCTCTCTCAGCCTGTTCCCTCACTGATCTTCACACACTCTTACCGCTGAGAGGGGATCCCTGAAACCAGCCTTAGTCTCTTACCATTCCCCCTCCCACCACTGGTCTACGGCTGCAGAAACTAAGGCTCAAAACGATTGAAAATCTTGCTCATTATCATAGTGAGACTTATTTATTTGTTCAGTGTCCAATGAGTAGTTCCCAGGTGCCAGACACGGACGGCCCCAGGTACACTGAGAGAAAGTCTGGGCCCTGATGTGGGACCCTCTCAGCTCCAAGACAAATCCTGCCACACACAAGGCAGACAAGTCCGCTGACACACTGACCTCGGTCCTCTGTTAACACCGACTGCCTACAGGCTGTGACCAATGTGCTAGGAATACGTGCTAGTCCTCCACGCAGCTGTCTCGGCTATCTCCCCCACTTTCCACCCTTCCACGTCACACTCCCAAAGACTTGTTAAATCCCCTGCTGGCGCACATCTCATTCCTGCAGATGGCTGCTACCCATTACAGCCTGACAGATGCACAGAGTGCTTCTGCTGCCGGTGGAATGTGGCATCTGCTGGCCAGCGTCTGATAAACTGGCACGACTGCTTCAAAGAGCAAAGGGTTGAGTAGCTGAATGTTTACAGGACACATCTGAGGAGCTCAGAACAACAGTTCCTTGATAAGTCTGTCCTGCAATCATTAATGGTGATCAACAGACAAGACTTCAACTTCATAATGTAGACAACAGTCTGTTCTGAACCGCTTTTCAGAGCGGCATGAAAACAAAAGCACCGTCTGCATTTTCTACTGCCTCGAGCACAGGCCCAGGCTGAGCTTGGAGGGGACAGGAGGAGAGCAGGAGCCCTCCACGCTGCAGACCTCATGAGAATCACTCGGGCAAAGGGATCCCGCTATCTACCTGCCATTCACAGCTAGACTAGGAGTCCGCTTCTTCCATCACTGTGGCTCCCCAGGACCATCCCCAGAGTGTTTTTTCTCACATTAGGAGAGTACCCACCTAGCACATCACAGCAAGCCGCATACCTCGTGCTTCTCCCATCGGACTAAGAGCCACCAGAGGGTCAAAGCCCAAACTGGCAGTCTGTTTCCTAGCTTGGCCCCAATCCTATCCCGGCCCCAATCCTATCCCACCCACTGCCAGGGCTCAGTAAGCGCTCAGGACGTTAGAATTCCTTAAGCTAAACTCATTTCATAGGAGACACACTGGTAGTTAAGAATCTCAGGTTACAGAACCACCGGAGGGCAGGTATTTTGACTCCAAGCTGAGTGTGTTTTCTACACAGTAGATACTAAGGACGTCAGCACACACTAGGCTGCTGAGTACGAATTCCTCCGGTAATCTGCCTGCCTCTTTCTCCTGAAAAATGAGTAGAGGGTAGGGGTGGGATCCTACAGGAGAACTGATTTTACTTACTGATGTGGTCGATGGCTCCAGCACAGAACTTGCCGTAGAACTTCTTGGCACCCAGGCCTCGCAGATCGTGTATGGTGAATGGCCAGAGATGCAAGACATTGTTGCGGGAGAAGGCATCTCGCTTCTCAATCACGACCACCTTGGCTCCCAATAAGGATAAATCGATGGCTGTGCGGAGACCGCAGGGGCCAGCTCCAATGATGAGACACTGAAAAACACAGCTGCTTTCAGGGCGAAGGGAGTACCTCTTGAGCGCATAACCACCATTCCCTAAAGCCCCCCAGTAGGGCTATGCTCCCCATGACCAAGAAACTTTCAAACCCATCCGGGTCAGAGCGGAGTGCCTGCAATGGCTTCACAGAAAAGCTGTGGGCGCTCTGGATGGAGGAGACTTAACTGTAAGTGCTGGACAGAAACTCAGACGCGGCACCTGCAGATCACATTACCTGGGTCCTCACATCAACACACAATATGAAGATCACATCTCATCTCTCAACAACAGGAGAAAACCTTCTGGAAGGTTTCTAAGTCAAGCAGGTCTCTGTCCACGGAGGCACAGATCATTAAATACACAGCCAAGCAATCTTAGGGTCCTGGAATGGACCTACCACTTGAGAGACTCCCAGGTGGTAATTTTCAAGAGCCAAAGATCTATGTGCAGAAAAGAGTTCTAAAATCACCAACTTTAGACTGAAAATCCAGGGAAATGATCTTGAAGATCCATATTCTAGAGAAGTACTCAGGGTGAGACCACACACTTATCTTAACTAGTTGGCATGCACGTTCAGAAGAAAGACATGCACTGTTTCTGGCTTCCAATTCCTTTTATCCTTTTATTCTTTTTCCATATAAATTTATTTATTTATTTATTCCATATAAATTTTTTTCCATATAAATTTATTTATATTTTTAATTTTTATTTTTAATTTAAATTTTAATTTAATTTTATATTTTTAATTTTTATTTATATTTTTATATTTTTAATTTATTTATATTTTTATATTTTATATTTTTTATTTTGGCTGTGTTGGGTCTGTGTTGCTGTGCACAGGCTTTCTCTAGTTGCAGCGAGCGGGGGCTACTCTTCATTGTGGTGCGCGGGCTTCTCATTGTGGTGGCTTCTCTTGTTGCAGAGCATGGGCTCTAGGTGCGCGGACTTCAGTAGTTGTGGCTCGCGGGCTCTAGAGCGCAGGCTCAGTAGTTGTGGCACACAGGCTTAGTTGCTCCGCGGCATGTGGGATCTTCCCGGACCAGTGCTCAAACCCATGTCCCTTGCACTGGCAGGCAGATTCTTAACCCCCGTACCACCAGGGAAGCCCCTCCAATGCAGCCAAAAATAAATAAATAAATTTTTATATATATATAAAAACTCTAGAGCGCACTTGAATTACTTGCATTTTGTGGATGAATATCTACCCAAATGCAAACCAACACAGGGCAAGTTAAGGCTCCTGAAAGGACAGTAACAACAGTCATAAAGTCATCTGCAGCTTCATTTCCCTGCTAGCTTTTCCGAACTTCTCACAGAAAGTGCTCTTACTAAGGAGAAGAGCAGGAATGTATTACCTTTCTCCTCTCCCCACGCCTCTCCCTGCACAGGTGACTGCGCATCTCGGGTCTTTCCCCAGGCCTACCCGTTTCATGGAAACTCTATTTCTCTCGATTGTGAAGAAAGCAAAAGAAATACTTTAGTTTACAAAGCCCTTGCTTATCAAGATAGACCTCTGGAAAATGGATGAAAAGAGGTCTGAAGCCTGTGGGAAGAAAATCCCCAAGTTGGCAAATACTCTACACCTTACCAGAGGCTGAGTCTGGAACAATGACTTTGCCCAGCACCAGGCTGCCACGGTCAGACAGGACACTGACAGGGCCTGGCTACCTCTTTGCTCAGAGGCCTGCATCCTCCTAACAGTCTGAGATTCAACTAGAACCTCAGCAAAATCAAACAACTCCTACGGTGTTTGACTTCAGGGTTGTTCTCAGTAGCTGAAACCCCGAATGTTCCTATGTGAATCCACGGGATAAGAATGGGGCACACAGAACAGTCGAATGAACGAACACAGGTAGTGGATCCACAAAGTTCTGCCGCAGTGTGAGCTTGACGGCCTCCCTAGGCTGTGGCCTAAGCAGCCTTGTCCTCACCAGGCTACCTCCACCCAATGCTCTCTCCTTCTCCAGCTGAGTCCTTGGGTCAGTGCCCAGGGCCTGGGCGGCCGCCCCTACCTTAGTGTTAGTGCACGCCTTTCCCTTCTTGTAGTCTTTGTGGCTGCCCCGCTTGTCCAGCTTTGCCCAGAGGGCCTTGGCTCTCCAGTAGTTGAGCTTGGACTTGAGCTTGTGGTAAAAGGAGCGGTGGTCCTTAGGCTTCAGTTCCAGGTGGTCGCAGAGCTCTTGGAAGGCCTTGAGGGTCCCCTTGCAAGTGGTGGCCTGCACGAACCGGTCAAAGAGGATGTGAGCCCGATTCGTCGCCTCGTTCTTACGTTCCTCCATGTCTCCCCACTCTCAGGCCCCTGTCAAATGGGGCGGTGGGGGGGGCTGTCGATCCACCTGACGCCGTCACGTTAATCTAATAAAGAAAGAAAGAGGAACGGTTAGCAAATCCAAAGCTGCATCTAGAAACGTTTTCTAGGAGACATAACTCTTTCCAGAGTGCACTTCCTAAGTGTTGCAGGCGTTCGTTACACAAGCGTAATAAGCTGCCGGTGCTCTAGACTCCAGGCACCGTCTGAGACACCGCGGATGGAGAAATGAGGAAGACTGCAGTTGCTTTCAAGGCTCTTACAGTTTAGCGGGTGAACAGAAGCTTAGATGTGCCCTACTAAGTGTCAGGGAGAGAGAGGCTCAAGGGATGTGGGAACACAGGGGAAGAGCGCCTTCATCACGGGGGAGGGATCCTCATCCAGGATGAGCCTCTGAGGGACGACAGCTGAGGGTTTCAGGATGAATTAGTGTCAGCCAGGCAGGCAGGAAGCACAGGACGTGGAAAAGGAAGTAAACTGGAAGGCTTGCAAGGGACTCTTACAGACGAAAGGGTCAGGGATGTCTCCCGTGGAGTGAGTGGTGAGCCCAGGCCGAGGGATTACAAACAGAAGCCCTCATCTGTGGCGGGTACCCTGTTACAGCTGAGCTGCCTCAGTGGAGGGGCTCACCAGGCAGTCGGCTGAGTCGGCTCGGGGGGCACAGCACACAGGTGGTAGCTGACCTGTGAAGGCCCGTCAGATGACACGGGGGAGCCCTGGGCTCTGGGGGAGATCTGGACTCAGCGAGGGAGGGGCTGGCAGCCAAGGACGAGCGCTCTGAAGAGCTTCTGAGGCGCAGCGGAGAGGTCTGAGAGCAGAGCCAAGGTCGGCGTTTAGGGACTGAAGTCCTGCCATGCGGATGGCACGTGGCAGGTAGGAGGATTTTACAGCCATTCCATTTTGCCCACAAAGAAACCTGACAGCAGTAATGATGCTGTCTATACCTCCCACTTATCAAAAACCTCCAGCACCTACCAGCCTACGTTTGCTGGTAGAAGCTTCAAGAAGGGAGGGGCCCCACATGCGCTCCTTCACCCACTCCCTGCCTTGGGTCTGTACCACGCTTACTTGTCATCACTACGGAGAACTGTTGCTGGGGGCGGGAGGCAAAGGGCCAGAGGCTGGAACAGGGCGAGCAGAGAAGCAGGGCAGCGCAACAAGACGAGCAGCACCTCGGCCCTGGGTCCACGCGCGCTGGGCCCGGGCTGCCCCACTCGGCCTCAGTTCTCCCTCGCGTTAGATGAGGTGAGGGTGGATGCCCGGCGTTCAGTGTGGGAAAACCCTCCCAGCCACAGGACTCACGCCCGGGGCTCCAGGCGACTTCCCGTCGGGTGACAAACAGGGCTGCGCCAGAGCTCTGCTTTAAAGAGGACCTGCTCGTGGAGATGGCAGGGGATGGAGGAAGGGAGCTGCTGATCTACTGTGTTGGGGGAGGAGGGGTGGAAGTGAGAAGTGACCCACTGTTTAGTGAACCAGCCCAGGGCAAAGGGAGCCACCAACCTATGTGCTGATGAGACCCTCTGCTTGCCTCCCCAGGCCTGGAAGAGCCCCACGTCCCGTCCTGAAGCTCTTACAGGCGGGAGAAGCCCCCTTGGGAAGCGGGAATAAGATTCTGCTTCTTTCCACACTTTACCACGTTATTATAAGGTTGAACTGAACCAACTGGAGGTGTGGGTGGTTTCCTGAGAGAAGGCAATACCTAAATACCAGGAACTGCCACTTTCCTCTTGTGTTTTCTGTGTCAACAGACACAGCACTTGTTCTGTGGAGGCCGAGGTGAAGATGGTAATTCTTTACCTGAAACACACTGACTTGGCTTCTCATCTCAAATACATCACTAACTCAACAACCCCTCCTATGCACACTGCTGAACAACAGCTTGTCCCAACAGCCACGTGGCCAAGAGCCCAACAAGAAATGGAATTAACTGGAACTAACCTTCAGTTTCCCCTAAATAAAAGTTTATTCTAGGTAGCGCTAAGCAGCAAGATAAATATTTTAAAGTTTCTAAAGAGAGCCCATTCTTCTTCTTACAAGTCAATGCTTATCCTAGAAACTGCAGGTAGTCAAAAGACGGCTTGTAAGTGGTAGAGAAAACCAAACATGCTCATCCAGAAGCAGAAGAAAGGGTAATAACCCACGACTAGAAACAAGGGTCCCGGGTGTTGCCCGTCGGGGCCTCTGCGGCTTTATTTGCTTTGCTCGTGAGGCCAGCAGACAGCACTCCTGCCCCTGTGTGCCCCACCTGTATGCACAGCTCTCTCGAACTCCACCAGAGTCACAGTGTTTAGAAAGCTTTGAACACACCGGCTCTGATCTCTCTGCCTCTCGTCGAGAAAGAAAATGATTTTTCTTTGTTCCTAAACAGCAGCAGCCACCTTCCACTCCCTGCCAGGATCTGGAGCCCGAGGCACCACCGTGTTCTAGCTGACACCAACACGCTCAAGATCCTGCGACATGCATTTCTAAAGGCCTTTCCCCTGTCTCACCCCACCCTAAAAGAGTCTCGGCATTTATTTTCAAAGAAGAATTCTGATGTGTGGGCTAACACCCCCTTGGTTGGCTGTAGCCCACCCTGTTTGAAACAAACATTTACTTCCAAAGAGCTGAGCACTTGCTCAAACCAAACCTCACCACAGATGAACACCTTCATTAATAACTGGCCCCCAGTCCTTCTGCTGATGCAAAACACTTTCAAATGAACAGGTTCCAGCCGCTCCCGGACAGCTGCAGAGAGCCTGCTTGCAAGAGGCAGACAGGGAGTAAGTGCCCAGTGTAAGAGAGTTCCACCTGCAGGTCACTAATGACAACAGATAAGTAGAGGGAAGCTGGTTCCTGGAACAATGTGACAGGCACCCGAGGTAAGACTACACAAGACCAATTCCCTCGGGCTGCCTCAGCTTTCCCCCTCTGCAAGCCAAGTGGCCGTAGCAGAAGACACTCCAGTGTCTGTTCTGCAGCTCTGCTGGCGGGACAGCCTCGTGCAGCCTGGGGACTACCCGGCACTGGGTTCACGCTAAGAGCAGCTGGGCAGACGGCAGAAGGACCACTCCCGCCATCGCCCTCATGCCCTCATTCCTGAACGTCAAACCCAGGTCGTGCTCCTCCGGGCCTCTCCTGGACCACCCCCATGTGCTGTACGTCCCACTAGCCAGGGAAAATCAACAGTCATAAGCGCAGGAGCCTACATACCAGGAAACCTGGCCGGAAGGTGCCAGAAATCCTGAGGACTGAAAGGTCAAGGTGTGGAAGGAAGGGACAAGGGAAGTGAGGAGCCTGAGGAGAGACGAGAAGAGGTGAGGCCAGCTCTCCGCATGTCAGTGCGATCTCTGCCACCGGCAATGGCCTGCGAGTTCCGTCCCACAGCAGCTGACTGCTGACTCAGAAGCACACTCCTTGGCTGTGGAGGAAAGTGCTAGAGAGACAGCCTATGAAGTGCATGCAGGAACAGAGTTTATGTCTCTATTTATAAGAGTAAAAGGTTGTCACTGACTCATGGCTCAGTCTCTAGCTCTTAGAATAGATGGGTGGTTATTTGAGGGGTGGGGGAGACTTACCTTTAAAAATAGAAAAAGGAAAGAGAATCAAAACAACAAAATAAGAATTATACTTCAAGAGTAAGAAATCAGAGCCAAGTTTGGTTAATTTTCTCCCTAGCCACTGCACCACTAATATACTGGCACATGTGCAAATCTGACTCTTACAAAGGATCTACGAAATGCTCCTTTCCTAGCCCATGCAGTCAGAGGCGTGACTTGTCTAAACAGACCTTAGAAGGAAGGCAGATAGGAAGACATGTTTTACAATGTCATTAGGAGGAAAATTAGATGACAAATGCACTTCAGATTACAGAGATTCCTTCATGTTTTACAGAAACAAGGACCAAAGTAGCCAAATGCCTTGAGCTCTTGGTCAGTCTTTCTGCAAAAGAGCCGCTCAGGCCACCACCATCTGTGGATGGGGCATCTGATTGAATCAGACTGTCTGGTAATGAAACTCCTCGTCGCCCCAACTGCTTCCCAGCTCCTGTCTCAAAGGCCTCTCATCTCTCATGGCCCCAAGATAAGGTTCTCTAGGTCCCAAGGAAGCAAGCTCAAAATACAAGAAGGAAAGCAGTCCTTCTCACAATTCTTGTTGCTGCCTTTGTTCCATCCTTAGTTCTTCTCTGACTTTCCATCCTATTTAACATCAAATGGACACTCGGCGGGATGCTGAGGACACCGGAAACCAGCCCCCGTGCCCCTCTCCATTCCACGGATCTGCTCTTTAGTCCCACGCACCGGTCCTCATCCGCGCCTGCGATTGCACAAGCGCGTGACTGGAATGGCTCTCTCCTCCACCACCTCAGGGCTTCATCAGGGCAGGGACCGGGTCTCTGCAGCTTCAGCCTGACCTGCAGTGGGAACACTCTAGTTTCTGTGGAGTTGACAAGGGAAAAGAATCCCTAGTGGGAGTCTGTCTGGAGGTCCCTGCGTGGCTGGGGGAGGTGGAGGAGAAGCGGGGGGATGTTACAGAGGAGAGTTCTATCTAATGTGCCACCAAAATGGGGTGTCTAAGAACACAGTCAGCCTGGGCAGGGGAGAGCAACTAGCAAAAATGCAGCGCTTTTGTTATGGATTCTCACACTGCCTTATTCTAGGAGGTGGAACGGCCCTCTCTAGAGGGGTCTGAGAAGAGCCTGGACCATGACCTCCGGGTTCTCTTCCAAGTCTCCAATTCTGAAAGACGCTAACCCCTAATGTTGTATCTTCTCAAAACTTTTTATTTTACTTTCTTTGACAGCAACCTATTTCTTCAGGAAAAACACCTACACAATTGACCAAGGAGTCAGAAATGACCTCTGCCCATAGAGAACAGACTTGTGGTTGCCAAGGGGGAGGGGGAGAGGGAAAGGCATGGACTGGGAGTTTGGGGTTGGTAGATGCAAACTATTACATTTAGAATGGATATACAACAAGGTCCTAATGTATAGCACAGGGAACTATACTCAGTATCCTGTGATAAACCATAATGCAAAAGAACATAAAAAAAAGAATGTATATATGTATGTAACTGAGTCACTTTTCTGTACAGCAGAGATTGACACAACATTGTAAATCAACTATACTTCAATAAAAAATTTTTTTAAATATATATAAATGGGATCATTAAAAAAATAAAATATTGAAGGGTCAAAAAAAAATAAAATATATCTAAAACATAACTTAAAAAAAAAAAAGAAAAGAAATGACCTCTGTCTCTGTCACCCCAAGCAAACAGTAACAAGTCCAAGTCAGAACCAAACACCAGTAAACATAATGGCTGATGCCGATGCAAATGCCAATGTCTGTCCCAAATAACCCGGGAAAACAAAGAGTCAAAAAGAACAATGCCCCAGCCCCAGTGTCTCAGGAAGAGTATCTTCACCTGCAAAGTGAAGGTAATGTCCAATGAATCACAGGGTTTTGCAGGAACTGAGGTAATGAGTGCAAAATGTGTAGCAGTGCCAGGCGCACAGCAAGACCCAGTAAATGGCAGGAGTGTTGTTATTATCTAGTAGTTTATAATCCCATCAACAAAAGGTTATACTCAGCTAAATAAGTGGCTACTATAACAGAATGAGAGAACTCAGACAGCTCTGTCCTTTGAAAGAAAGAAAAATGTTGTAAAACTTCCTTTGTCCCTCCCTCACTCTTCACCCTCCCCACTCCACTTGTCCCAGAAGGTGTGACAATGGCATTGGGCAGGAGGGGCTAAAGGATAACACCAGAGTGGGCAAGTTCCTGCCAAACTCAGATGTTCAAACAAGAAAGATACAAGGACTGTCAGTGACAGTGAAAACAGCCAACACTGAATACTTATTGGCGGTCAGATCCACACCGCATCTCCACCGTCACCACAATCTACCACCTGCATTTTGCAGGTGGAAAACTGCTGCTTAAAGACGTTTAAACGTCACACAGCAGGAAAACGGTGCTGCCAGGTTTTGCATCCAGAGCCCAAGGCCAGAGCCATTTGAAGGAAGAACCACCTGAGAACACAGCTTGAGAAACAAGAGCTCATTAGAACGACATCCCCGGTCCAGAACCTCCGGGAGGAGCGCTCCGGGTGAACTTAGCAAGGACACACAATACGAGATTCTTTTTCTTCTCACAATTCATCGCTGTATGGGCTCCTTTGAAATGGAGCCCTTTCTTAAATGGAGGTCAGGGCACTCTGGGGTCACAGTGACCCTCCGAGTGGCGGCTGAAAGGCTGAGCGCTCCCCAGCCTGCATCCCTCAGCAGCTCTCGCACCTGAGCCAGCATCAGCACCTCTCAGGAGGTGATCACAAAGCATTTCTGAATCACCCAATGCTACTCCACTAGCTGCAGGAACTCAGGGCAGGACAGGAGGTGAATCTCAACCTATCCACTACCAAGGGTCCAGAGCTGAGGGACAGAGACCAAAAGACCAACCCCTTCCTGCCCACAAGTCTGAGAGCCTTGTTATGATCCAGGCTGTCAGGGTGAGGAAAGGGCCTCTGGCTGGGGAGAGAGGCTCACTGAGGTTGTGGGAAAGCGCAACCAAAAGCTGTTCTTCTGCACAAGGGCAGGCCCCGGTCCACGTAGCTCGGCACTGTGTACCCAGTTCCCGGCACATAGTAGGTGCTCAATGAGGTTCTGCTGACTAGAGGACTACCCAGCCACCTGCACTTGTGCAGGCTCGGGAAGTGGTCTGCCTGGCAGCCGTGCAGGGTGACCTCGAGGGCCACTGCTGGACAGGGGCTCAGAGAACACCAAAGCTGCGGCAGCCCAACGGGGTCCCGATACTCCCGCAAGGACGGCTGTGGAGCTGTAGGGAAACACCTCTGGTATCTCCTGCTCCTGGGGGCAGACCCTGCAGCAAAAGCTTTGTAAACACATGAACTGCTGGCAAGAGGTTAACGTGGCACCGAATCTAATCTGGGGTTTCTCAGTTGTCTGGTCTGCCTAATACCAACCGCCATGAATCACAAAATATACGATGGTCAAGATCCGAAGGACCACCCAGTGTGACCAGCCACCCCACACCTGCATCTTCTGTGTACCGACCACAACACACAAACAGCTGAACCGACAGGCGGCTTTCTACCTTGTGAAGCAGTCTTCACCATCTTTGAGCAGCTTGAAATGTTAATTTCCCAAGGACACAATTTCTAGGTAGAAGACCCCATAGTTTTTTACTCCATGGTCCAAAATTTCCCCTTGGAAGTATCCAGAACAAAATTAGTTCCTCTTTTACAGGCCAGCCGTCCAAACATCTGCTATCTTCACATCCTCCTCAGTTCCTTCAACCATTTCTCTTTTGACGTGGCTTTCAGTTTCTTCACCTCAGCATTCTTCCATAAGCTCCTACGATCATGTCAATACCCATCTCATCTGCCCTCCCCCCGTGACGATGAACACGCCCACGTGAAGCAACCCGTGTGCACCGATCCCACCCCCCTTACTCCACCACACACACTGCCTCCTGCACTGGTCCTCTCCTCCTGCATCAGTCCCTCCCCCAAAATGAACTATTCCCACTGACGTAGGCTCTCATCTTTAAAAACCCTGCCCTGTCCCCATCTCCTCTGACTAGTGTACTCCACTCCCCAGAAGAACGGTCTGTGCTTGTGGTCGTGACTTCCTCTCCCACTGTCCTTGAAACCTACAACAATTAGGCTTCATTCCCACTGCTCCACATAAACATCTCATCAAGGACACAGTGATTTCCACACTGTCAAATCCAACGGCCAGTTCTCAATCCTAGTTTCCTCCACCAGCCCAGAGCTCGAGTCAGCCCACCACGCCTCTTCTCGGCCCTGGGACACCACCCTCCTGGTTCTCCTCTGGCCTCTACAGATACTTTCCTGTGTCCTTTACTGGTCCCTCACATATCCCCACCTTTCGCATGTTGAAATGGCCACAGGGTCACTTAGTCTTTGGGTCTCTTCTCAATCTACATCCACTCCCTGAACATCAGTGGCTTCCTAACTTTTTAAATCGTACACACAGTTCTCTCTCTATATAGTTTATGTAAATGTAATTTTTCTTAACAACAAAGCTATTTTTAATTTCAATCAATCAAAATTTTGTAGCTTTTAGAATCTATTGCTCAAGACTGCACATAAGCAACTTAAATGCAAATTATACTGGTAGCGCTTAGGGGAAGCAGGCTGTGTACTTTGTTTTTTTTGCTCTCCACTTCTATTTGATATGTTTTATTAGTTATCTGTTTTATACATATTAGTGTAAATATGTCAATCCCAATCTCCCAACTCATCCCACCACCACCACCCACCCCCGTAAATGTAATTTTTGAAAAATGTCACAAGTTACCTTTACTACTGAAATATTCTGACGTTTTCTGTTCTCTCATTCTTTAAAGTTGCTGGTCCCCACTGTATTGTTTTCATGACCCATTAATGAGACACAACCCACTTTGAAAATCTCTGCCCTCCATGTCCCCCAGTACCACGGCTTTAAGTATCCATTTTACGTAGAGATCATCACTGGTGCACAAATTTATTTTCTCTCCTCTGAACCTGTAAAACCAACTGCTTATTTGACATTTCTACTTGGAAATTTGACAGGCATCTCAAACTTAACATGCACACAACCTTGATTCCCATTCCTATCCCGAGCCTGCTTCTTCCTTAGTATTCTCTGCATCTCAGCAAATGGCACCAACATCCAGCCAGCTGCTCAATCTAAAACCCTTAGAATTATGCTAATTTCTGTCACATCCCATAGTCAGTTCTTCAGTATCTTCTGTCTGTTCAATATTCAAAGTACAGCCCAATCCAACCACTCTCCACCATCTTGTCCCCCACCCTCATCAAAGTCATTTCATCCCTCCCTTGGGTTCCTCCAGAGCCCCTCCCTGCTGCCACCGTCCCAGTTCCAGCTCCCCCGAATGTTTTCCAATAGCAGCCTGAGCATTCACTCAGTGTTGGTCCAATCAGGTTACACCTCTGCTCTAAGGCTCCACGGCTTCCCAGCTCAGAGTTAAATCCGAAGTCCTCACAATGGCCTCTGAGGCCCGGAGTGACCTACCGCACTCCCGTCTCCTACGCTCCTTAGGCTCTAGCCAGACTGGCCTCCTTCTTGTTCACCAAGTACCCCCAGCAGCGGCCACCCAGGTCTCTGCATGCCCGGTCTCCCTGCTGATGCTCTCCACCAGATGGCCACACGGCTTTTGTTTGTTTGTTTTTTATTTATTTATTTTTGGCTGTGTTGGGTCTTCGTTGCTGTGCGCTGGCTTTATCTAGTTGCGGTGATCGGAGACTACTCTTCGTTGCGGTGTGTGACCTTCTCACTGCAGTGGCTTCTCTTGTTGAGAGGCACGGGCTCTAGGCACGTGGGCTCAGTTGTTGTGGCTCACGGGCTCTAGAGTGCAGGCTCACTAGTTGTGGTGCACGGGCTCAGTAGTTGTGGCTCGAGGGCTCTAGAGCGCAGGCTCAGTAGTTGTGGCGCACAGGCTTAGTTGCTCCACGGCATGTGGGATCTTCCCGGACCAGGGCTAGAACCCACGTCCCCTGCGTTGGCAGGTGGATTCTTAACCACTGCGCCACCAGGGCAGCTCCCCACAGCTTCCTCTTCACCTTCTTCAGGGCTTTGCTCAAACACCACCTCGTTAGAGAACCCTTTCCTGACCCCCCCCACAGACGAAAGAGAACCCACCTCCCATTTCTCTTTAACCCCCTCACCTTGCTTCATTTTTCCTGTGGCATTTGTTACGACCTGACATAGTGTATGTGACTTATTTGTGTATTGTCCATCTTCTCCAGCAGAATGTAAGCCCCAACTATAAAGAAAAGAGCTCGACTGGAATGTGCCCCTCACTGCCGACACCACCGCACAGAACAACCCCCAAATCTTTATCACTAATGTGCTGCTTCTAAAATCTACCCCCATATTTATGTGCTTTGCTTTCAAGACCCACTGGGACCTTTCAACTATCTTTACTAAAACTCATCTTGTTTGATTCAGCCAGAATCACAGATGCAGCTCCCATCTTAGCGTTAAAACAAACATTTTTACCATGGCCTACAAGGCTCTAGAACAGTGTTTCACAAACACTTTATACTCTTAAAAATATACTCTTAAAAATATACTCTTAAATATACTCTTAAAAATATACTCTTAAAAATATTGAGAACCCAAAGATCTATCAATACTTACTGCATGTGAAGTTAAAACTGAGAAAAATTTCAATATTAATTCAGTTTGAAACAATCCATTACACAGTAACATAATTAACATTTTTTTCATAAAATATTTTCCAGAACAAAAATTTAGTGATTAGAGTGATAATGTTTTTACATTGTTGCAAATCTCCTCAACGTCTGGCTTATTTAAGACAGCTGGATTCCCACGTCTGCTTCCTGCACTCCATCTGCTGCAGTATCACGTATCATGCAGCCTCTAGAAAACTCCACCATACACTCGTGAGCAGAAAAGAGGGGAAAAGGCAAGTGTTTCCAGCTTAGTATCATTGTGAAAACAGCGTTAAGCTCACGGACCCCCCCGAAGAGGTGTCGGAGAGCCCCTACGAGATCCGCACCCCATGCCCTTACCTCTCTCACCTCCTGCTACTGCGGCCCCCTTGCTCATCCCCTCCGGCTTCCTTCCTGCCCCGCGAACACACTCTCCCCTCAGCCTGGCCACTTGCTGCTCCTATGTCTGAAATATTCTCCCCCAGATCCAGTCACACATTCAAAAAATACTACTGGGCATCTGTTGTGTGCCGAGCACTTTTCTTTTTCTTTTTCCATAATTCTTTTTTTTAATATATTTATTTTATTTTATTTATTTTTGGCTGCATTGGGTCTTTGTTGCTGCGCGTGGGCTTTCTCTAGTTGTGACGAGCAGGGGCTACTCTTTGTTGCAGTGTGTGGGCTTCTCATTGCGGTGGCTTCTCTTGTTGTGGAGCACAGGCTCTAGGCACACGGGCTCAGTAGTTGTGGCTTGCGGGTTCTAGAGCACAGGCTCAGCAGCTGTGGCATGCGGGCTCAGTAGCTGTGGTTTGTGGGCTCTAGAGCGCAGGCTCAGTAGTTGTGGCTCATGGGCTCTAGAGCGCAGGCTCAGTAGTTGTGGCTCATGGGCTCTAGCGTGCAGGCTCAGTAGTTGTGGCCCGTGGGATCTAGCGTGCAGGCTCAGTAGTTGTGTGCCGAGCACTTTTCTAGGCTCTAGAAATAACACAGTGAACAGAGAGAAAACCTGTCCCTGCCTCCCCAGGTGCCCGTCCTCTGAAGGGGCTGACAGGTGTGTGATGCACCCTCACCACCCTTGGCTGTTATTCGAGTGTCACCTCCTCAGTGTGGCCTTCCCTGACCACACCATTTAAAACTGACCCCCCCATCCAGCTTAGCCTCTTGCCCTGTTTTCCCCGAAGCACTCACCACAGTCTGATGTACTATAAATGCCATTTACTGTCTTCCTCTCTAGAATGTGAGCTCTACGAGGACAAGGATTTTTGCCACTTTGCTCCCTGCTGTATCGTCGCACCCACAATACGTCCTGACTCAGAGCAGCGCACAACAACTGCCTCTTTTTTGTTGTTGTTGTTTTAATTTAATTTATTTATTTATTTTTGGCTGTGTTGGGTCTTCATTGCTGTATGTGGGCTTTCTCTAACTGTGGCGAGCGGGGGATACTCTTCGTTGTGGTGTGCGGGCTTCTCATTGCGGTGGCTTCTCTTGTTTTGGAGCACAGGCTCTAGGCATGCGGGCTTCAGTAGTTACGGCACGTGGGCTCAGTAATCGTGGCTCGTGGGCTCTAGAGCTCAGGCTCAGTAGTTGTGCACACGGACGGGCTTAGCTGCTCCGCGGCATGTGGGATCTTCCCGGACCAGGGCTTGAACCCGTGTCCCCTGCATTGGCAGGCGGATTCTCAACCACTGCGCCACCAGCGAAGCCCAACGACTACCTCTTGAATCCATGAACAGATGCGTGACATCGGGGGTTCAAGCAGAATTCTGTTGGGACGTGAGATGGAAGTCACCAAATGAAAATGGGCTGAGAGCCACCAGGTTGGGAGCAGGAACATGCAGATCCGGGAATCCTACAAGGGGACCCGCGCCTTTTCCACAGCCACACCTGCTCTGGACCCTCCCTCTATAGACCCCTCCGGCAGACCCCTGCACCCACGCAGCAGGAGAGGAGAGCCGGACAGGAGCCAAGCCCTGGAGGTAGCTTTGTTTTCACAGCCAAATGGTTTCAGAGTAACAGCTCCCAAGAAAAGAATCTGGTTGCAGAGAAGAAGAGTTTATCAGTGTCATGAAGTGTTACAGGGCAGCTCCCAGCCCACCTCCCCCAGAAGCTAAGGGAAGGACCCATAATCTTTCTATATCCGGGGTGTGGGGGTGTGTGTGTGTGTGTGTGTGTGTGTTTAAAATCTGTCTCAGAAATCCATGCTGCTGTCATAAGCCGGGGTGTCTGCAAAGGCAGCGTTTCCTCACTCAGGGCTGAAGACAAAGGGGAGCCGCACCGCCCAGCAGCTTCTGACAAGGCTGCCCAGAGATTAAGTGGAGAAGGTGGGCAAACAGAGACAGACAGCTGGACCCTTGAAACACCAGCTTCAGAGGTGGGATAGGGATGGAACTTTTCTGAACGGTAGGAGGAAAAAAAAGTCAGCAGCGCAGACTGATGTGGCCACATCAACCTAGGGGGTTGGGAGGAGGGTCAGCACCACCCAGGGATTCAGGGCCCGCAAGCCATCCCCACCCCGCCCACTCTTAATGCCCCCGCCTCGCAGGAGCAGGGAGCCGCACCTTCCCCTCTCCAGCACCCACTCACTGTCCTCACCCCTCCCCTCCCCGGAGGAGGGTCCCACCAGTCAGAGGCCCTTTGTTCTCCTCTGAAACCGGCGCCATCTACTGTAGAACATTTTCCCCCTTTTTGGCCGTTTTTAAGTGCACAGTTCAGTGGCATTAAGTACTTTCGCGTCCTGTGCAACTATCACCACCACCCACCTGTCATACATTTTAAACTTCTTCCTCCCTCCCAGCCTGCATGCTGGGGCCTCTCCCATCTTCCCACACACCCGTGTGCCTTTCCAGCTGCCAGCCCCTCCCTCCCGCTTCCTGAGGGCGCCGTCTACCCTTGCTGTCCCCACCGCATGACCTCCTAACTACGCCCCCGTCACCTTTCCCCTCCCTCTGAATCTGGCTTCTGTCCTCATCACTCCACTGAGGGCGCTGTGAAAGGCTCAGACACTTCAACCCCTATCTCACTTGTTCCCGCTCATTTGCTCTTCCTGGAAACCCTCCTCTCCTTGGCTCTGTCTCCTGCTTCTCAACCACTACCATCCTCAGGCTTCTCAGCTCCCTCAAATGGCTACAATTGTTTCAGCTGCCCCTCTCTTCATAAACTGGATGACCCCTACACTTCTAACTTTGCTGACCTTGCTTCTGAGATCCAAACGCTACTGAACATCTTCATCCAGACATCCCACGGGTACCTCAAACTGAGGAGTGCACCACAGGACACTTCCATTCTCTTCCCCAGCTCTCACCCCCTCATGTAGTCAAATGCTGCCACTATCCACCCACCAATGGAAACCGGGGGTCATTTCAGACCCTTCTCGGTGTTAATCTCGCAATCCGATCAACCAATAGCAAAGACCTCTTGATCCTAACTCTCTGGGACCTCTGCTTTATAAAGCATCTCCCTACCAGTATCTTGGTGGGAGCATCTGTGACCTCTAGTTGGACCATTACAACAGCCTTTTCATCTTAAGGCCCCTCCAATCCATCCCCCACATGAGTGCCTGAGTGTTTTTTTTAAAGAGCAAATGTGATCCCTTGCCTCAAATGTGATCCACTACGGCCTTCCAGTGTTTTTAGGGAATAACCCAAAGCCTCAGCAAGGTTCAAAAGGCCCCAGAGGTCTAGCAGCAGCCTTGCTCCCATCCCTCCCCACACAGTCCACTGTCCTCAGTCATCCTCGCAGCCTCCAGGACACGCCTCAAGTGTGGTCACGGTGCTCCCCTCGCCCGGCACGGCCTTCCTCCCTGCCCACCACCCCGGCCCCTCTGTGCACCTTCTCACCTGGGCACATCCCTTCTCCCTTTCCAAACTTGCCACTGCTCTGGAATGAAGCCCATGTCTGCCTGCCCATCAGCTCAGGGGGCGCTAGTTAGCAGGAAGGGTCATTCACTTCTGTTCTTGCACTCAGTACACGTGACAGTGGGAAGGAGAAAGAGAAATGAAAGGCTCACGTGGGGGCCTTCCCTGGTGGCGGAGCGGTTGGGAATCCGCCTGCCACTGCAGGGGACACAGGTTCGAACCCTGGTCAGGAAGGTCTCACATGCCGTGGAGCAACTAAGCCCGTGCGCCACAACTACTGAGCCCATGAGCCACAACTACTGAGTCCGCGTGCCGCAACTGAGCCTGCACTCTAGAACCCGCGAGCCACAACTACTGAACCCGCGTGCCACAACTACTGAGCCTGTGCTGTAGAGCCCGCGAACCACAACTACCGAGCCCATGCACCCACAGCCTGTGCTCCGCAACAAGAGAAGCCACCGAAATGAAGAGTAGCCCCCGCTCGCCGCAACTAGAGAAAGCCCGTGTGCAGCAATGAAGACCCAACTCAGCCAAAACAAAAAAACAAACAAAAAAGGGCTCATGTGGGCCACAGAGTCTAATGTCACAGAATACAGAAAGGAGAAAAAATATGTGTGAAGATTCATTTGTTACTAACTTGTTATTGATTTAAGGGGTGAGAGAAGGGCAAGGAAGTGGCCAAAGCTGAGTTCCCTAAGGTATCTCTGGACAGTTCTTGATTAAGAAAAGGACTTTTGTTTTCAATTCACATTTCAGGACAATATTTACCTTTGCCAGATACCAGAGGATCACGGGTCACTGGTATAGTGATATCTAAGCTCTCAAGGGTTAGACAGTCCAAAGGAAAAGATTCACCAGATGCCCACAGGGTTCTTGGAGATGGAAACAGGGAAGGAAGGAGGAGATAAAGCAAGTATAAGTATGCTTCCTCTGGGAAGACTGGCTGTAAAACAGGAGCGGTAAGATGCAGCTGTTTCAGGAGGCTGGCAGCTAACGAAGGAAAAAGATCTCAAATCTCCAACAGGGTTGATGACGACCCCCTCCACCTCCACCCCACACACCAAGCAAACTGACCAGATCTGCCTTGGCTCCAGGCCACAGAAGAGAGTGGGGCTAGATGGCTCCAAGACCATGATTTTTTTTCAACTATTTTCATGGAGAAAATCTCAGCTGTTTTCTCCAAAGCAGAAACAAACTGAGAAGGCTAATCTTAAACCAGCTCTATAGAACATACTTTCCCTTCCCAATTAGCGTAAGGCGGTATGGGACTTAAGTATAATTTCCCCAGCAAAACACAGTTTTTTCTGGATCAAACACTCCTCAAGGCCAGCTCTCTCATTCTGCTGATTCCTATTGAGCTCTGACACCATCGACCATCATTCCCGCAGCTACAGCCCTAACTCCTTCACGAGGGAAAGAGTCCATCTGGTTAGAAATAAAACACTCAGAGAAAGGGAATACAACAAGCTTCATTTCCTTATGCTTACGGAATACTGCAAATTCCTGAGCTACACTCTGGCAGGCTCTTGAAAGGGCCCAGCCCACAACCTCTCCTTGCTTACGCCAACCCTGCCCTGGGGAGGACCCCCACCCTGTCCAGGGGCTGCTGACGTATAGCCAAGACTTGAGTTTCTTTTCTCCCACAGACCAACTGCCATGAGACCTTTGGGCTCCAAAATTCCAACTACTCTGTGCCCAAAGCCAGCAACCTACCAAAGTTTTTCTACAGAAGGCTAATTAACCTTCACTCAATTCAGTGCCAATGAGATTAGGCAGTAAAGCCCCCAAAGGGCCTAAAGGCCCTGCTCCACATCCACCCGTGTCCTAAAACACCTACAGCACCCTATGGTCACCTTCAGCATCCTTCTCTGGTCCAGCAGCGGCGAGCTTCAGGTGACACGTTGTTCCCTGCCCACCACTGGATTTTCTGAAGCCCTTGCCCAAGTTTTCACAGGCGTGAGTCACTGCTACTTGACCTGCTGGCTCCGGTGCACAGAAGGCGAACGCTTTGGTTTGCTCCACAGCCTGAAATCTAACATCTGAGAGAACTCAAGTGCTCCCTAGGGGATATCATTAGGCACTACCTACTGCCCGACCCTCTCCCCACTGTGGCTGAGGCAGGTCTGCCTCTGGGAAGCCACCCTCATGAGGAATACCCTCTGCCCTCTCGTGAACTGCACGAGCTCCGTGCCTCAGCCATGATCACGACCACTCAGTGCCGAGCACGACCAAGTGATCTGGGTACATTTCACCCTCTCAGGTTCCTGCTTTTGGGTACAGACTGAGTATATCACCTTCAGAAATATCACTCACTTCGGGACAGGGAAAAGTGAATGTGATCTGTTCAACTTAAATACTTATCTGATACAGTCACTGGACATCAGACATAAAGACCTCGTTAAAGGACCTTAAACTAAGCAGCCTTATATCTCAAAAGACGTCTGACCAGAAGCCCCAGAGTATCTCAAATCACAGTGTGAGCACAGTAGGAATTCAATAAATGTCACACTAGGATGACCTCAAAAGGATGGCCTCTCTTTGTGCTGACTGCCTACCTCCTATAGGGCAATTTAGCCCACTTGTTCATGTTAAAGCCTCAATCCAAAAAAAAAAAAAAAAAAGCCTCAATCCCTGCTAACAGCAAGTTTGCTTTTTAACAACCTAGTGTGTGACAGGCACTGACATACAACAGTGAAAGTGGACAAGATCTTTGCCGTCATGAAGCACACGGCTCCTGAAGAGGAAGTTAATGATAATTAGACAGTGAACCAAACCTGCTTCATATACTACAATCCAACTGCATAGAGTGGCATTTGGGGTGAAGGCAGGAAAATCTGTTTACCTCCTTTTCAATCATCTGGATAATTTGGGGGAGAAAGCAGAAGAGGATAAAGAGGTAAGAGAATATACAGACAACGGGAATCATTACTTAACCACCTCTCCCACCGAACCTTCAAAAGGAACCACTGAGAAATGGCCATACTGCAAGATTTTAGTTTCACCGAAATTCCTGCTCACCCTGTAATCATGTGTTAACAGAGCAATAAAATGGCCAAACAGCTAGTGGGGGAAAAGTCACGGGCTCCAAATAAATAACAAGCTGGGTAAATTGGCCTCTAAGCCCTAGAGAACCTGAGCTCCTCACCTTAGAGCCTCGCACCAGAAACAGATGGGCTTGGCTTATTCCCGGTGGATATTCCAGCCCGGTCAGGTGCTGGACGCCCTGGGCAGAGCAAGCGCAGAGGAGCCAGGTGAGAGCCCAAGCTGTGCCACATTCCTGACATGAGAACCTGTAGGACCTGGCTGAGAAGCAGAAGAACTTTAAGCAGGCCTTCTGTTGCCCCCAACAGCGCAGCGCCCAGGCAGCAGAAGTGGCACAGTGCTTAGGACTGCACGGAGTGTTTTTCTAAACAACTTTGAGGTATAACTTACATACCAAAAGATTCATCTGTTCTAAGTGTACAGTTCAATGATTTTTTAGTAAATTTACCAAGCTATGCGACCATCACCACAATAGGGTTTTAGAACATTTCCATCAATCTCAGGGGATTTTTAGTAACTCCCAAATCTGAAGATGATTATGTTATAGTCAGGTTTAAGGGGCTGATGAATATGAAGGTAGTATCCACTGCTCTTGCTGCCAATTCAGCAGCATGAAGGGAACTCAGTGCAGCCACATAAAGGAAGCCACAGCCGTCTTGTGTCCGCATGAAAAGATGGGCTTGGCTTGGGGACCTGGAAACGTATACAATTTTCTTAAAAAGTCACTAATGCTGAGAATAGTGCTTCCCAAACCACAAGGAAGAACCCCTTAATCTGTTTACCTTCCCTGGCACCCTGCCCACAATGGCTCAGTGGTGCTAGTGCACAAATCTCTGCTCACCACGACAGACTGTGAATACTAGAGCCAAGAACTCAGAAACGTTTCAAACAGGCATTGTCCCTTCGTCCTGACAGCTGTTACACTTTCAAGAGCACAGTGTAAAGGAACGGGTCATGAATCTCAAATCTAATAATTTTCCAAATCACTGATCAAACAAAAGAAATGAAATTTATTAAAACAATGCTCTGACCTTTAAAACATAAATGCATAGGCATCTTAAACTGATGTTAACTCATGGGATTATAGGGTTTTACATCCTATAACATCCCCAAGATTGATGTTGGCCAAAGCTGTCAATTTTTCTTCATATGCAGAATGTAAGCAAAAGCAGCATGAAGGGATAGTGGAATCAGAAAGTTAGAAAACGTTAGCAGATTGAAGGTCTACAACTTCCCAACACACAATGGAACCACACAGAAGCGCACACCCATCTGGCGACCGCGCCTTTAGCACCTTCAGGATGTCTGGGCCCTCCTACCGACAGCCTGGCGTGGAGAGGGGACACCAAGAGAGGAGGGCGACTCTACAAAGAGCAACGAGAAAGCCAATCTGACAAAGGGTGAAGGGCTGCACAGCGCAACTCTCCTCGCCGGTTTCTTCCGGACGCTCCTCCGACTTCTGCCGCACTGAAGACCACTGAGGGCCCCCAGGCCTCCGTCCCTGGACCTCCTCCTTTCTGTTTCCTTCTGCACCTTCTCTGTAACTCCCTCCTGGGCATCTCCAGCAGAATATGCCGGGGCACCTTCACGTGTGGTTTCAGGAAAAACTCTTCATCTGCTCTTCCAAACTGGTCCATCCCCCTGACTTGCAACCCCTGTAAAATTGCCATCCACCCAAGCCAGAGCTCCAGGCACCGGCCTTCACGTCTGCCCTACTCCGCATGTCCTTCTCGTCGCCCCCAGAATGTCAGGGGCTGTGCTATGTGTGGTACTGTAGAGAATGCAGAACGGGACCGGATGAACTGCCATCTGTTCTTCCTAAATTTCTCTCCACATATCCCCTCCTTCCCAACCTCGTTGCCTTGAACTTTATTATCTCTACCTGGACTCTACCTAGATCTCCTAAATGCAGATCCTGTCTCAAGGTGGGGTTTTTTACTTTTTGTGGTAATATATATACAAAATTTACCATTTTAACCATTTTTAAGTGTGCATTTCAGTACATTCACAATGTAGTATAATAATCGTCAGAACTTTTCATGACCCCAACAGAAACTTGGTACCCGTTAAATAATGACCACTCATGTCCCCCTTCCCTGTACCCGCTGGTAATCTCTATCTTACTTTCCGTCTCTGTGAATGTGCTTATTCTAGGCGCCTCGTATAAGTGGAAGCGGGTGATATGTGTCCTTTCGTGTCTGCTTGTCTGGCTTAGCACAGCGTTTACTGGTGTTGTCACAGGCAGCAGAACTTCATCCCTTCTCACGGCTGAGAATGTTCCGTTGTATGTGCGTGTTCATCCGCCAACGGACACCTGGCTCACGCCCACCTTTTGGTTATTGTCAGTAATGCTGCTATGGACACCGGTGTACGAGTTTGTAGACCCCGTCTCAAGTTTGAAATTCTAATTCATATGCTGTATTTCTTCCAAAGTGATCTTTCTAATCAAATCTCATCATGCCACACCTCTGTTTACACATTTTGAGACACGCTTCGCTGATGGACTAAATTCCTTGGCGGCCAGAGCACCCGCTTCCCCTTCATCCCCCTCACTCGCTGCCCCTGACACACCTCACTCTTCCCCGTGCGTCCTGTTTCACTGCCAACGACACGCTTCCCCACCCTGCACACACATTCAACCTCCTCCGATCTTCTCTGCACCAAGGCCGATGATGGCTGTGAACCTACTCACCATCCATCAGGGCTTCGGTTCCACGTTCCCGCTGAGCCCTTCTCTCAACAACTTCGCTCCTCCCTTCTCTGGGCACAGATTCTTCCTCTGTTCCCACTAGGCTCTGTGCTCCTGGAGGAAGCAAGTTTCTCTCAGGTCTCTATCCTCAGCATTTAGCAGAGTGTCAGAGCCACGACAAACGTTCAGATCTCTACAGAATGAATTCTTGGTTTATGAGTATATACTTCTAGTGTTCAAGATAAACTGTATTTTTAAAAAGCAGCAGAAATACTTGTGAGTCCAATATTTTATTTTTAAAGCCATAAGTAAGTTGAGTTGCTAACTTCCAAACCTACAACGCGTTAATTCCCAAGAAAGGAGCAATAAATAACCACGTTTTGTCCAAAGGCTTCCCTCCTCAAACATGCCTGAACCCCATCTGTTCCCAGTTTCAGAAGGAACACACCTCCTTAAAGCCAAAGGGCTACCTGTAACCAAAAAAGCCTCATATCCAGAATATGTACTCTCTCATAGTAAACAGTAAGAAAGAGACACCCGATGAAAATTAAGCAAAAGATCTGACCAGGTATTTCACAAAAAAAAGACATCCAAATTGCCAGAAAGCACCTGAACGGGTGCCCAATATTATTAGTCATCAATGAAATGTCAATCAGAACTGCAATGAGAAACTACCGCCTGCCCATTAGAATGACGAACAACCAGACACTCAGAACGTAAGCTGAACAACCAGAGTGTAAGCTATACAGCCACTTTGGGAAACTGTTCAGTAGTAGTTCCTAAAATTGAACAAACTCTACCATAAAACTCAGAAATGCTGCTCTTGAGGATACTTCCGAAAGAAATCAATGTCTATGTCGACCAAAAGACAAGTACAAGAATGTTTATAGCATTTTATACACACACACACACACACACACACACACACACACACACACACACACACACGTATTATATAGAGCATTATAGTTCATAATACTCCAAGATGCAAACAACCCAAATAACCAAAATACAAAATGAGAAATAAGCAGCAGCCATGGAATACTATGCAGCAGTGAAAAGGAATGAACTACTGCAACATGCAGCAACGTGGATGAAATGCATAGATCAATGGTGAGCAAACGAAGGCATATTGACACAAAAGAGAACACAGTGCCGGGCTCCATCTCTGTAAAGACCAAGGACAAACACAATTCAAATCTATGGAATAAGGAATTCCCTGGAGGTCCAGTGGTTAGGACTCCGCACTCTCACTCCACACTCTCTCGAGCCTAGGGCCCGGGTTCAATCCCTGGTCAGGGAACTAAATCCCACAGGCTGCGGCCAAAAAAACAAAAACAAACAAACAGAAACAAATCTATGGAGTAGAAGAAGTCCGTCCAGAATAATGGCTGGGGGTGGGGGGGTGTTGTTACTGTCTCAGAAGGGGCAAGAGGGCGGGCGCCTTTGGGATCCTGTTCTGGACGGTGGTCACACAGTGTGGCAGACAGTGCCGGCTTGGCTTGGTTCAGCTGGGAACTACGTTTCCCAGAACCCCCAGAGTTCTGAGTTAGAACCGGCCAAAAAGGGAACTCGCGTGAGGTTTGGAAGACGGACTGGACGCAGCAGCCACTCCTCCACGAAGGTCTCGGCAGTCAGACGTGGCGATGGACAGAGACAGAGAAGTGCGCGGGGTTCCAGCCCGTCCTTGCTCTCCCCCACGCTCCACCCAGCTCTCCCTTCTCACCCCTTACCCAGACCAACAGACACCCGATGGACCCCCCTGGACAGCAGCTCGCCAGGAGCTCTGCCCTGTCCACCCACACCAATGCCTCAGGCAGACTGGGGAGTGACTCCCCTGTGACCTCCAACCCCCCATCTGGACTTTCACTGTCCCAACACCTCCCGCAGTGGGTAAGGTCTAATTTCTGTAATAAATCCCTTAGCCCCCAAATTTCATATGGCTCGACTCCCAGCTGAACACCCTGCTGGATACATACAGGGGTTTATACATATATACATCTGTGTGTGTGTATGTTGCATACTTAGGATTCGTGCACTTTAAGAACATTCATTATACCACCGTTAAATAAAGGAAAAAAAAAGTCAAAAAACAAACAAAAAAAGGGTATTTTTTCCATGCCCTGAGAGAACAGTAATCTGAGGGCCACCCAGCAGTGCACACCAATGGAATCTACACTACACCCCTCACACCAAGGAAGGACCGGAAGAAGCACTGCTTGGCTAAGGCCCAGCAGACAGCTGGGAGCCCGGTGGGTGTGGCCAGAGCCTGGATGTGTGTCTCTAGACACCAACAGGACACATCCTCCCTGTCTGGCAAGCTGCCGACTCCCTGGAACCAAGTTCCATCGTCCAGAGGGGGTTTTCCCTTTTGAAGGGATCGACTCACCACAGTCAATGTGCACCTGAATGCAAGTGAGTTAGGAGTCTCAAATGGGCGGAAAGGCACGCGCGGGACGGGTGCAGAGACGAGGCAGAAGTCCCCGCTGTGAATCCAGAACCCACACTCTGGTGCTGATGCTACAGCGGTCTTGGGTACAGACGCTCCTCTGCACCCCAGTACCCACACGAGGATCAGTGCATACATGGGCATCCCCAAAGTCACTGTTTTCCAAAGACCAATGTGTTTTGCCGACTTTTACTCCATTCAGCAAATCGTTTATTGAATATATGGTATATGTCAGGTCCTACGGTTGGCACTGAATTTACATTGGTGAATAAAAACACGGTGCTTGCCCTTGTCTGCTGGATGATACAGACAATAAACAAGCATATACAGCTGACCCTTGCACAGTGCAGGTCTGAACTGCGTGGGTCCACTTACACACAATGTTTGTGAATAGTAAATACTACAGAGCTACACGGTCTGTGGCTGGTCGAAGCTGCAGATACTGGGGCTTCCCTGGAGGTCCAGTGTTAAGAGACTGCACTTCCACTGTAGAGGGCGCGGGTTGGATCCCTGGTCGGGGAACTAAGATCCCACATGCCGCGCGTAGCATGGCCAAAAAACTGTCAGAACCCGCAGATACACAGGAACCAAGGATCGGAGAGCCGACTGTAAATTATACACAGATCAACCCCCGCGTTGTTCAAGGGTCAACTGTAATTACAAAATATGAGTGCCAGGAAGGAAATGCACAGGTTACGGTGACCTAGACTAATAGGAGGGGACCCAAGATAAGTTGGTCACGGAAGCTTCTCTGAGCAGGTAACTTACAGCAGGTCTGAAGGACAAGAGGGGGCTTGGGCCTCCCTCCAGCGCGGACGAAGCCCATCCCCGACTCTCCCCACACTGCAGCAGCACTGCATGCTTCACAAGGTATTTCCACACAAGTTATCTACTTCCTTCTCACACAAGCCTATGAGCATTGAAGGCGGGCGCTCGCGTCACCACCTGTCCTGAGTCACACAACGAGCTACCAATGGCACCATGGTTAACTGGTTATATTCTCTCCATTACCTCCCTTTGCTTCCTTTCATCATTTCGTTTAAGTGAGGAACTCTTCTACTACAGGTCCTTCCAAGGACCCATCAATCCTCTAAGGATATTTTTTTAAGCTGGAAAATGCCAAAGTCTAGCTTTCCCACATCTACTTCAGTCCCATACTTATTGTAAAAAGACAAGCCCAGTCCAAAGCAGGAAAGGAAAAAAAGGATGACTGCTATCAGAGGTAGACTGCGTACTGTACCATGTCCCACAGTGACGTCTATCACAGTGCCTGTAAGGTTCAATTACACTCCAGGAACCAGTTTATATGACCGTCTCCAGATCTGTGAGTTCCCAGGGACAAGGACCATGCCATATCTTATTCCCAGCATTAAAGCGGTCAAGATATGAAGGAACAAAACGAACCATTTTTAAAAAGCCACTATTCTCTTCTCCCTCTTGTAAACGATTATAGCCACTAGATTTCAGGCTAAATGTAAGACTTTACCATTACTCCCTGCTTTGGAAGGAGGAGGTTTAAGAGACTTTTTGGCCATCTCTTATTGATTATAATACCTATAACCATTTATTGAACTCTCCTATGTGCCGAGCCACTGTGCTGGCACTTCACAATCTTTTCATTTGGTCCTCACACAATCCTATAAAGAACTCTTATGATTTTCATTGTGTAGATGAGAAAACTGAGATCAGAGGGGTAATTAACTTGCCCAGCTAGTAAGCTGAAAATGACAATATTTAAACATAGGAATGCCTCACTCTAAAGCCCAAATTGTCCCCACCTCTTCCCAAAGGTCCCTAGTGTGTCAAAAACAGAACACAAGGACTTCCCTGGTGGTCCAGTGGTTAATAGTCTGCACTTCCAATGCATGCGGCGCAGGTTCGATCCCTGGTCAGGGAACTAAGATCCCGCATGCCTCACGGCGCAGCCTTTTAAAAAAAAAAAAAAGGAACACAAATTCTAGGAAGACCAGAGCACCCAATGGGAAAGGACATTGTTCTGGGCCTTGGACGCTCCGTATCTTGACTTGTTACACCACCAAGATCAGCGGCGCTCAGCTGTGAACACTAGCAGCTCCACCCACTTCTGAGGAACAGACCTGGGGGCGGAGTGGGGCCCCTTTACAATGCTGCCCTTGCCAACATTAAACTTGGCGGATAACTGTGCTGAACTCTGGGGCCAAATACAATTTTGAGCAAAAGATTTGGGTGTCAAAAGGTTTGAGTTCCTCAGTCTAAGACGATGCTTTGATAACCGGAGTCTGAAAGGACTAAATGGCACTTGGGCAGAGGGTGAGACCACTTCTCACTTGTAAGGTAAGTGTACTGCTCTCCCCACCAGTGCCCCTGGCTCTAGAAGAAAACTCAAGGACATTCAGCACTTGCAGCAAGACCCATTTGGGTAACAAGAAGCACAGGATAAAGACACATCTACACAGGCACTGGAGCCCATGACTCTGAATGAATACTACGCTCTGCCCCTGGCCACCATGTGGAGTAGTGCTAGCTCCCGGTTAAGGGGAAGGGGTGCAGGGGCTGAAATCCAGCCTGTGACCCCACCCAGCAAACCATACACCTGGCGAGGAGCAGAACCCACGTGTAAGAAGGGGTGCACACAGAGGTGCCACAGGAGAGAAGGATGGCCGTGCATCCCTGCCATCCGAGGCCCATGAGAACTGTGTGGACCACAGACAGTGAAGTCAGCCGGGGAAGGGCTCTGACTCAACTCTGTGTACCTTGTGAAGAACAAGCAAAAACTAAACAAACCCGGCCGCCTGTCTCTGCAACTCTGAAAGGTGGCACCAGACAATCATTTCCAAAGGAATCAGACAAATACTTCTTTCCACACTTAGAAATGAAAGGCCTTCCTGGCTAGAGAGTGACTCAGGAAACTAGGCTCCTATTTTTATATTAAATTAGAACAAGTGCCCTCCTCTGAAGCAAACAGTCCCATCCACTACTGCCTGTCGACAGGCACCTCCCTCAAGACAACACAGAAACATTAGACACCCATTCGAGAGACATCTGGAACCATCGACCCCGCTGCACACACTAAAGATCTGAGCCCCGTTAGGCAGACACAGGAGTATGTGCTGTATTTACTGAAGGACTCACACTCCTCCAAGTAGCCCTACAAGTCATGTCATCACAACCAGCAGTCCTGTACTACTTCTGGGGAGGAACACGCCTCCAGATCACTGGAGAAGGTCCCTGGACTTTCCAACTCTGAGGCCAAGGACAAAAGCCTGGTCAAGAAAGTGCCACAGTCTGGGTTTGGTTTAGTTTTGTTTTTCAAACATAGAGCACTTTTTCTTCCTTTATTAGCAAAATGAAATAATCAAACTGTGAATAATTTATTTGCTAAATCCTTTAAAGATTTTCACTTGTATCTTTTAAGTAAAGGTATACACATGTACTATATTTTCAAGACAAGGGAAATGAGTAATAATAATTTCATCACAGGTTATAAAAAACATAAAAACAATAATGTTGGGACTGTGGTGACTGACTTGTTCTAGTTAAGCTGATCTGCATAATTTATTTAATGAGAATAAAATGTCATAATTAATGATTAACCAAAGATAATCTAAAATTAATTACCTTATTTTTTGTAATATAAAAAAATCTCAAGTCCTATATGTATCTAATCAATAAGGGGTTGTTAATATTGAATATCATTCAGCTTGCTATGGTTGGGTTTGAATAGAAGTGAAAAAGATTTAGCAGTTGTACTGAGTAATAAGTGATCAAGATTACCACTAGGACTAGTGCCCACTCTTCTCAAAGAGAACTGACCCCAAATTTACCAAACCCCTTATTGTTATTTTCAATAGTCAACACCAAATGTGTAAGACCCCTGAGCTTCTTGTGTCATCACACTATTATCCCCATAATGCTCTGAACTTCCTGTTCCTTCTCTCCTCCCTTCAATCCTCAAATCCAACCACTGTGCCTTCTCTAACTATGGCTACATACGCAGCCAACTCCCCTACACACTCAACCTCATCTCCAGAGCTTCGTCTCTATCCTTGCTTCAGATAACCCTCCCCTAAGGCACATCCTCTTTGGTGTTCCCAAGCAGGGGCTGTGTATTAGGAGCTGATGTGATTGGTGCCCACTGACCCCCACTGTCTCCTCCAGACACTACCACTCCATCCTCTTATACAAAACAGCACTTCTGAGGACCAAGGTCTGACTTTTTTCAAAGTATCAATCAGCTGCCATGTTAATAACTTTTCTGGGCCAGTTGAACACAACTTCAAAAAAACAAGACTTCTTATAGTTGACAAGCATTTGTGAGTCAACCTATAAAGAAGAGAACTGATCCTGATGAAGGCCATTAAATCCATAAAACACAACTGAAGAAAAGCCAAACTCAAAGATCAGAGGGAACATGGAAGGACTAGTCCCATGAGATAATCAAGTCCAGTGATAGAATATATGAAAAAGGGCTTCCCTGGCGGTGCAGCGGTTAAGAATCTGCCTGCCAATGCTGGGGACACGGGTTCAAGCCCTGGTCCAGGAAGATCCCACATGCCGTGGAGCAACTAACCCCGTGCGCCACAACTACTGGGCCTGCACTCTAGAGCCTGTGAGTCACAACTACTGAAGCCTGTGCGCCTAGAGCCTGTGCTCCACAACAAGAGAAGCCACCGCAGTGAGAAGCCCGCCTACTGCAATGAAGAGTAGCCCCCGTTCGCCGCAACTAGAGAAAAGCCAGCATGCAGCAACAAAGACCCAACGCAGCCAAAAATAAATGTAAAAATATATATATATACATATATGAAAGAACACAACATTCTTAGGAGAAAAAGAATTTTTAAAAAACTTCATCACGAGGAAAGAGGTAAAGGTAGCATAAACCCAAGGCTGTGTAAATACAGAAGCAAGGGCAGCCTCGGCAGGGATAAAAAAGGGAAACTAGGCTGAGAAGGGGGAGAAATTAGGCAGAGAATACTCAAGCAGCTGAAGAACATTTTCTAGATCTATGGACTAATTTCTCAAAGGAAAAGCTGTAAACCCTGCCTCTGACAGGCAGTGTCAAATGTGCACAGAGAGCTACCTATCAGGGTAAATAACATAAAACAAGCCCAAACAAGCAAACTCTCACGATGTCAGATCCTGGCAGAACAACAGTCAATCTGCTCCCCCACCTGCCCACTGAAAACGCCCAAGATGCCCAGCTGTGCGCAGAGGCCCCAGGACAGAGGACTGGGGGGCGGGCGGTGGCGCATCTCCCCCCATCCGCCTCTGGCACAGGAGGGGCTGGCACAGCACGACCACACCCACGGCGGCTCCTGTTCTCGGAGACCAGTGACGAGCCTTCCTCTTGGAGACTGTGGGGAAAACGACGCTCAGAGCTGTCCCACAGCATCCTTCTCTGGCCTGCCACTGCCCAAGGAGACCCAGGGGTTCACCGTTAGAGACGTGAACGGGAACACTAATGCCACTGTCACCAAGCGGAAAAGCAGGTGTCCTCACGGGTGGAGACGAAGCTTTCCCACCAGCGGTGACGGCAGCAGCAGGCCGAGGTCTCGAGCGCCTCAAGCACATCCGCATTCTGTTTTTCTGGAGGAAAGCGCCTGGGGCTTGGACAGGCCCCCATAAGACCCTACAACTGCGCTCTTCCCAGCGCTCAAGGGCTCCCCTGCAAAGATGGAAGTTAGAGAGAAAGCAGAGACGAGCAGAGCTTCAAATGCCACACCAGGGTGACAGCTGTCATTGTTCATAAAATTTAGGCAATTCCCTATTTATGGGACATAAACATTCATGATGGGAAAGAACTACCACGTGCTTCAAGTGTGCCACTTTTGGGGTGTGTGAACTAAGACAGGGACATTTTCCTATACTCTGATATTAGCTATCTGTTCATGAGAATCACCAAGGAACCTGAAAAAAATATTACCAATGTAATATTCAGGCCCTACCCCAGAGCCATCAAATCAGAATCTCTGCAGCGGCGGGAGGTCCCCCCCACAGTGATCCTCACGTGCTAACAAGGCAGAGAAGAAGGGAGACAGAAGGCCAACCTGGGAACACGGCACACATGTGGCTGAAAAATCAGAGGTTCGCCCACTTCAGACGGGCTTTCTCCCCTATATACACGTCACCACCTCATCGTCAAAGCCCTACGAAACCTCAAAACACGGTAACGGAAGGAGAAGAGCTGCCCGACAAAAGAAGTGAGTCGTGCTCCACCGGGCTTGCGGGAGTGCCTTGCTTAGCCTCTGAGGGTGTTTTGTTTAGAAGATGTAAACCAGCTGTGACGTTCTGTCCCTCCTAGGTGAAGTTACACCACAGCTGTCTGAAGACGGCCCAGTGATTGTACGTTTGCAGGGAGCACAGTCCACATGGGTGAAGGCAGATTAATGAATGATGTGGCCGCCAGGCCAGCTGGACTTTCCTTTCACCTGACAAGTCAAAGCCCTGGGGACCCGCAGAGGGTAAATATAGCCTGGCCCCACCAAGGGCCACTCTGTGGGTAGGCAGGGACGCCTGTCCAGTCCTGTCCCTCTTACCAGAGTGGTGAGCCCTTTCCGGGCAAGCTTTTTGGAAATGGTCATTAAGGTCAGTGCTAATTCATGTCTGACCATGAGTCTGAGAAAAGAAAGGTGGGTTGAAAATAATGTGTCCTGAAGTAACTTTTTGGGTCCTTTGGCCATGATCATATGAGAACCTGAGACAGGCTTTCAGACACTCAGAGACAGCAACGGACCCCTGACGGGATGGACACTGGTGCCGGCAGCTGCAGAGACCCCTAAAGGAGCCTGGCCTCTCCATGAGGCCCCCAGACGCTTGGAGCAGCTGGAGATGGCAAGTGTCCCATAGTTCCAGCAATTCTCCCAGGCAGTACGAGGTGAGCCCAGCCCAGCGACAACCAAGGCAGCCCTGCCGGGCCAGGCCCGCTCTGCTGGAACCCTAATGGCCCAACTGCACCACAGCAGGCCCAGGAAGGTCCAAGGTGAAGGTAAATCTCATCAGGCCCACTAAGAGTAAATTCACACGAAACTTTTGCTCCTTGGGCTCTTTAAATCAGGGGCAAAACTCTGAGGCTGTACCATTCCCTTAATCTACCTTAGAGTTGTCACCCTATAGCTAAGTTTACCTCTACGATGAAAGCATGCTGACAGCAAGAGTTCCCAAGCTCTGTGAGGAACCAAGTGAAATTTTTCCAATTATTATTTATTTTCCTGAAATTAACTCCTCTTCCTACCCTTTCTTGGGCCACTAGAATAGTTTCCTTGAAACTGCCTCTAGGGACTTCCCTGGTGGCACAGTGGTTGGGAATCCGCCCGCCAATGCAGGGGACACGGGTTCGAGCCCTGGTCTGGGAAGATCCCACATGCCACAGAGCAACTAAGCCCGTGTGCCATAACTACTGAGCCTGAGCTCTGGAGCCCGTGAGCCACAACTACTGAGGCCACGAGCCACAACTACTGAAGCCTGTGCGCCGCAACTACTGAAGCCCACGTGCCGCAACTACTGAGCCCACATGCTGCAACTGATGAAGCCAACACGCCTAGAGCCCGTGCTCCGCAACAGGAGGGGCCACCGCAATGAGAAGCCCACGCACCACAACTTAGAGAAAGCCCGAGCACAGCAACGATTCAACACAGCCAAAACAAAAAACAAAAAACAAAAAACAAACAAACAAAAAGAAAATGCCTCTATCTTTCTCTTAACAGAGAAGATTAAGGCAGAAACAACAAAATCCCTTCAGTGCAAAAAGTACTATGTGCTCTCATGAAAAACAAAGGCTCTTTCCAGGTATAAGAAGGCCTCCTGTTCTAGGTACCTGCGACTGAGCTTTAGAAATAAATCAAAGCTATCTGCAGCCACAGCTCTGCTCCCACCTTTCTCTATCCCCTGTGATAGCATGGACTAGAAGCAACAAAAGAGCAAGAGCTCTGCTGTCTGCTTTTTGGGGGCTTGTCCCACAGAGAAAACAGTCAGTTTGAGCTTTATGCCATGACATCATCAGCCACCAATCAACGCAGAGAAGGTGGAGCAGGTTTTGTCTGTGGAACCAACCACTGCAATTGTCAAACTGCAAAAGGCAGTGCGGGTGTGAGGCAGGGTTTTCTCTTACCCTGTTTCTGTTAAACTATAAAAGAAAAGTGAGAAGAAGAGGGAAAAAACTAGTCTATGGAAAAAATAAAGAAACCCCCAAATTCCCTAGGTATTAGCAACAGACCATCCAGGACCCTACACCTGTGCAAAGACTGACAGTAGAAGCCCTTGTTCTGTGAGGCAATGAATGGAATCTTCGCAGGGCACCCCCTGCCAAGAAAACAGTCAGTTTTAGGAAAGTTTTTTTTTTCTTTAACCTGAGCGCACACGCACGTGTGTGTTTTCAAATAGGGTTCCAAAGTAGTGAAGGGAGTATGGAATAAAAAGAAAATACTTTGGTTATCCAGACATTAGTTAAAATCTCTACCCAGAAACTACACACTTTTTACTTGTGCATCACAGCTGGAGGTTCTTGGGAATTGCTTATTTTCAGTCCATTTTCATCCCAGAAAATGCTGCCCATCTTATTATGAATGAAGCCGTTTAGCCAAGGTTAGAATATGCAAGGAGAGAGGGGTGGCAGAGGACACAGGGCTCCGAGAGTGGGGGTGAGGGAGCAAACTCACAGAGCAAACATTGTTTACGACTGCCAGCCAAGCTAATGTGGTCTCTCTGCCTGTTCAAGCAGATTATTACAGTAAGTCCCAAACAATCAAGTCGAGGCAGGGAGGGGGCCGACCCAGCCTCCGCGCTGCGGATGGCACGAGGGCAACATTCCACGCAAGGTTCGCCCGGGCCACAGTCTGTGCCAGCTCTTCTGGGAACCCACCAGGCGAGAGTGCTGGACACAGCCAGGCAGCAAGGAGGACAAGCTCTCAACTCAGATTAAAGGCCGAAGCGACTAGGCTTCCAGAGGCGGGCACTACACCAGTTCACGTACAGCCATGTGAGAAGGCATGAGGGAGGCACTGCAAGATGCATTTTTCATTGAAAATAGGGTGCAACCGCACTTGCTGGGAGAGGCACAGGCTGCTGGGTCCTCACACAGCCATCGGAGGATGGGGCGGCCACGCTGCTGGGGGTGGAGCAGTCACTGAGATCACCGTATGATTTACTTCTGACAGTGTCACTGCACCCTCTGAGCTCCTAAACGTTAATATAAACAACAAACATACTATCAGAAGCCATTAAACGGAAATGTCTCACAAGCGGTCGGACTTTTTTTTAAACAATCAATGCACGCTCTGATGTTAACTTCAGGCCAGACTTCCCCGGCTCTCCCTCCCAGGGTGCGACCCCATCTCCACCCTCTCCTCTCCGGAGCGGTGCCCTGGTGCAGGCCTCCACGCTGCCTGCCTGGCTCAGCTGGGACTAAGTCTGAAAACCATCCGGGGGCCTGTGCTCCCTGTCCCTCAGCCACTGAGGGAGACGAAACCGATATTCAGGACACCCTGGCTCCGGCTCCCCCCGAGGCACACCTTGCTGCGAGCCCCTGAGCGGGACAGTCACCTGCTACAGGAAGAGGGGCCTCCCTCATTTACACTCCACGGTTCCCTGAACAAAACAACAGCAAGATTAGCAGGGGAAACTGCTCCCTTCCACCGGACAAGCTACTCTGTGAGGCTCAGACATCAAGGCGTAAAGAGGAGCCCGAGGCTCAGGGGACAGAGGGGCTCCGAGAGAGCAACGGCCCCTCCACACAGGCCTGCCAGCAGCACCAGCGTGCCCCCATCCCACCATGTGCACCCCCAGCCAACCAAGAATGCCGTTCCAGCCCGGCCCACCTCATCAAAGACCACAGAGACCGGAGAAGGCAGGGGTGAGAGAGAGAAGAGGCTACACTTAGCTGGCTGACCAAGAAAAAGGGATGAAGTGAGTGATAAAGGCCAAGCACCACACGAGCACTTCACTGTCGCTCAGGACGGCGGAAGGTCTGGCCACGAGCCACGCCAGGGCAGGATCAGGGCCGGGGGCAGCTTTCGAGAGAACACAGCTACTTTCTCAGGTCACGGGAAAAGGCAGAAACAGGTCCAGAGGGATACACTGCAATACCCTTATGAAGTTGTTCAAAATCTAGTCTGAAAGTCAGGACAGAAAATCCTCCCTGGTAAAAACAAGGTGTTGATACTAAACATGAGAAGGAAGAAGTGACAACAGGTGTAAAGGACCCAGGGCAAGTGGCGTCTCAGGCTCCAGGTCTTTTCCTTGGAGGCCCTCTGGCCACCCCAGGACCCTCACCGGCTCTAATCACAGGAGCGCCTTCTACATCTGCACTAGAGTCCCGAAGGCCAGGGAAGGCGTCATTTTCTGTGGTTGGTGGGGGGAACCCCTACTTTTTAAAAGAACAGGAAAAAGGGGAACAAGGCAGCTTGTCTATCATATTAGAAGAGCTGGCACCGCTGGCTTTTTGACCCTCAGCTCTGCAGCTGGTACGCCTCCTGTGTGAACAAGGGTCCAGGCTGTGTATTTACTGGACAAACAGGACCCAGGGGAGTTTCTTCCATTTAGTGTCAGGAGAGTTGCCTTGTAAATGGGACACATCCTTCTCCACGTGCGTGGCAAAGACCTCTTGGGAAGAGCCTCTGTGAGAACACCTACCCACAGTCCCAGAGCATCTCAGCACCTGACACACGGAACCATCCTAGTGCCACACACGTGGACACACACACACACCCGGAATTACCAGGGGACACACATCTAAATCCACCAGGCAATTTGGGAGCATCCCTCTTATCTGGAACATACAGTAAAAACCCGTATTTTGTGGTGATATCTGTCTCTTTCTTCCTTTTAATGAGGGTTGATTTACTTTCTCTTTGTTCCAAAAGCAACACTCTACTTTGAGCCCGGTTATCACAGGAGGACCACATCTGAGCTGAGGGAGCAGTAAGCTGGTTCTTAGAAGCTGCCTATTTTTAGTCTCTGGTCCTTCCTGACCTCTTCCCAAGGGAAGGCCCCTCCCTCTGCTCTCCGGCAAACAGCTCTGCCAGAGCACAGGACACTCAGACCAAGTGGGAAGTGGGGGGCTGGAGAGCCCTGATGCTGCCCTCCACACGTCAGACTGCAAAGAGGTGAACGGAGGAGCCTGGAGGAGAAGTGGGAGGGAGGGCATTTTTTAAATCACAAAGAAAGTGGGAGCGTGACTCAGAAGAGAAATACGCTACAAAAGTCGTTTGTCGTCCATCTAGGATGGGAGCACAGCTCTGTGCCACGCAGCTGGACTGGACATCTGTCCTGCGTCCGTCAGGCACGGTAACCTCGCAGCCCACAGCACTGTTGGCAAGCCTGAACCAGCCAAGACAGCCACTCACCCCGCAGAGACCGAGGCCGCCCACCGGCATGACCGCGACTCCCCTGACATGGCCAGCCTTCTCCCTTCACCAAGCAGGGAGTATAGAGGAGAGAGGAAAACACTCGGACACCTGCCTCACTCTGAACTCCAAGATATGTCCTCTTTTCACGAGGCTTCAGAGTATTTTATACATGTAGCTGTTACAGAATCGCCAACCTGAACTGAAGAGTGAATTCTGCTAATTCCGGTTTTCCACTGACTTGTCATTGTAAAATCGTAAGTATAGGAAGAAGTCTCAATCCCCTCAAGAGTTAAACACTTTTTAACTTGACTTGTAACAAGGTTCAAACATAGTAGGTGAAATATGAATAGATCCAATGCATAAGACAAGGTAAACACTCTATTTTAAACCAAGAGCAAAGAAAATGAGGAAAAGAATTTGAAAAAGAATATGTGTGTGTGTATAACTGAATCACTTTGCTGTACACTTGAAACTAACACAACATTGTTAATTAACTGTACTTCAATTTAAAAAACGGGGGAAAAAAAACCCAAACAAGATGACTTAAAAAAAAGAGTAAAGGGGGCTTCTCTGGTGGTGCAGTGGTTAAGAATCCGCCTGCCCTGAATGCAGGGGACACAGGTTCGAACCCTGGGCTGGGAAGATCCCACATGCCACGGAGCAACGAAGCCTGTGTGCCATAACTACTGAGCTTGAACTCTAGAGCCCATGAGCCACAACTACTGAAGCCCGCATGCCACAACTACTGAAGCCCGTGCGCCTAGAGCCCATGCCCCGCAACAACAGAAGCCACCACAGTGAGAAGCCCATGAAGCCCGCGCACCACAATGAAGAGTAGCCCCTGCTCAGTGCAACTAGAGAAAGCTCGTGTGCAGCAATGAACACCCGATGCAGCCAAAAATAAATAAATAAATAAAACTTAAAAAAAAAAAAAGAGTAAAGGAAGTGACAGTCCAGCTGATAAACTTAACAATTTTCATCTTCAAAGAGCTTGACATCTGTGAACTCACCCACATATGTACACCCCGCCTTGCGGGGGGCACACCAGCAGACAGCAGAACACAACCCGGGCCTCCGCTCCAACACTAAGTACACGCACCGTATCACAGCAGCTCCCAAAGCCAACCTCCGGATGCCTGTACCACCCCACTCCCATCCCACCGCCTGCCCTAGAAGAAGAAATCATTTCGTAACCTGGCAAGTCCCCCCTTCCCCTCCCGGCCCAAAGGAAGGGCAAGAGCTTGGGGGAGGACGCATCCACTGTGTTGCGACAACCTTGCTGACTTTCTAACTGCATTTCTGAGAGCTCCCAGGACAGTTCTTTAGGTCAGCTTCCACCGTTTAGTAGTTCTGTGCATCTGTTTGCAGCAGCATAAACCCTGGGGCGGAGGGGGCAGGGGGGGCACGGTGTTTCAAGGCAGCTGCTCCCCTCACAGCCTCAGGCCTCAGCCAGGCAGCATTTGGTACCAGGCACCTCCCTGAGACTGGTGTTCTTGGGGACACTGAATACAGAAGATAGGGATTTGTCCCCCAGAGCTGAGGGCACATCCTGGAAACCATGAGACCACAAGGGGGGCAGATGGAACATGACCCTTAGAAAGCTGTCCCTATTTCAGCCATTTTATAAAACAGTGGATGTCTCAAAGGCTAGCAAGAATCCAATTAAAGCGCTTTAAAACTTCTAGCGATTGTTGAGTCCATGAATGCCTTCATTTTGTACCATCTGGCTACCACTTACTGAGCATTATGTGCCAAACACTGGTGTATGCTTTACCTACATTATCTCATTTTATCTTTAGAACAACATTGTAAGTATGTTGTCACCCTCATTTTAGAGATCAGACCATTAAATTAGGGTTTGAGAGAATAATCAAGGCCGCATACCCACAGCAGGTGAGGGAGCTGGGAGAACTTATCTACCGAGGGTTGGCTGGTTCCAATGCCTATGCCCCTTCCACAAATGTTGCCGCACTCGGTGCATTCAAATTTATTGTGTCTCCTCTTAATTTTCTTGCTCTTTTAGCAGTATATTTTTATGTGCATGCATGTCACATCTCTCATACAATTCCCTACATGCTGACAAATTTTTTAAATGAAGGGTGACTGCCAGTCAACCCACAGATACTGATTAGTGCCTGTTCAGTGCCAAGACTGCATCAGGTACTGCCAAGAGATCAGAAAGAAAAGATAAATTTGCAAAGGGGAGGACAAAATACTGAGACTGTTAACTTCTAACACAAGGTGATAAACAAACACGACAGGAGGCCCGAGAGCAGGTGCTCCTCTGCGTACACCCATCACCCGAGAGCCCTTTTAATGAAGATTCAGATGCCACAGGTCCAGGCGGCGACCTGGGAACAAGCTCCTGAGCAGCAAGGAGCCAAAGGATTTCAAAGGTCTACCTGGGCTGGGGTGCTCTGGAGAAGGTAAAGAAGTGAATCAGAAACAGCCTTTACATTTAGAGGACTGAGTAGAATTGGAGAAGTTTGGGATACCGTGTTGGGAAGAGAGAAAATAGTATTTTAGATGGAGCGAAAAAATTCAGGCAAAGGAGAAGCATGAAACACAGGTCATTCAGGGGATAGCTGTCTGTGTAAAAAAAGATAAAAATATTCCCAAACTGTATCACTACTTAGGTACCAAGAATTACGAGACTTAATTATCTTGAAGAGCCCTGAGCGGCCTGAGAGTAAGTTCGAGGTAGGGAATAACTTCAGTGTGTTGGGCTAATAAAGGGCAACACCCGTGATAAACATCTTGCAGAAGGCAGCCTCAGCTACTCGGCTACTTGGTGCCCCTCCGAGGTTTAAGGCCATGAACTTGGGCGCACACCCAGCCACTAGCCAAAGAATGTTCACGAGATATTTTTAAATACTTGCCATCCCGTAATGACCAGGAAAGGAAATCCCACTGTCAGCTCCACCCTATGTCGACCTCCTTAACACGGGTCTCCCAGGAGAAGGGCCAGAACAGTGGTCTCCCACTGTGCCATCTGGTGACGTGGCCCAGCTTCCGGGCTGGGTCACTTCCTCTGCTGTCTCAGACCAAGTGGCTCTGCCGGTGCCCAGTAAGCTCCTCAGCAAACAGAAATGAAGAGCCAGATGCAGGAGGGGTCACCAGGATGCCCCGACAGTATGCACGCGCTGGGAAGGCAGGGCAGCGCGGCAGGAGCGCAGTGCGCACCACAGGGACGGGGTCTGAACCAGGGCTCATCTCACAGGCCACACAACTGCTCTCAATCCATTTGTACATTTACAAAATGGAAATCACAATCCAAGCCCTACCTACCCTACTATTGCAAATCAATTTCAGCAATGTCTGTGAAATGCTTCTTAAGCTGTGAAGCACTATAAAAAGACAATTCGTTACTCTTAAAGGGTCTGAGAGATAGAGAGGCCCTTTATGACACTCTCCCTTTCTTGTCAGCACCCCACTGTCTATATCTGGTATTTAATATCCCTTTCACCAAAGGAAAAACCCAAAGCACAAAGAAGAAACCACAGACCTGTTCAAGGTCAAACACCAAATACGTGTGTTTGGAGGAGTGAAAGCCATGGCTCAAGGTTGCCACGAAGTTAAACATTTTTCTGTTATGGGAAAATAAGAGAGCAACCTCCTAATTTGCCTCTAGAGGTTCAATGTTTTAACCCTTCCTAAAGGTGCCCTGCAGAGTCAAACCACTGGACCCACACTTGTGTGAACCAACCCAAGAGCCTAGGCGGAGCTGACTGAGGGTGGACAGGACTGCAGCACTGACCCGACAGCTCCCTGGACCACACCAGCCGTGAGGGCAAGGCTTCAGCTTCCTTTTCTGTAAAGACAGGCCAGGACTACCTAAGTGATTAGACCTCCTGTAGGCAGCCAGTCCCCAACACCCAGAACAGGTAGAAGCTTCTCTGAAATAGGTGCTTGGCCCAGCACCTCCAAGACCCATGCACCTCCCTACAGACCCTTTAGACAATCGTGTGTTCTAATTTCCTTAAGGCACCGTTAAGTCCCAGCATCCAGACCAGAAACCTCTGGAGTGAGTGACCAGCTCCGACATGCAAAGGCAGCCTCCTCAAATCTCCCACCACATTCCACTCTCCCAGCCTTTTAAAGTTTGCCACAATTCTAGAATTGAGAAGGCAGACCTAAGCCAACCTGGGTACATTTGGGGGAAGGGAGGGAGGAGTGGAAACAGAAGGAGGAAAACATCAAACAACCAATCAGTCACGCTGCAAAAACCCTGAGCTTTTGTGATTTGTCGTTTGAGGAGAGGAGCCCACACAAGCTGGCACGTCCCGCTTGGCAGGTCCCCACTCAGAGCTGAGGAGCACGGCCCCAGCAGAGCAGCTGACGAGCGGAAGACAACCATCCGAGTGTGACGTGTGTAAGAGTCGGGAAGCCTCAGTTCAACCCCAACTCTGTCCCTTCCCCATCCACGTGGCTCCGCGGGAGTTTCTTAACCTCTGTTTCCTTTTCTGGCCTCAGAGGAGGCTGGAACGTATGTAAAATACCTCTCACAGTGCCAGACACACAGAAAATACTCAATAAAGCCTGGAGATGAGGACGATGCTGGTGGGGACTCTGCCTTCCAGCCTCACGTCAGGAAACTAAATTCGAAAACCTGCATCCAAGAGATCTCACGAATGTGCTATTCTTAGTGGAAAGTAGTCTTGTGACATTTTCCCTCCTCTTTCCTATAGAAGGGAAGTCATCTGTCTCCAGGCACCTCAACCTGATCTGAAGACAGACAAAAACATTCAGCTAACCTTCTCTTGTATCCATAAGGCCTGAACCAGACTCCAGTGGAAAAAAATAAGAACGTGACCACCTAAAATAAACTGAACACAAGAACCTCTGAAACCAGCCCTCAAAAGCAACTGAGGGGGGACTTCCCTGGTGGTCCAGTGGTTAAGAATCTGCCTTCCGGGCTTCCCTGGTGGCGCAGTGGTTGAGAATCTGCCTGCCAATGCAGGGGACACGGGTTCGAGCCCTGGTCTGGGAAGATCCCACATGCCGCAGAGCAACTGGGCCCGTGAGCCACAACTGCTGAGCCTGCGCGTCTGGAGCCTGTGCTCCGCAACAAGAGAGGCCGCGATAGTGAGAGGCCCGAGCACCGCGATGAAGAGTGGCCCCCACTTGCCACAACTAGAGAAAGCCCTCGCACAGAAACAAAGACCCAACACAGCCAAAAATAAATAAATTAATTAATTAATTAAAAAAAAAAAAGAATCTGCCTTCCATTGCAGGGGATGCGGGTTCAATCCCTGGTCGGGGAAATAAGATCCCACATGCCGCAGGGCAACTAAGCCCATGCACTGCAACTACTGGGCCCGTGCTCTCCGGAGCCCGAGCACCACAATTAGAGAGAAGCCCGCGTGCTGCAACGAACAGCCCGCGCGCTGCAATGAAAGACCCCGCGTGCCGGCGTGCCTCAACTAACACCTGACGCAGCCAAATAAATAAATTTAAAACAACAACAACAACAACTAGGGGATGGGGGTGGGGGACACAAAGCAACTCCATGTAAGCCAGGAACACCCTTCCCTGGGAAAGAAGGGAAATGACAGGCACAGCCAGACCCCAGATATGGGTGACCTCCTGAGCCCCAGGACTCCAATAAGGCACTGTGTCTTAGCTGTCCCAATAACCAGTTATGATGCTGGGAGCAGGGGGCGGGAGGGATCAATATTCCAATAGCCAACAAACAAGAAACCCCTAGTTCTAGTGCTTGAGAAAAAGAAAAATCATTTAAGGAACACTCTGGGGAAGAAGTGTGGTGTTCATACAAAATATCATGTTAGGAAACTGTGAAAGGTGGTGGGAACTTACCCACTGCTATAAAATAAGCTCCACGACGGTACGGACTTTTCTTTGTTTGGCTTGCTGCTATCGTCTCCAGCACCTAGAACCATGCTTGGAACACAGAGGCACTCAGACACTCGCTGAATGAACGAAATAAAGAGGAAGCAGCAGCTATGTGACATGGTTAAGGGCACAGGCCGAGAGTCAAACAGAATCAGATTTAAATCCTGGTTTTGTTACTTAAGTCTCAACCTCTCGGAGAGACAATCAGAGCACTGGACAGGGACTGGCAGCTGCAGCCACATATTCCACCCTAACCCTAACCCTAACCCATAACCCCTAACCCTAACCCCTAACCTCTAACCCCTAACCTTAACCCTAACCCTAACCCCTAACCCCATTCCACCCTAACCCTAACCCCAACCATAACCCTTAACCCTAACCCTAACCCCAACCCCTAACCCTAACGCCTATCCCAACCCTAACCCCTAACCCTAACCCTAACCCCATTCTACCCTAACCCTAACCCCAACCCTAACCCCAACCCCTAACCCCTAACCCTAACCCCTAACCCTAACCCTAACCCCTACCCCAACCCTAACCCCTAACCCTAACCCCATTCCACCCTAACCCTAACCCTAACCCCTAACCCTAACCCCAACCCTAACCCCATTCCACCCTAACCCTAATCCTAACCCCTAACCCTAACCCTAACCCTACCCTAACCCTAACCTTAACCCTAACCCCATTCCACCCTAACCCACGCCACAGTGTGTCTGCTCCGCCCCCGCCCCCTCTCTATCCCTGCGTTCCTGTGGAAGACGTGCCCACCCACCCCTCTCTACAGGGAGCCTTCCTTCTGTCCTGTACAGCCAGGGATTAGCAGGCAGACCAGCACTGGGAGAAGCTAGTACAGCAGAAACAGACGGCATCTAAAAAGGCGCCCAGCTGAGAACCAACCAAAATCTAAGAGCCAAGACAGCCTCCTACGCTCACTCACACAGTGATTCCCACCTATCAGCATCCCATAATATGCTAGTTTGATTTTTACAAATTAACACTTTCTCAAGCTGCTGAGAGCACCGTTTTCTAAGATGAACCCCACAATTCTCTTGACAGCTCAACGCAAATCTGCTACGCATCTCAATGTGTCAGGGACAATTTCCTAGACAACTTCAGCCAGGGGTGGGAGGTGGAAATACATCTCCTGCCCGAAAAGTCCCCAGCTGACATCACAGAGCTGCTGAGGATTTCAAGTGGAAAAGATCTGAGAGAACTCCAATTAACTCACTGAGCTGAGCATAGGATCCAGGTTTCCTGAGGACTTGGGTCCAGAGAATTTAGGAATTTCAGGTTTTTAGTCATAAGCCCAAACCTTGGACCACGAGGTGGTATTTGTGGATATGTACGTGCAAGGCGGAAGAAATAAGCAGGAAGACGGACCCCTGAGTGTGTCCTCTGTGACCCTGACATCCTAGGAGACACAGCCGCAGAGGGACACACACATCAGCTTCTCACTGTACTGACGTCGCACCCACTCCTCCGAGGACCTGCAACGGTGAGTGACACAGCGAAGCCAAGAGGGGTCGCACATCACGATCACAGCTTCTAATCAAAACAGGGTTCGGGGAGGGGAGGGGAGGAAGAGTCCCGAGATGTAAGAACAGCAACCTCCCAGGTGTGCCCAGGCCTGAGCTGCCACTGCTGCCAACTAAGACGTCACCTCCAGAAATACATGCCCCTCTTACCCACCAGGCTGCCAACTGACTCCTGCAACTGGATTATCATTCAGCTGGAAGGAGAGACGCAAGGACAGCCAGTCAGTATCCACAGAAAGAATCACTGTCCCTCCGGACGTCTGCAGGAAGCAGGGCACACTCATGTGAGACATGCCAGCTACAGCAAAGAGCTCAGACACGCTCACTCACTGTAGCAAGCCTTCTTTCTTAGCAACAGAACCCCAACTTGATCAGGGCCAGCAATGGTACAAAACCACACTTCCCAGCCTCCCTTGAAGCTACCTGTGACCATGTTTTCTAAGTGCTGGCTAATGAGATATAAGCAGAGGTGTGTGAGCCTTCCAGAAAGACTCCTTTAAGGGAGTTGTCTTACATGGGAGAGCAACTTTTTGTCTTTCTCTTCACTTCCTCTGTTTTGTGTTTTTCGTGGAAACAGAAATATGATGGCTGGAGCTCCAGCAGCCATGTCTGACCATCAGGTAACCTAAAGGATGGAAATCATGTGCCAGGGCAGTGGAGTTAGGTCAGTTAAACTCTCACCTGTCAACCCATGGAGTGGACCACATGCTGCAGCTAATAGGGCCAGAACTTCTATCTTTCTAGACAGAAGGAGGCAACGTCCTGATGACCACGGAAATGGCTACTGGCTGAGCCTCCCACCTCTAGGCCTCTTTACATAATGGAGAAAACCTTCTTTCATGTTTAAGCCATATTTTGCAATTCCCAGCAGTTCTGAAACTAACCCTAACGGATACACTAACCTTTATTTACTAAAGGAAGCTCTGAAGGAGACAGAACTGTGCACAGTCTTGCATGGAGAACAGGACAGACTCCAACGGGGCCGCTTACACAGAACGGCTTTGGCTGGACTTTCCTAAGTGGTAAGCCCTGCTACTAAAAAAGAGCAGAGCTTTTCTCGGAGTTAAGAGGAAGGAAGGTTCATCCCCAAGCAACTAAATATTCCACGTTACCCATAACTGAACTCTCAGGATACACCGACCCAGGGAGGTGGCATGATTTGACCTCTTGGGTGATATTCACCTACAGATTTTCATCACCAATTAAAATTATGCAAACCCCATGACCCTCAACTTCTAACACTTTTAGGCCAGCTCATCTACTACCACCTCCTGCAGAAAAGCCCCGCCAACGCAGAGCCAGCAGACCTCTAACCCTTCTGTCCATTAACTCACCAACTAGCACACACCCTTACTCGGGTTAGGTGCTCAGTCCACGTGGTGTTATGTTCCCCAAAATGCAAACGCTTAACAGTCAGAGACAACAAGGGCTAGAGGCAGTTATAGAAGAAGGAAAGTGTCCTCCCCGCAAAGGTGTCTCCCCTGCTGGCCCAACCTCACCCTCTTCTCCCGTTAAAGATGGAGCAGACGCACTCCTCTGCCCCAAAGCCAAGGTCAAGTTGAACTGTCCATCCGTGGAGAGGACCATACCACCAACACGTTGCGACCAGCAGGGCCAGAACGGACCATGAGAAGGGGGCTTAGGTAGTGGTGGCCCTGGCCCTACGGCCCATTTTGCACCATGCGTGATTTACAATGACTGCCTACCCTTTGGAGAAGGGAGGAGAGGGCAGGATGGTTTTTGCGAGTCAAGTATTAGGTAGGTTAAGGAAATAAATTCCCCCCTGGTAGGGACGGAATCCTTCTAGGACAGAAAAACAAACATAGATCAATAAAGGGAGGAAAAACCCTGCAGAGAGTATAGAAAAAAAGAAAATTAACTTCATGTAAGACAGACCTCATAAGGACAGTTTACAGGAAATGGACTCATTTGACATGAAAATGAAAAAACTCAGGACACCTTCCCTGCCTTCAAGACCCACTAGTATTCCAGTGTCTAGAAGTGTACTTTGTATGCAAAAGAGCATTTACTATTTGTTGACTGATTAGCAAAAGGCAGCTGGCAATCCTCTCTGAGCCTCACAGGAAAAGATGAAAAGAAGATGTGCACAAAGAGCAGCAGACCGGCTCCAGGTAAGTGGTCCTCATGTCCAGGGTAGAGATGGTCCGGGCAGCTCGCGGCCCCCCCCCCGCCCTACCCTGTGCAGCATGGCCAGTTCCATCCTTACTCCTACAGAGGCTTATCGGCCCTCCTTCCCTGCCTTCCCACTACGCTGTCTGTCGTTACTTCATCATTTGCTTCTCACTAGGCAGTGAGCCCACTGTGCGGGGCGGGGGGATGCATGTCTTATTCAGTGTGTGTGTGTCTGCACACTGTGGGCCCCAGAGCCTGGCTCCTAGAACATAATGGATGCAGAACAAATGGATGAGAATGAAGCCAACAAGTATTTGCTGTTCACTCCCCACGTGCCTAGCACTGGGGACCAGAGTGAATAAGACAAACACTCCTGTCCTCAAGGAGCTTTCATTCTAGTGGGGGAGACAGCAGGCAAGCAAACGCCCACATATTAGAGGGAAACATGCGCTGCGGAGGAAAAACGCAGTGTGGGAGAAGAACGGGAGGTGCTGGCTGGGGAGGGTGGCTGCCGTCACCCAGACTGGTCTGGGATTACCTGCAAGGGAACAGCACGCAAGACTGGAGGTGGGATGGTGCCGCCAGGGGACAACAGACTGTGTGGGACCTTGCAGGCCACTGTGAGGACCACTGGCTGCTGACAATACATCTAGGGGTGCAAGGGGGGAAGCAGGGAAACCGGTTTGGTGGTTACTGCAAAAATCCAGGGGATGGATGACTGTGACTTGGCTAAAGCGGTATCACTGTAGGTTGTGGTCAGATTCCAGATCAAGATACAAAAGTGGAGTTCACAGAATTTGCTAATGGATAAAATATGAAGTATGAGAATAAGAGAGCCTGAGGAGCTGAAAAGATAAATAAAGAACAAATACAGGGCTTCCCTGGTGGCGCAGTGGTTGAGAATCTGCCTGCCAATGCAGGGGACACGGGTTCGAGCCCTGGTCTGGGAAGATCCCACGTGCCACGGAGCAGCTAGGCCCGTGAGCCACAATTACTGAGCCTGCGCGTCTGGAGCCTGTGCTCCGCAACAAGAGAGGCCGCGATAGTGAGAGGCCCGCGCACCGCGATGAAGAGTGGCCCCCGCTTGCCGCAGCTAGAGGAAGCCCTCGCACAGAAACGAAGACCCAACACAGCGCCCCCAAAAATAATAAATAAATAAATAAATAATAATTTTTTTAAAAAAAAGAACAAATACATAAACCTCCTTCCTGCTGGGTCCCACTGGCAGCCCACGCACAGACGAAGTAACCCCTTGGCCATCTCGCTGTGCAGGAGCGTCACACCTGGCGAAGCTGGTCCCCTGGCAGAAGCCCTCCCCCACGCTCGAGAGCTGACCCTGGATCCAGCCTCTCACCCCACCCCCACTTTGCTTCCTACACTCTTGGCCCCGTGACCCTTCGCTAAGTAGATGGGCACATGGTCTCACACCCACAGAATCTGCTCCTTTATCAACCATGAACAGGTCCAGAACAGCTCAGTGGAGCTCCTGATAAAGAGAAGGTCTACATCCTTAGCACGTCCCCCAACTGCTAGAGTCTCTTCCCCACACTTTGTGCCACTTAAGGAGGCAGTATCACCTCCAACACAGAGGAGGCGGCCCAGACTTGGGGGTGGAGGTGGGAGAACGGAGACAA